>NW_021703780.1:71759581-72273038 GCF_005190385.1 Monodon monoceros | reverse complement strand
CCATCTCAACGCCAAGACCCAGCTCCACTCAACGACCAGCAAGCTACAGTGCTGGACACCCTATGCCAAACAACTAGCAAGGCAGGAACACAACCCCACCCATTAGCAGAGAGGCTGCCTAAAATCATAATAAGGCCACAGACACCCCAAAACACACCACCAGACGTGGACCTGCCCACTAGAAAGACAAGATCCAGCCTCATTCACCAGAACACAGGCACTGGTCCCCTCCACCAGGAAGCCTACACAACCCACTGAACCAACCTTACCACTGGGGGCAGACACCAAAAAGAACGGGAACTACAAACCTGCAGCCTGTGTAAAGGAGACCCCAAACACAGTAAGGTAAGCAAAATGAGAAGACAAAGAAACACACAGCAGATGAAGGAGCGAGGTAAAAGCCCACCAGACCTAACAAATAAAGAGGAAATAGGCAGTCTACGTGAAAAAGAATTCAGAGTACTGAGAGTAAAGATGATCCAAAGTCTTGGAAATAGAGTGGAGAAAATATAAGAAACGTTTAACAAGGACCTAGAAGAACTAAAGAGCAAACAAACAGTGACGAACAACACAATAAATGAAAGTAAAAATTATCTAGAAGGGATCAATAGCAGAATAACTGAGGCAGAAGAACGGATAAGTGACCTAGAAGATAAAATAGTGGAAATAACTACTGCAGAGAAGAATAAAGAAAAAAAAATGTAAAGAATTGAGGACAGTCTGAGAGACCTCTGGGACAACATTAAACGTACCAACATTAGCATTATAGGGGTCCCAGAAGAAGAAGAGAAAAAGAAAGGGACTGAGAAAATATTTCAAGAGATTATAGTTGAAAACTTCCCTATTATGGGAAAACAAATAGTTAATCAAGTCCAGGAAGCAGAGAGAGTCCCATACAGGATAAATCCAAGGGGAAACACGCCAAGACACATATTAAACTATCAACAATTAAATACAAAGAAAAAATATTAAAAGCAGCAAGGGAAAAACAACAAATAACATACAAGACAATCCCCACAAGGTTAACAGCTGATCTTGCAGCAGGAACTCTCCACGCCAGAAGGGAGTGGCAGGACATATTTAAAGTGATGAAGGGCAAAAACCTACAACCAGGATTTCTCTACCCAGCAAGGATCTCATTCAGACTTGGTGGAGAAATTAAAACCTTTACAGACAAGCAAAAGCTGAGAGAATTCAGCACCAACAAACCAGCTTTACAACAAATGCTAAAGGAACTTCCCAAGGCAGGAAACACAAAAGAAGGAAAAGACCTACAATAACAAACCCCAAATAATTAAGAAAATGGTAATAGGAACATACATATCGATAACTACCTTAATGTAAATGGATTAAATACTCCAACCAAAAGACATAGACTGGCTGAATGGAAACAAAAACAAGACCCGTATATATGCTGTCTACAAGAGACCCACTTCAGACCTTGGGACACATACAGACTGAAAGTGAGGGGATGGAAAAAGATATTCCACGTAAATGGAAGTCAAAGAAAACTGGAGTAGCAATTCTCATATCAGACAAAATAAGACTTTAAAACAAAGACTATTACAAGAAACAAAGGCGGACACTACATAATGATCAAGGGATCAATCCAAGAAGAAGATATAACAATTGTAAATATTTATGCATCCAACATAGGAGCACCTCAATATATAAGGCAAATGCTAAACAGCCATAAAAGGGGAAATCGACAGTAACACAATCATAGTAGGGGACTTTAACACCGCACTTTCACCAGTGGACATATCATGCAAAAAGAAAATAAATAAGGAAACACAAGCTTTAAATGACACATTAAACAAGATGGACTTAATTGATATTTATAGGACATTCCATCCCAAAACAACAGAATACACATTCCTCTCAAGTGCTCATGGAACATTCCACAGGATAGATCTTATCTTGGGTCACAAATCAAGCCTTGGTAAATTTAAGAAAATTGAAATCCTACCAAGTATCTCCTCCGAGCACTATGCTATGAGACTAGATATCAATTACAGGAAAAAGACTAAAAAAAATACAAACACATGGAGGCTAAACAATACACTACTTAATGACCAAGAGATCACTGAAGAAATCAAAGAGGAAATCAAAAAATACCTAGAAACAAATGACAGTGAAAACACGACAACCCAAAACCTATGGGATACAGAAAAACAGTTCTAAGAGGGAAGTTTATAGCACTACAGTCCTACCTTAAGAAACAAGAAACATCTCAAATAAACAACCTAACCTTACACGTAAAACAATTAGAGAAAGAAGAACAAAAAAAAACCCAAGTTATTAGAAGGAAAGAAATCATAATGATCAGATCAGAAATAAATGAAAAAGAACTCAAGGAAACGACAGCAAAGATCAATAAAACTAAAAGCTGGTTCTTTGAGAAGATAAACAAAATTGATAAACCATTAGCCAGACTCATCAAGAAGAAAAGGAAGAAGAATCAAATCAATAGAATTAGAAATGAAAAAGGAGAAGTAACAACTGACACTGCAGAAATACAAAAGATCATGAGAGATTACTACAAGCACTCTATGCCAATAAAGTGGACAACCTGGAAGAAATGGACAAATTCTTAGGAGTGCACAACCTTCCAAGACTGAACCAGGAAGAAACAGAAAATATGAACAGACCAATCACAAGCACTGAAATTGAAACTGTGATTAAAAATCTTGCAACAAACAGAAGCCCGGGACCAGATGGCTTCACAGGCGAATTCTATCAAACATTTAGAGAAGAGCTAACACCCATCCTTCTCAAACTCTTCCAAAATATAGCAGAGGGAGGAACACTCCCAAACTCATTCTAGGAGGCCACCATCACCCTGATACCAAAACCAGTCAAAGATGTCAGAAAGAAAGAAAACTACGGCCAGTATCACTGATGAACATAGATGCAAAAATCTTCAACAAAATACTCGCAAACAGAATCCAACCGCACATTAAGAGGATCATACACCATGATCAAGTGGAGTTTATCCCAGGAATGCAAGGATTCTTCAATATATGCAGATGAATCAATGTGATACACCATATTAACAAATTGAAGGAGAAAAACCATATGATCATCCCAATAGATGCAGAAAAAGCTTTCGACAAAATTCAACACCCATTTATGATAAAAACCCTCCAGAAAGTAGGCATAGAGGGAGCTTACCTCAACCTAATAAAGGCCATATATGACAAACCCACAGCCAACACCTCGTCCTCAATGGTGAAAAACTGAAACCATTTCCACTAAGATCAGGAACAAGACAAGGTTGCCCACTCTCACCACTATTATTCAACATAGTTTTGTAAGTTTTAGCCACATTAATCAGAGAAGAAAAAGAAATAAAAGGAATCCAAATCGGAAAAGAAGAAGTAAAGCTGTCACTGTTTGCAGATGACTTGATGCTATACATAGAAAGTCCTAAAGATGCTACCAGAAAACTTCTAGAGCTAATCAATGAATTTGGTAATGTAGCAGGATACAAAATTAATGCACAGAAATCTCTTGCATTCCTATACACTAATGATGAAAAATCTGAAAATGAAATTAAGAAAACACTCCCATTTACCTTTGCAACCAAAAGAATAAAATATCTAGGAATATACCTACCTAAGGAGACAAAGGACCTGTATGCAGAAAATTATCAGACACTGATGAAAGAAATTAAAGATTATACAAGTAGATGGAGAGATATACCATGTTCTTGGATTGGAAGAATCAACATTGTGAAAATGACTATATTACCCAAAGCAATCTACAGATCCAATGCAGTCCCTATCAAACTACCACTGGCATTTTTCACAGAACTAGAACAAAAAATCTCACAATTTGTATGGAAACACAAAATACCCCGAATAGCCAAAGCAATCCTGAGAAAGAAACACAGAGCTAGAGGAATCAGGCTCTACGATGTCACACGATACTACAAAGCTACAGTAATCAAGACGGTACGGTACTCGCACAAAAACAGAAATATAGATCAATGGAACAGGATAGAAAGCCCAGAGATAAACCCACGCACATATGGTCACCTTATCTTTGGTAAAGGAGGCAAGAATATACAGTGGAGAAAAGACAGCCTCTTCAATAAATGGTGCTAGGAAAACTAGACAGCTACATGTAAAAGAATGAAATTAGAGCACTCCCTAACACCATACACAAAAATAAACTCAAACTGGATTAAAGACCTAAATGTAAGGCCAGGCACTATTAAATTCTTAGAGGAAAACAGAGGCAGAACACTCCATGACATAAATCACAGCAAGATCCTTTCTGACCCACCTCCCAGAGAAATGGAAGTACAAAGAAAAATAAATAAATGGGACCTAATGAAACTTAAAAGCTTTTCACAGCAAAGGAAACCATAAACAAGACAAAAAGACAACCCTCAGAATGAGAGAAAATATTTGCAAATGAAGCAGCTGACAAAGGATTAATCTCCAAAATTTACAAGCATGCAGCTCAATATCAAAAAAAACAAACAATCCAATCCAAAAATGGGCAGAAGGCCTAAATAGACATTTCTCCAAAGAAGATATACAGATTGCCAACAAACACATGAAAGAATGTTCAACATCATTAATCATTAGAGAAATGCAAATCAAAACTACAATGAGATATCATCTCACACCGGTCAGAATGATCATCATCAAAAAATATACAAACAGGGCTTCCCTGGTGGCCCAGTGGTTGAGAGTCCGCCTGCCGATGCAGGGGACGCAGGTTCGTGCCCCTGTCTGGGAAGATCCTACATGCCACGGAGTGGCTGGGCCCGTGAGCCATGGCCGCTGAGCCTTTGCCTCCGGAGCCTGCGCTTCTGGAGCCTGTTCTCCGCAACGGGAGAGGCCACAACAATGAGAGGCCCGCGTACTGCAAACAAACAAACAAAAATATATATATATGTGTGTGTGTATATATATATATATATATATATATATATATACACACACACACACAAACAGTAAATACTGGAGAAAAGGGAAACCTCTTGCACTGTTGGTGGGAATGTAAATTGATGCAGCCACTATGGAGAGCAGTATGGAGGTTCCTTAGAAAACTAAAAATAGAACTACCTTACAACCCAGCAATCCCACTACTGGGCACATACCCTGAGAAAACCATAATTCAAAGAGAGTCATGTACCACAATGTTCACTGCAGCTCTGTTTACAATAGCCAGAACATGGAAGCAACCTAACTGTCTATCAACACATGAATGGATAAAGAAGATGTGGCACATATATACAATGGAATATTACTCAGCCATAAAAAGAAACAAAATTGAGTTATTTGTAGTGAGGTGGATGGAACTAGAGTCTGTCATACAGAGTGAAGTAAGTCAGAAGGAGAAAAACTAATACCGTATGCTAACACATATAAGTGGAATCAAAGAGAAAAAAAAAATGGTCATGAAGAACCTAGGGGCAGGATGGCAATAAAGACGCAGACCTACTGGAGAATGGACTTCAGGATATGGGGAGGCAGAAGGGTAAGCTGGGACAAAGTGAGAGAATGGCATGGACATATATACACTACCAAATTTAAAATAGATAGCTGGTGGGAAGCAGCCTCATAGCACAGGGAGATCAGCTCAGTGCTTTGTGACCACCTAGAGGGGTGAGATAGGGAGGGTGGGAGGGAGACGCAAGAGGGAAGAGATATGGGGATATATGTATATGTATAATTGATTCACTTTGTTATAAAGCAGAAACTAACACACCATTGTAAAGCAATTATACTCCAATAAAGATGTTAAAATAATAAAATAAAAATAACTGGTATAAAAAACATCTTTTTTCCTAATGTCTATGCTTCACCCCCAGAGATTCTGATTTAATTGTCCTAGGCTGGATTTTTTGTTAACTTCTCCAGCAATTCTGACATGCAGCCATGGTTGAGAACCCTTAATGAGAGACTAGATCACTTATCCCCACAAAGGTTTTGTGGGTCAGATGACACTCATAGACACTGAAGTAATTCAGAGGACGGTCAAATAGGACAGTTATGGAGGAAGAAGTAGATCTTGAAGCTATTCAATAAATACTCATGTAAGTATTTATAATAAATAAAGATTTATGGAAGTGTAAGATGGTGCAGAAGACTGAGCAAAGACAAGGAGACAGCAAAATGCATGGATGAGTTTCCTGAGGGAGCAATAACAGGAATGGCCTCTGAGCAGGAGGGCTGTGTTGAAAGACTATGAGAAGAGTGTGCCTTATATTCCTAAAATAGACAAATGATAACTTCTTTATTAGGAAGTTGAACTTGACACCAGGCTTCAAGATGAATTTTTAAGTCAAGTGAGACCAGAGATTAAGGATTACAACTAAGATGTCTTTGCAGCCATCTAGGCATAAAATGACTAGTGACTGTGAAAATGGAAAGTGATGACCCTGAGAGAAACCACAGTGGGGAAACTGGCAGGGCTTATTGCTTCTCAGATATCAGATGGGGAAGAGAGAGTAGTCAAAGTTTGAGAGAGGTCAAAGTAGAAAGAGGAGAAAGGAGATAACCATGATGAGATGAATGAGTGGCAAAAACAGACTCACTTTTACTCTCTATGTTTATCCAGTATTCATTTATTGTTGGTGTATTTTCTATATGTAAATCCTCATCAGCATCATATGTCCTAAATTGTATATTCCTAGAGAATTGGAACCATTTTATGACTTTTACAGTATAAACCCTGGAAGAGGATTTTGTGTAAATAGGCACTACATTTTTAAACCCTGTATTATGAAATTTCCAAACTTACAGAAAAGCAGAGAGAATACATAATGAACCCCCTCCCATATCCCCATCACCTTCCACAATTGCCAATTTTAGGCAAGAATTTGTGATAGCAATGAGGACACAGGTAGTGAGAATTTGTATATTTAGAATACATACAATCTATGTTCTTTACAGAACCTTTGGAAAATACCTGTATATAAAAGGATGAAAAAGTTTGCACTACCCAGACAGCCACTGTAAATACCTCAGGTCACAGTTCAATCTTAGTGGAAGATTCTCCACAGAATACAATGAGTAAGAGTGTTTTCAGTAACCAAACACTCTGTCTGTATCTAATAGGCTGTGATAGCTTTCCATAACAGAAATGACTGAAGAGCCTATCAGGTAACTCTTTACAGTTGTAAATGCTCTTTTTTTCTTCTGTCTCTCTAGCTTAATGTTTTAAGAATTGTGTCTTTAAATGAAACTACAAGTCCATATCCGTGTATTTAAATGTCTTTCTTTTTAAAGTTCAAGGACACTTATAATGCCAGAGAGTAAAGAGAAATTTGAATAAATATTAAGTGCATCATTAACTCAATATTATAATTAAAGAAACTTTTTCATAGGCTGTGTTTGATCCCACCTGATAAAAGAGGATATTAGTGTATATTTTGCAAATTCCATAAATGGGCTTTCAGCATAAGGATAGTCAACTTGAGTCATATATACAGAAAATTAATAATCACCATCAAAAAGCATATTTCTTCTGTCCTGTGAATCTCAATTATACTTATATTCATTTATAACCCTAGGGTTTATGATTGTTCCTCTGAAGTAAATCTCATTGCACATGTAAGGCAGCTAAGATTACATAAACATGCATCGAACTCTGTAGCTCTCTTTCTACAAATACTGTTTTTTTTGTTGTTGTTTGTTTGTTTTTGGCTGCTTTTGGTCTTCGTTGCTGCGTGTGGGCTTTCTCTAGTTGCGGCAAGCAGGGGCTACTCTTCGTTGCAGTGTGCAGGCTTCTCATTGCAGTGGCTTCTCTTGTTGTGGAGCACAGGCTCTAGGCACACGGGCTTCAGTAGTTGTGGCTCGTAGGCTCTAGAGCGCAGGCTCAGTAGTTGTGGCGCACAGGCTTAGTTGCTCCGCGGCATGTGGGATCTTCCCAGACCAGGGCTCGAACCCTTGTCCCCTGCACTGGCAGGCGGATTCTTAACCACTGCACCACCAGGGAAGTTCCTCTACAAATACTTTTCAACTGCTAATTTTGACATTTGTAGGCTTTGAACATTACTATAAGTGATTATAATAAAAATTACTGTTCTCTCTGTGAGAGATTTTATGTGAAAGGTGTAGCTAATGACTAATGCCCAAGAACAGACTTTTTAATCATGGAAAAACCAGGAGGTATTTCTTCATTTGAACTATTTGTTTTTGTGTCTTTCTAAAATATGGGCTCCCCGTGGTGAGATTTGAATTGCATGAAAAGTGACTGTGTGTTCTTGAAACTGACTTACAGTACTCATGTAAATTGTGATATTTTATTATAAATGCACGAATTAAGAGATCTCAATGATGCTGCTACAGAGGGAAGTAGCTGCTTCCTGTGGACGCTTTCTGGCATGTTCACCCAAGCTAAAAAGGAAACCTTGAAACTTCTGTTTAAAGTGCATTTTTTTGAATGCTGTATAACTTGATCAAGAGCATTTAATGAAATTAATAAAATAGTTGTGTTTCCAAAAAGTCAATGTTACCACACATTTGCACTGTTCACATTGTCAATTCCCAGTGCATGTCAGTTAATGACTGTTAGTCTGCAGAGGACTGTAGGCTCTGATGATCTTAATTAATGGGACCCCGCTTTAACTGAACTAGTGAATCAGATCTGGTTATTGAAGTTGAGCATGCAGCTACTAATGACAAGTTGCAGTGGTCCACTAAGCACAAATCAAAACTAGTAATTTGCTTCATTGTTACTTTTGTTGTGGTCACCCATTTACAATGCTTGGAGTCAGTCTATTTATCTCTTGTAAAAATTAAAAAAAAAAAAAAGATACACACACACACACAGAGCACACACAGACATGAAGCAACCACAATCAGGAGAGTGAGCATATTCATCATTCCCAAAGGTTTCCTCATAATCTTCATAATCCCTTCCTCCCAACCCCATCCTCACTGATCTGCTATCTCTCATTATAGATTAGTTTGCATTTTCTAGAATTTTATAAATGAGATATAATATATATACCCTTTTGTCTGGCTTCTTTCACTCAGCATAATTATTTTAAAATTCATTTTGAGATAGGCACATGTGGTTTGTAGAAATAATTCATTCCTTTTTATTGCAGAATAGTGCTCCATTGTGTGAAGGTGCCATATTTTGTTTACCCATTTACTTGCTGATGGATAAATAATACTGCTGTGAACAGTTGTGTAGAAGTCTTTGAATGGGCATAAGCTTTCATTTGTCTTGGGTAAATGCCTAAGAGAGGGATGGTTGGATCATATGGTAGCTTTTTAAGAAATGCCAAATTATTTTCCAAAATAGTAGTAACGTTTTATATTCAAACCAGCGGGTATTATTTCCAGTACCAATGAGTGGTATCTCATTGTGGTTTTTGATTTGCATTTCCTTGATAATTACTAATGATGAGCATCTTTATGTTCTTATTTGCTGTCCCTGAATCTTCTTTGATGAAGCATCTGTTCAACTCTATTGTCCATTTTTAAACTGGATTCCTTATTTTCATATTATTGAGTTTTGAGAGTTCATTCTATATTCTGGATATAGGTCCTTTTTCAGATATATGAATTGCAAATATTTTTTTCCAGTCTGTTGCTTACATTTTATTCTCATAACAATATCTTTTGAAGAGAAGTTTTTAACTTGATCAAGTCCAGTTTATCAAATTTGCTTCTGTGGATTGTGCTTTTGGTGACATATTTAAGAAATTTTTGCCTAATCCAAGGTTATGAAGATTTTGTCTTATGCCTCCATGTAAAAAAAAATTACAGTTTTAGGTTTTACATTTAGGTCTATGATCCACTGAATTAATTTTTGTATATAGTATAAGATATAAATCCACATTTTTGGTTTTGGGGCCTTTTTTTTTTTTTTAATTTGGATATCTAGTTGTTCTAGCCTTTGCTAAAAAGTGTCCTTTTCTCCACAGCATTTCCTTTGCACCTTTGTCAAAAATCAGTTGTCAATATACTTGTGGTTATATTTCTGGTCTCTTTATTCAGACTCTTTATTCTCTTTATTCTGTCTCATTTATCTATTTGCTTTTATGCCAATATCATGATTTTTATTACTATATGTTTCTAAGTCTTGCATTCAGCTAGTGTGAGCCTTCCAGTTTTGTCCTTCTTTTTCAAAAATTATTTTAGCTATTATGGACTCTGTGCATTTTAGTATGAATATTAGAATCAACATATGAATTTCTGCCCAAAAGGCTTGTTGGGAATTTGATTGGGATTGTGCTGCATTTATAGGTCACAATTTGGGGAGAATTGACATCTGAACAATATTGATTCTTCCAACTTCTTTTTTTTAGGTTTTCTTTAATTTCTCTCAGCAATATTTTATAGTTTCAGGGTACAGTTCTTTTATAATTTTCTTCAGATTTATCCCTAAGTATTTTATATCTTTTGATACTACTGATAAGTGGTAAGTTTTAAAATTTCTATTTCCAATTGTTTGTTGCTAGTGTGTAAAATACATTGAAATTTTGTAAATTGATCTAGTATCCTGCAACTTTGCAA
Organism: Monodon monoceros; assembly: GCF_005190385.1. NCBI lineage: Eukaryota > Metazoa > Chordata > Mammalia > Artiodactyla > Monodontidae > Monodon > Monodon monoceros. The sequence continues at coordinate 72,262,545 of NW_021703780.1, read as the reverse complement.
AACTTATTTATTACTACTAGTAGCTTTTTGTAGATTCCAGTAGACTTCCTACATAGATGATTATGCTGTGTGTGAACAAAGACAGTTTTACATTACCAATCTGAATGCCTCATTTCTTTTCCTTGCCTGATTGCACTGGCTAAGACCTCCAGTACAAAGTTTAATAGAAGTGGCAAGAAAGGATAGCCCTGTCTTATTCCTGATCTCAGTGGAAAGGTATTGTCTTTAATGATTAAGTATCATGTTAGCTATTGAGATTTTATAGATGTTCTTAATCATGGTGAGCAAGTCCCTTTCATCACTAGTTTGCTGACAGTTTTTATCAGGAATGGATATTGGATTTTGTCAAATGCATCTTCTGTATTTATGAGATCATCATGTTTTTTTTTCTTTTTTAGTCTGTTAATACGGTGAATCACATTGATTGAGTTTTTAATGTTAAACCAACCTTGCATTTCTGGGGAAAACCCTGCTTGGTCCTGACGCAAATATCCTTTTAGTCTATTGTTTGATTCAATTTGTGTTGGTAAGGGATTCTTGGACTATAGTTCTCTTTTTTTATAATGACTTTGTCTGCTTTTGGTATCAGGGTGAAGCTGGCCTCATAGAATGAATTGGGAAATATTTCCTCCCCCCTTTCCCCCACTCCTTAAAACTTTTTGAAAGAATTTGTGTTAAATTGGTATTGTGTCTTTCTTAAATGTTTTGTGGAATTTATCAGTGTGAGAAAGTTTTTATAACCTGTAAATTTAATTTCTTTAATAGATAAAGAGTTTTTCAGGTTAACGATTTCTCTTTGAGTAAGCTTTGGTAATTTGTGCCCTACAGGGAATTTGTCCAGTTCATCTAAGTAGTTGGATGTATTGGCATAAAGTTGTTCATAATGTTGCCTTATTATTTGGAGAATCTATAGTGATACCACTACTATTCCTGATATTAAAAATATGTATCTTTGCTCTGTTTTCCCTGGTCAGTCTAACTAGAGGTTTATCGTTCTTACTGATCTTCCCAAAGAACAAGCTTTTGGCTTCATTGATTCTTTCTACTGTTTTTCTATATTGTTTCATTTATTTTCACATTGATCTTTATTATTCCTTTCTTCAGTTGTTTTGGGTTTCATTTGCTCTCTTCTTTCTATCCTTAAGGTGGGAATCAAGGTCAATGATTTCAGACTTTTCTTTTTCTAATATAGCCATTTAGTGCTAGAAATCTCCCCATAAGTGCTGCTTTAGCAACATCCCACAAATTTTGGTATTGTATTTTTATTTCATTCTGTTCTAAACATCTTCTAATTTCATTTTTTCTTTGATTCATGGGTTACTTAGGAGTTAAGTGTGTTACTTAGTTCCCAAACATTTGAGATCTTTCTGTTATTGATTTATAATTTAATTCCAGTGTGACTTGAGAAAATAATTTATATGAAGTGATGTGTTTTAAATTTGTTGAGACTTGTCCTGAATAGAGTCTATCTCATTAAATGTGCCATATGCTCTTGGTAAGAATGTAAATTTTGCTGTTGTTAGGAGTATTCAATAAATGTCATCTGGATTAAGTTACTTAAAAAAAAAAAAACTAGTAATTTGCTTAAAAATTAGGAGGTAGTTTTCCCAAGTGCCCTCCTTTCCACAGCAGCAGTCTTACTGGATTTTTACTTCTTTTTAAATAAGGAGAGACTGACATCCATATCTCCTAACTCAATCACAAACAGATAAAGGATCTAGCAAAACCATGAAATAGTAATCTAACCATAGTTGGCACTGGTGAGATCTTTATTAGAATTTCTTCTTTGGGTTGTACATTATGAAAGCAAATTTCAAATAAAGCAACAAAATCTACTGTGAAGTAGAACCTTAAAAAAAAAGAGAGAGAGATTCTGACTTCAGGAAAAAACAAGACATTCTAATTTCTTCTTTCTAAACTCAGGTTTTTGGTAATCCTTGTCTTAGGATTGTTGGTTAAAGAAATGCCACAATTAAAAAATGGGCGGAAGACCTGAATAGACATTTTTCTTAAAAAAAAAAAAGTTTGTAATTAAAGTACTTTGCATAGGATGTGCACTGTCAAATTAGCCGCAGTTTCCCCCACGTTCTACATGTGTCTGCTTGTCACTTATATGTTACCTGCCCGGCATTCAAGCCACTTCATTTTGTCCCTCCCCTGCTTCCACCACCACTTTCTTCCCTCTGGAAAAGATTATTACAGCATTATATCCCATTCTTGATTCCTCAGGAACCCCATTAGTCTTCATCAAATACATTAATTATCATATTCATAAAGTTCTCGTACTTATCCAAATAATCACTATTAGACCCACTTTTCACATAGCAAAACAAAAGCTTTTAATTAGATAGCTTTACAAAACTGCACAGAGAATAAATAGTGGACAAGGAAAGGATCCCCTGCAATGCCCTCCTGGCCGACCAAAGGCAGTATCGTGTGTGGTGAAAAGAGGGAAGGCACAAAGAGGGCTTGGGCATTTGGGTTCTGAGACCCTGCTCTGAGTGGACAGATCTCTAAACATCATGAGCCTCAGCTTCTTCATCTGTAGAGGTGGAATAATATCACACAAAGTGACTGGAAATTTCATAAAGATCATGTACACATCATCATAGCCGTCATCCTTTAGATCTCAGATTGAATGTCATTTCCCTCACCCTAAAGACTAGATACCAGCCCCCTGTTAAACACACTTTGAGCCTTCCCTTCGTAGCTCTTACCACAGTTGTAATCATGTAGTTATTTATGACTTACTTGCTGTAATATCTGTCTTCCCCGTGAGACCCAGCGTGCCTTGGAGGAGGTGATGTGTCCACCTTATTGCCTATCTTATTCCGTACTTAGAGCAGTGGCTGCCCAGACTAGGTGCCCAATCACTAATGAAAGAATGTGTGAATGAAGGGATAAATGATTGTGAATGGACTTCATAAACTGTTAAATGCTATTCAAGATGGAAGGTATTAATAGCATATTTACTAAGCATTTACTCCCTACTAAGCACAGTATTTAGCATGTTACATGCATTGTTTCATATAATCTAACAAAAATGCCTTGACTTAAGTACTATTATTATCGCAGTCTTATGGATGAAGAAAGTGAACCTTAGAAAGTTTAAATAACTTGTCTAAAATAATATTACTCTACTAGATCAGTCTTTTTTGTGTTTTTGACATTCCTTATATCAATGCACATATAATAAAATAAAAATCCAATTCAAAATCTGGATTCTGGTAGCAGGTTTAATTCTGATTCGATCATTAGATAACAGATGTAAGTCTTGAGCATGACCCCTGAATGATTAGAGTTGAAAATTCAGCAGGTTTTTCTGGTTAAACTTTGAAAACCTTGCAAACTTAAATGACTATAATAGTTAGAACATTGTACCTTGAGACAAAAACGAATGTTTATTATTCTAAACGACAATTAGAGAGTAGACCCTCAGGTTTTATAATCTAACTACAAAGGCTATACCCCTCAGTAAAATAGCAAAATAATTAATGGTAACATCTCTGACCTACACCCAGTTCATTTTCCACAAACTCAAGAAAATGAAACGCCTAGAGCATGACTTTAATCTAATCTTGATTTTTAACCTTATATTATATATATTGATATCAGGTCTTAAAAGAACTCCTTTTAGAATTCAAAAGGCATGCATTTCTGCTTGTAGTTTTCTTTCATTAAGATTTTTCTCATTATAGAAACTTCGTCCCTTTTATGTTTTATTTTAGAAACCAAAGGTCTAAGTTACTTTTCCTTGTAGGTTTTAATTAGGACCCTATTATCGTGGATACATAGCATGATACACGTTTATAGACATAATTATGACAATATGATTATAAACAGAATTACTAAAGTGAAACAGACTTTAAGAATGTGTATATGTTAATTGTGCTAATAAGTTTAAAAAGCCCTGCTAATTAAAGAGATACTAAATAGTGGATTATTGTACACTTTGCTTTGTGAAAAAAAAGGTATACTAAAATTTGTAAAATTTAAAAAATAGATTTCAATTTAAACACACAGTGGTAGATAGCTCTTTAAAGAAATCCTATAGTAGATCCTCTTATAAAATACAGAATAACATCTTATTTTCTGTGATTCAAGGAATTACATCATATCAGGTTTAGTTGTAGCTTTAATAGCCATTGACTATCCAAGAGATAAGTCAATGATTCTTGACTGCTAAGCAAGAAATTCCTCTAAGAAGTTCAAGGTATTTAGGAATTTTCATTTTTTAAATAGCTATGAACTATTTAATATGTTCATTTTGTTGAAATTATAGGTGGAACTGTGTCAGTATGATTTTTTTAAATACTCCCCCAAAAGTTTTCCTTTTTAATCTTTGATACTGTCCACAATTTTGGTGAGATTTATCCATTGTCTACCATATGCTCTGCTGGGCTCAGCAGATGAGTATACATGCAGTGCCAAAAAAATGGTCTTTCTACTCAAAGAAACTTAAATTGTTTGGAGGCAACCTGTATATAGGTGAAGAATATGAAAAAACATAAAGGAAACTGACGTAGTACAGTGTTTGAACAGAAAGATATGCCCATAAGCCAAATGATTCCTGTGACTGGAAGTTTAAACAAAAAAAAAGAAGAAGAAAAAGGCTTCTAATCTGGTACTGAAAATACCCATGTAGGCCTATGCCATGTCCCATACATACCTTTAGGACTCTCAGTGGCTATTTCTTTCTGGGAAAATCCACCTTTGAGAACAAAATCAGTAATCTAGGATTTGTTTTATTTGGTCACAGAAGGTACAAATGATGGGTCTGTAACAGATTTTTCCAGTTGTCCTGGAATTTGAGTGTCATTTCTTTCTATTGCTGATCCTGAGAGACTAACAAAGTTTTGTTGACTCCAAATGGATATTTATAAATGGCTGAAAAAGCTGCAGATGCACACATAGCCAAGTCTATTTGCTAACATTAGGAAATTTCACGTGTTAGCTCAGTAGGCATCTATCTGATTGTGGTGCCATAGCACTGCTGCTGTTGAAAGCCACACAGTTCATGTAAATATCAATGTCTTGGTCATTGTTGACCCTTCTCTCTCATCCCCCACATCCTGGCAGTTGTCCAGTCCAGTCTGCCTCCTCAATTCACACATAAATGTCTCAGGTGGATTTTTCTTAAAAATAAGTTTTAATAGTAGTTAGAAATATTTAGTCATTTAATCCAGCTTCCCTTCTGACCCATTATACTTTATGATTCATTCAGTTTGCTCAGCAAGGATCTATTGCTCTGTGTCAAGCACTAGGCTAGCAATTCAGGGGTGACAAAGTAGACCACTGAGTTTATATCTACTGAGGTATACATTATTAGAGAATCCCATAAACATATATGAAAGGGTAATTCTGACAGTTTCTGTGAGGGAAAGCTTATGGGACTACCTAAACTGGGTACTGTAATCAGAGAGGTCTGGGAAGACTAGTCTGAGGAAGTGATACATGAGCTGAAACATAAAGGCCAAGAGGGGAAGGAAGATCCTACACGGGGAACAGCATGTACAAATGCTCTGATAGACAGGAAGAACTGAGGAGGCCAGAGCAGAAAATAGAGGGTATTAAGGTTGAACTGAAGCCAGAACATGCAAGTTTTTGCAGGTAATGTTAAGGGCTTTCTTCTTAATCTTAAGAGCAGCAGGGAAGCCATTGGAAAGTTTTAAGTGAGGAAAAGGAATGATTCAATCAGACGTTTGTTTATATAAGACCGTTCTGGCTTCATTTTGGAGAGAGCATGGGACAGGGAGCCAGAGTGGAACATGGTGGATCACTTGAGAGGCTTTGTGATCATCCAGAAGAGGAATGATGGTTGCTTAAATTATGGTGCTGGTGGAGGAGGTGGAGACAAGTGGATCTGGAGAGGATGGAGGGAGGTGTCAAGGATGACATCTAGAGTCTGACTTTTCAACCGGAATGGTTTATGGTGCCATTCATGAGACCAGGTTTTCAGTTGGAGGTGTCTTCGAGACATTGAGGAGGAGCTGGTCAAGAAGGCCGCTGTATACGACAGGCTCTCAGAAGAGAGGTCTAGGCTAGAAATAGAAATTAGAGAGTCATCTAATATGTGAATCTGACTTATAATATCCAGAATAGCTTTCCAGACTTCTGGTTGAACATCTTCAAAATGACAGAAAATTCACCACCACAACAACCAGACATGCTTTAATTAAAGAAAGATGTTCCTTATGTTAGACTGAAAGCTTTCTTTTAATTAATTTTTATTGGCGTATAGTTGCTTTACAATGCTGTGTTAGTTTCTGCTGTACAGCAAAGTGAATCAGCTATACATATATATATATCCCCTCTTTTTTGGATTTCCTTCCCATTTAGGTCACCACAGAGCACTGAGTAGAGTTCCCTGTACTGTACAGTAGGTTCTCACTAGTTATCTATTTTATACATAGTAATGTATATATGTCAATCCCAATCTACCAGTTCATCCCACACCCCTCCTTCCCCTCTTGGTATCCATACGTTTGTTCTCTACTTCTGTGTCTCTCTTTCTGCTTTGCAGATAAGTTCATCTGTACCGTTTTTCTAGATTCTACATATAAGCGATATATAATATTTGTTTTTCTCTTTCTGACTTACTTCACTCTGTATAACAATCTCTAGGTCTATCCACGTCTTCGCAAATGGCACAATTTCATTCCTTTTTATGGCTGAGTAATGTTCCACTGTATGTACCACATCTTCTTCATCCATTCCTCTGTTGATGGACATTTAGGTTGCTTCCATGTCGTGGCAATTGTAAATAGTGCTGCAGTTAACGGTGGGGTTCATGTATCTTTTTGAATTATGGTTTTCTTCGGGTATATGCCCAGGAGTGGGATTGCTAGGTCATATGGTAATTCTATTTTTAGTTTTTTTAAGGAACCTCCATACTGTTCTCCATAGTGGCTGTAACAATTTACATTCCCACCAACAGTGCAGGAGGGTTCCCTTTTCTCAACGCCCTCTCCAGCATTTATTGTTTGTAGATTTTTTGGATGATGACCATTCTGACTGGTATGAGGTGATACCTCATTGTAGTCTTGATTTGCATTTCACTAATAATTAGTGATGTTGAGCAGCTTTTCATGTGCTTCTTGGCAATCTGTATGTCTTCTTTGGAGAAATGTCATTTACATATTCTGCCCATTTTTGGATTGGGTTGTTTGTTTTTTTGATATTGAGCTGCAGGAGCTGTTTGTATATTTTGGAGATTAATCCTTTGTCCGTTGCTTTGCTTGCAAATATTTTCTTTCATTCTGAGGGTTGTCTTTTCATCTTGTTTATGGTTTCCTTTGCTGTGCCAAAGCTTTTAAGTTTAATTAGGTCCCATTTGTTTATTTTTGTTTTTATTTTCATTACTCTAGTAGGTGGGTCAAAAAAGATCTTGCTACAGTTTATATCAAAGTATGTTCTGCCTATGTTTTCCTCTAAGAGTTTTATAGCATCCTGCCTTACATTTAGGTCTTTAATCCATTTTGAGTTTATTTTTGTGTATGGTGTTAGGGAGTGTTCTAATTTCATTCTTTTACATGTAGCTGTCCAGTTGTCCCAGGACCACTTACTGAAGAGACTGTCTTTTCTCCATTGTATAATCTTGCCTCCTTTGTCATAGGTTAGGTGACCATAGGTGGGTTTATCTCTGGGCTTTCTATCCTGTTCCATTGATCTATATTTCTGTTTTTGTGCCAGTACCATACTGTCTTTGTGCCAGTGCCATACGTACTTGTAGCTTTGTAGTATAGCCTGAAGTCGGGGAGCCTGATTCCTCCAGCTCAGTTTTTCTTTCTCAAGATTGGTTTGGCTATTTGGGGTATTTTGTGATTTTTCACAGAATTAGAATAAAAGCTTTCTGAAGTAAATTCTACTCATTAGTTCTGATTCTGCCATTTGGACAAATAGAATCACTACGTAATAGGACTTCAGGAATTTGAAGAAAACTGGAATGGTATTTCTCCCCACCACTTTGCCAGCCACCTTAGATCCTCTGTCCAGCAAAAATTCTTTTAGATCAACTCAGCAGTGTAGCCCTTGCCCATGTCTTCAGCTTCATCTATTACAAACACAGAAACAGACCCCCCAGAACACCTATATACCCACTCAGGTTACTTCCACTCAGATCTAAATGTTGGGGGCTTCCTAAGCATGATACGTTTTCACAAACTTTTGTGCCTTTTCTCATGACTGTTACATAGGAATGGTTTTTAATTCCACCACTTATAAAATTACAGCTCTCTAGCAGAAGCTAATGAGACCAACTAGCTAACCATAGGAATTTTTTTCAGGAGAATAGATCAGACAAGAAGTTGCCAGTAGCTCATAAATGTCCAGAACTGTAGGACAAATTTGGACTTACTCAGGGCCAACATTATAATATTCAAGTTGGTCCTGTCTTGCAAGCAGGACATGGCAGAAGGTTTTCTAGGCTGTGGGCCGTGTTCTGAGTTAAGAGCCGTCACTCTCACCTGCTGTTTTAGTCAGAGAAGGCTGCCTGCACTCACACAGAACTCCACAGTCCTAGTCCAGTCAGAGTTCCTTGGGCATCCCTCCATATGGTCTTTCAGAGACTCGAGCTTCTTTCATCTAGTGGCTCCCAGAGGAGTCCTCCACTGGATCTTTTGCATCTTGTCAAGAGATGAGGGAAGAGAGAGCATGGGGATTATGCAGGAAGTTTTAGGAGCAGGAGATGGTTTACATGTCGCACATTCCACTTCTCACGTTCCATTAACCAGAACTCAGTTACATGACCCATATAACTGCAAGGAAGGCTCAGAAATGTAATTTAGCTGTGTGCCCAGAAGGAAAAGTCAGCAGGGTTTGGTGAGCACAGCTTCCTTATCCTTGAGGTGATACCAGTTTGGTCTCTTTTTCCCCAAAACCTTCAGTGATTCCCTGTTGCCTACCGAATTTAGAACAGGCTCTTAGCGACCTGAGCTAAACGGGTGATTTCATTATTCCCCAAGCATACCCTACCCTTTCACTCTTCCATGCCTTTATTCAGGCACGTTCTTCTGCCTTGGGCACCCTACATCTCTTATTCTTGAAATCTTGTCAGTCATTCAAGGTCCATTCAGGAAGTCACTCTTCATTCCCACTGGTCTGCCTTATGTCGTTACCTGTTTACTTGTACTATCACCTCCCTCCAGACTCCCTGAGGGCAAGCAATGTGTCTTATCCATTTTGCATCACTGACAACCTCTAGGAAATGCCTGGGAGTGCTCAATGAAATATTTGTTCAATGGAGTTAGTTTTATTTAAATTATTTCCTTAAAGAGAAAATGCAGTGTATTTTTCAGTAGCTTTCCTTTCTTTTTTCCCATGAGGAAAAACGTTTGTGGTAGTGGTTCTCAGATGATACTGAGCAAAAGAACCACTTGGGAGTTAATCTTAACCACTTGTTAAGATTATAGATTTCTGTTGCCCCCCCCCCACAAGATTCTAATTCTATAGATCTGATAGATCTGATGTTGGACCCAGGATCTGCATTTTTATAAGTGCCATGGGAGAGTGGGAGGGTTAAAGCGGGGAAGGATTCACATCATATGACCCCTAGATTGTACTTTCAGAAATATTGCAACATGGTATGTGTCATTACGCCCATTAATGGACTACTATTCCCTTCCTTTAACAAAACAGATCAGTTCATTAACAGAGGAACAGGTAGCATACGGAGCGGTAAAAATCAAGATGTTTGTCATATTGCCTTTGGATCCAAAGTTCTTGGACCACCTCCACTCTCTGGCAGAAGAAATAACATGAGGATATTCAGTGAGGTAGGAGCAGGGTTTGAACAGCTTATGTAAGCATGGATGGCATGGGAAGGGAAGGGTTTTTTTCCCAATGCAGAGGGAAAAAAAAGAGGGAGAGAGACTACATGCCAAAAGCAGAGGGCTTGAATAAATTTGGAACAGAAATTCTGGATTTTAAAAGACCTCAAAACTGTTTTCTTTTCGTCATGTCAACGCAATTAACATTTTTGAGCATTCTTTTCATTAAATATGTGCACAAAACTTAAAGGCAAATATATGTGAGCACATTTTGTGGTCTCCTTCAAAAAGGAGTTGGATCATCACCAGACACCTTATAATGAACAGATTCTCAAATGTTATATTTTTATTTTTAATTTCCTCTGAATTTCTGACATACAGAGTGATTTTCATTTCAACTCCTACCTACTAAAGATGGAGTGTAGCAAATGAGCACATTTTAATTTGTGTCTGTAAGATTTGGTTGTCTTCTGTTTTACCTTACATTATATTTATCTCCTATTTCTTTCTAATTTTCTACCATAATTTCCCTCTCCACCAACTTTTTAATCTTCTCATTTCCTCTAGTTCATTTTTACCTCACTATTTGTCCAGCTATTATTTCTTCTATGTAGATTCTACAAGAAATAAATGCAATTCCTATATTTTAAAATATAGATTAATTCCTTTTCCTTATAGAGAGTAAGATCTGTTGGGTCCAAAAATAACCAATCGTGCCAGCAGTCTACAGTAGAGAAGTGTGTTAACAGGGCAGAAATGTCAACCTTGCTGTTATCTGAAGCTGAGGCACAAGGAGATAAAGAAAATATTGGCCACATAAAGCAGACTGTACCTATTCATGGTAAGAATCATGCATAAAGATTGATAGCTAGTGAAAACAGTGAGAAATGTTAAGATAAATCCATAGTTATATTCTTGACTAGATCTTAAGTCCAGAGAATTATCATTTAAAAATGAAAATGGTGGTAGATATTGAAATATGTTTAGAATTCTTATACCATATATTATCTTCTGGAACCTGTCATTCTGTTTATTCTGTTATTTTACCTTGCTGTAGAACCCTGTATTTTTACTTTCTGATAACAGTGAGAAAATAGTATAGTATCCTATTATTGCTATGTCTTGGAAACCCCATGTACATTTTAAGTGTTCTTAGTTTTACCTTTTAATTAATCTCTTCCATTTGTAAAGTGCTCTTTATTTTCTCTCATTGGTACAAAAACAACCCTGTTGGTGAAGAAAACTTTTATCCCATTTTATAGATTGAGAATTCAGGGCTAAGAGAGTAAGTGATTTGCAATTTGTAATCACTGGAAAGAATTGAGACCAGAACCCAAGGCTTACCACTCCCTGTCAGTTTGTCCACTTTAACTGGTCTGACTTTTGTGAACATTGAAAAGGGGAGGCATTTGTGTTCATTTTATTTGATTTAGAAATTAACGATCACTGTTAGAGACTCTATCTCCCATGGAGTATAAAACTGAGATAAGGAAATAAATAACATAGATATTCAGTCCCAGTTTTACCACTGTCTGTGAGACCTTGATCAAGTTTCTTAAACCCTATGAGCCTCAGTTTCCCCATCTGTAAATGGGGATACAATTACTACTAGCACTAGTAGTAGTAAGAAATAACAGCTGCCTCAAAGGGTCAGTATGAGAATTCAGTGAGAACAGTCAGTCGAGCACATCATATTGTGCCAAGAATTTAAATGTTCAGAAAATATCAAATGCTGCTATGAATATTATTATTATTATTGTTACAGAGTTAAATTACACTTAGGAATTCTTCAAGATTGATCTCAGTTCTGCAGGGTTCTTTTGGAAACTACCCTCTAAGCTCTTGTTGAATCAAACTTAAATCTTTTAAAGGAAAAAATAATTTTTCTGTATTGGCTGTCAATTTCATTTTTAAATATTTTTTAACATAGCATGTTGCAAGATTAACATTAATCTAGTTACTTGTAGCTCTCTACATGGTTATATTACATGAAAAAAATGTATTAGTTTGTTTTTTCTTTAACACCTTTATTAGAGTATAATTGCTTTACAGTGGTGTGTTAGTTTCTGCTTTATAACAAAGAGAATCAGCTATACATATACATATATCCCCATATCTCCTCCCTCTTGCATCTCCCTCCCACCCTGCCTATCCCACCCCTCTAGGTAGTCACAAAGCACAGAGCTGATCTCCCTGTGCTATGCGGCTGCTTCCCACTAGCTCTCTATTTTACATTTGGTAATGAAAGCCTGATACAATTCTAATATTGGAATAGAAATAAACACCTATTTCCTATAAAGGAATAAGTTGTGTTTTTTATACAGCTTTACATTTTGTCAAAATGATACATGAACATTCTCATTATAGCTATAATTATATTTACTGAGTTATTTCAAACTATATAGTACTTTCTGTTCTGGCTTTTTGTTCTTTGATATGAAAATGTACCAGCCAATCTGCATATTATGCATCCACATCCCCCTCAAGAACCATCAGCTGATAAGAATAATAACAGGAGAAGATTACAGTTAAAAAGAACCAGCAGAGAAAGGACAGAGACACCCAGCGGTATGGTACTAATTCAATACTATCTTATATCTGTATATTATTCAGAGCAATGGAATCTCTCTCTGCAGGTTGTAAATTTCAAGGGATTATGAACCAATTCATTTAAAATATAAATATCTGTTCTACAAGGATTATGGAAATCAAATTTTTTACAAAAGAATTGCTCTATAGCCCTAACAGAGATTTGTTGGATTAAATAGACAGTACCACAAAAATAAAGGACTTCCTACTTCTACTCTCAAAGGCTGAATAAGCTTAAATTATTGATTTTTTAAAATGGCCCAAATTTGATAGAAGTTCCTGCCTGCAGACTTCACTAAAATTGAACTTAACTCATAATTTTTCATTTTCACTTATCTCTCCTCTTTTTAAATTGGGCCCTTTCTAGATTGTTTTTTACATTTGCTGTCTCTCCTTTTGGACTCCTTGCCATCTACTGTAATGTAGGTTAAAGTTTCAACTCTTTGTAACCAGTAAAGCATTAGAGAAATATAGTTGGCTATTATAGTTATTGCTTAAAATATTAGATTTGAGGCATGTATGTGTAGATTTGTATACACATGCATTAGTCTATCCTGAATCAAGCCCAGAATGTATCATGTACGCATCTGTTAGCATAATTTCTCAAAAATGTAGATTTCTTGGGTAGGCCAAAATTCTGCTTGCTAGGTTTCATGTTATCATTATAAAATAGTAGATAGAAAAATTACTTCTGCCATAAGGCCTGTATCCATTTTTCTTAAGGTGCTGAAGAAAAGAGCTTCATTTAAAAGAGTTGAGTTCAGTAAAAATTGTAATTTAAAGAAAACACACTCCATTTTGTATGGAACCAAAGTAAAAAATGTAGGACCTTTTAAAAATTATATGGGTTTTGGAATTCCTTTTATTGCGTATTGTAAAACTTAAATTTAAAATGTCCCCATGCAAATATCAAGGAATTTTAAGATGAACCTGCACAAAAATGCAGCTGAGTTCATCTTAAAATACTCTCCTGAAAAAGAAAAAAACTGCGTATAATCTGTATTGTCACCTCTTACTTGCTTTTCAATAATCAAATAGAAAAGTATACCACAGTACTATTCTTCAAAAATTAATGTATATATATATATATATCAAAAGAAGTAATATAGAGGAAAATATTTATTCCGATAAAGGCAATTCTTCAGGAAATAACAGAAATGAACATAAAGCAACAACTGTCCTCACCAGTGTGTTCCAACAGAGAACAGAGACATTGAACCCCAGCTCTCCAGCACCCCAGTCTCCTGATCAAGCAGGTTAGCATCTTTATTATACCATAATTGCTAACGATTAATAAAATATAAATATGTTAAATATTTCAAACCCGGTCATTTTGAAAAGTCATGATGCAGTCACTTGCTAAAATATATCATTTTTTTCAATCTCTTTTTAACCCCAATTTTATGTCAGACTTTAATGGTTGAAGGAGTATTTTTATTTTCAAGTTTTAATGCACAAGCGGTCCTGTTCAGAATGAAAGTTTAAAACTTTGAGGTTTTTCATATAACATTGTCACCCTCCCCAAAGATTATCTATTGTTGCACTTCTCCAATCCTCTTTATAATGGAGACGGTTGGAGTGTAGAGCATTGAACCCATCAACATATCTTGCCTAGCAGGTGTGTGGTACTTTTACAAAGGCAAATTGTTTTTGAGCTAGGGGAAAAGGAAAATAAATGGAAATTGTTTGTAGGTTGTCAGTCTTATTTATGCAGTGTTGAAGCCTTCATTAAAATGTTAGGCGCAATTAGTGTCTCTAGCATAAATCTGACTGTGTAGAAAAACTAATTAGATGTTTAGGTGATCATTCTTGCATTTATTTTGTTTGCTGCAATATTGTGATTACACAGTAATTTACATATTTTCCTAAGAAAACACACCAAATTATTCATTACAATTGATATGGAAATACTTGAGGTAAAACTACAAATTCCAAAGAAGCATGTGGTAGTAAGATAATTAGAGTTCTTTTGGTGTAAGAACACTTCTTTTACTTTGACTTTTTGACAGTTAATAATATGTTTGGTGCTAGATCATACAAGTTGTTTAATTGCATAATGGAGATTCCCAGGACCTTTTCCTCCTATTTTCTTTACGTATCCTTGTACGTAATGCAACACATTGGTTTTTGTAATCGTATTCAAGGTTTACTAAAGCACCTACTGTGTTCACAAAGCACCTACTAGGTGCTTAGCACCAGGCAAAAGTTTGCTGTCCAAAACAGGACAACCCAGTGAATCTATTCATTTCACCTGACCACAACTAACACTGACTCAGGACCCTCCACATTTTCTGTGAATGTGGTCAGATTGGGTATTGATATATTCAACCTGTTATTGACCATTTACCTACAGAAAATATGAAAGCCTTGTCCCTAATAGATTTTCTCTAAGAAATGTATATTTATTGCCCTTTTTATAGGCAAGTTATGTTATATAATCATAGTCTTAGGTTAATAAATAGGTGAATACAGTTGAGAAGAATACAATTTTATTTGTGCCATCAATATAATTTTTATTAAAGGTCTTTCTGTTTGCTTTCTGCTTTTGCTTTTGTAGTGTTAGCTTTAAAGTTTCAAGTGAGCAAATCTTAGCTCTTGGTTACTCTTCTTGTGATGATAAATATAATTCAAGAGTCAGGAGTAAAATTACCACGTCTGCATTGTGGTTCTGCAGAACACGAATTCTTGTAAGATTTTCAGCATTGACACAATGCAGCAAAAAATAAATTTAAAAAAAAAAAAAAGAGTAAGTTGAGAAAATGCTCAACTTTTCCTGTTGTCATTCTAAAGAAGAAAGTAAGCCTGCTTTTAATAATGTTTATTATAGAGATTTGTTTTTTCCAGGTCATAGAATTATAAAGTCTATTTCAATGTTGAATAAAGATTAAAATTTTTTAAAATTTGATAAAAATGTATCTCAGTTGTAGTATATAGTATTTTTAAAGAAAACAATGTGCAAAAAGATTTTCATGTCAAAACATTCTCTCCTAAAATTAAATTAAAATTGAACATAAAGGTCCTTTTCACCAGCAGAATTCACCAGTCACATTAACAAATATTTCTGTGGATTTGCTATTGACAAGTCTAGCAGTTTAATCTATGAATTGTCCTGTACCGATGAGTAGAATGGAGAGGGAAAGACTGTCAGCCTTTTCGTGGTTTTCCTCTCCTCCATGTTTTATAATCTGAACAAGGCCCAGATACTTTGTTTAAAGAGCTTGTTAAGTACTCTGTCCCCCTGAAATTAAAAGAAATTAGTAACTCAAACCCTTTTAAATTTGGAAGATTTTCCCCCTCTGAAATAACAAATTAATGAGGCTGTGCTATAAAGAACTTGCTGCAAGACAGGTGATAATTATTTCAGACTTATAAATTTCCTGGCCAGTGTTTCAACTCAGATGGAGAGGAAGTACAAATGAGTTGCCCGTATCTATAAGCACTATCTGTGGGTTAAGTGTTTAGCAGGTTACAAGATGGTGGATAAATTGCCTTCCTTGGCTTTTGCATTATTTGATAAATCTCTGTTTCAACAAGAAGGAATGTTAACCTAACTACCTGCCTAAAATAACACTTATGGAACACTGCTCTAATTTTTGTCATCTTTTGCAAATGTCAGATGAGTGGATATTTCCTGAAAATGATGACCACATCCCCCATTTGGCCTCCAGCACGCAGTCCCTACTTCTGGATGAAAACTCCTGCAACACCTCACGCCTGTGGCTAGAAGCCAGCAAGAAAAATGAACGTGACCAACAGACAGAGGAAACCCAGATTGTTCCAAAGGATATTTTCACTTTTTCATCAAGACCACGATCAGCACCTCATGGAAAGACTCAGAATATGTCCCCAGAGGGGTGCCCATTTATTTTGGATCTGGAAGAGGATACCAGTGTAATAAGGAGAGACACCCAATTGGAGGATGATTTTTACGGTGGTGATAGCACTGAAGAGGTACATTGCTTGATGAGTGAAATAGTTCTAAAGCACAGTTCTATTGTCTCCAACTAAGCCCTAAAACTAGTTGAAATGAAAGAGGGGAAGTCAACTGCTATTTATAAAAATGCAGCAGATTGCAGTGTTAGTCAACAGTTGCGTCAGATTGTTATGGTAACTCTAAATTGCCGCCTTTTTTATTAACAGTCAGCCATTTTCATTTTTAATTATGGAAACCAGTTTTTGGTTTGATTTTCTTTTTTCATTTTAACCTTTGCCTCACAGAGTGAGAAATAATATGCAGTTTAGTTATATGATAGCATGTCCAGTAAAATATTGAGAACACATTGTTCTAGATCTCTGGGGAAATTGTGTTGCAGTTGCTAAGCATTCTGAATTGACACTTTTCTGGCTTCCTAACTCCCCTGCCATCTTTTCGCCTTAGACCTATTAGGACTCATTATTTTCCATATGGTTCCAGAATTTCAAGAGTTGTGCCAATTAAAGTTTAAGTAATGAATCATGGATTAGTGCTGGGGCTTGCCTTACAGGAGGTTTTCTGTTTGCAATTATTTAGAATACACCTATATCTCATAAATCAGTAAATTCATAAAAAGTTTTTTAATAACTAATTAAATATCAAACTAGTGTAGTTCTGAAACATTTGTTTAAAACTTAATATAACTCTTTTTCCCCATATGAAATGAATTTATTTATGAAATTTCTTTAGCATTGTTCTTTAATAATAGGCATTTATATTTTCTAGAAAAAATAATTATCTTAAAAGCAGATTATAGTCAAGTTTTGGTTTAGTGAAATTATGCAAATCATTTATATGTAGAAATTATAGAAATAATCAGAAAAACTTTTTTTGTATACTTAGAAAACTTTTTTTTAACAACTATATCTGATTAAGAATACCCCTTTCAACAGTGGGATATACATTAAGTCCACAGCTCCTACCTTCAGAGCCAGTTGAGAATATGGAGAGATTGTTCAGGCAGTAATTATGTTTTTTTGCAACTTTTAATGAGTTTCTGTAGCAAAGTGCATGAGGAAATCCTTTTTTATAACCTCCTTACATCTGAGTGTGATGAAACTATAGTCATACCAAACATAAACCTACTACAAACCCCTTTATGCATAAATGCATAAACAGTACATTTTAAATGTGCTGTGAACAACTTTATCCCTTTCACCCTACATAAAATTAAGCTATAGAACTGTAAAATGAATATGTCTTCAGCATCTAGTATTGCCCCCATCCCAGCTGTCAATTCTTATACAGTATTAATTGGCTAATCTGATAAATCATACCATTTTGTTAATGGGGTAGGCCCATCCCCTTCCCATGTGCACAGCTTACCTAACTCAAAAGAATTACTGTGATGGGGGCAATGTCATGGCAGGTAGGAAATAATAGTTCTCTGGAAAACTTTGAGGGAAGTATTATGTAGAAACAGCCCTTTAAATAACACCCCATGAGGAACTTACCTCTCCACCAATATGAAGGAAAAGCCTTGAGAAGAAGCAATAGAGCTTTTTGGGAAAATGAAGAATACTAGTTCTGAATATTTTAATTTGCTATCACTTTATGTGCTTTCTTTTGCTACTAGCTACTCTACTTCTGACATCCTTCAACATTTATTGTGCAGACATGTACTTGTTACCAACTACATGAAATTGAAAATTAATTTATCATGCATTTTCAAAGCTCTGATTGGCATAGCTCTCTGGTCACCCCTGTCCCAAGACCATCAGAATATGGCTTGAGTCTGTAGTGGGACGATATCATTGCTAACACCTGCCCTGGCCCACCTTTAGTCAGAGCCTACTAAGAGTGGCAGCCAGAGAGAGGGGCAGAAGCCTTGCCATGTTATGCAAGCTTTGAGGTTTGCTGTTAGAGGCAATAACAAGATACAAACTAAAATACAGATGACTAACAAAAGTGCTAGGCTATATTTAAACAAGTTCTAGAATTTGTAATGATCCCTTTTTTATCAAATTGGTTTTTTGGGAGCTTTTTGTAAATTCTTTTCCTGTAGGATTATTTCTCCCATTTATTATATAAGTCAAAGGGAAATTAGATTACATACTTTATTTATTTTTTAAGAATAAGTTTTAATTTAATTTGTCAAAATTACAAAACACTTTCTTTGTTTTGCTCTCAAAATACAGTGAATCTGTCTTCATGTTCTGGATGCTTAGTTTTTTGTTTTTGGGGGGTTTTTTTGTTAATTTTTTTTTTTTTTGGAGTATAATTGCTTTACAATGTTGTGTTAGTTTCTGCTATACAATGAAGTGTGTCAGCTATATGTATACATATATCCCCTCACTCTTGGACCTCCCTCCCACCCCCCCATCCCACCCATCTACAGATTACATATCTTAAATGTTTACTTACATATAGTCTTTGAAGAAAAATCAGTTGATTTAGGCATTCTTACTATTGTTGCATTATTTTATTTATTTTTAAACTTGCCTTTCATTTCTTTTCTTTTCTTTTAATTAATTTATTTATTTTGGCTGCACCAGGTCTTAGTTGCGGCACTCAGGATCTTCGTTGCGGTGTGCGGGATCTTTTTTTTAGTTGCACCATGCGAACTCTTAGTTGCAGCATGCATGTGGGATCTAGTTCCCTGACCAGGGATCGAACCCAGGCCCCCTGCATTGGGAGCTTGGAGTCTTACCCACTGGACCACATGGGAAGTCCCTAGTTGCATTATCGTAGAATGTTACATTGTTAGAGTAACACTATTATATCTAAGGAAAACAATGTCATGCTATAAATAATGGTGGACAGATGAGTAATATTTGCATTACTTATTATGCTTGAAGTGTATAACTTGTAGTTAAAAGACTTTATTTGGTGTTAGACCATTTGAATATTTTTAAAGGGAAGTTAGATGTATTCAGAAGCAAAAAACTAGGCACAATCATGGTATTATGATAGAGAAAAAATACACATATGACAGTAAAGACTAATTAAAATAAGCTTTCAATGATTGTAGTTTAAGTCCCTAATAATCAGTTCACATTTGAGATCTTCATCAGTGTGAGAGCCTTAAAAGTATGATTTTTTTTTGCATATTCTCATCTTAGTCTTGGCTTTATTTACTATATATTTTATTCCCTAGGCAGACATATATACTAATTTTCCTGATACTCAATTAATTTTGAATTTGTACTTCTTATCTGCAAAGCACACTATGGAAATATATCTGGTGGTGAGTTATAAAATAAGACTACCACGTAAAATGAATTATCTAGGAAAGCTGTTAAAACAGAGTACCCTTCATACAATTGCAGCTTCTGAAAGAAAAAAAAAAAAGCATGTTACTATTAACATCTCTGTTTTATATTTTATGCCATTATTCCCAACGTGGCTTTGGGTATATATAGCTGGTTGGTGATTTGAAATACTTAGCTTTATATTAGTATTTTATTACTTCTTTAATTCAATTTTTTATCTAGAAATATAGTCATTTTCTTCCTTTTGTTTTGTAGGTTTTGGCCCTACAGCAAAATAAAGATTTTTCTGTGGAAGCATAATGCCATCTAATTACCATGTCAGTGTGGTTGGTTGTAATTTGGATGTAGAAATATTGATAGAAATTATTGTGAGCTCTATGAATCAATATACTGAATTTGGACCTAACAATAGTAGGACACTTAATAATAGCTAGTGCCATTAGGACTTAATAATAATTGGACACTTAATAATAGTTGGTGCCATTAGGCAAAGCATTATATACGCCTACAGGGGAATTAGTTACTACTTGTGACACCATTTTATAGATGAACAGAGTAAGGGTCAGAACAGTGACATAGCTTGTTCAAGGTCATATGGCCGAGCAAGATGAACCTGGAATTGAGCTTGGGCACATTTCCTTAACTCCTTTTTTTTTTTTTTGAATTTTCTTTTATTTATTTTTTTATACAGCAGGTTCTTATTAGTTATCCATTTTATACATATTAGTGTATACATGTCAATACCAATCTCCCAATTCATCCCACCACCACCCCCACCCCCACCACTTTCCCCCCTTGGTGTCCATACGTTTGTTCTCCGCATCTGTGTCTCTATTTCTGCCCTGCAAACTGGTTCATCTGTACCTTTTTTCTAGGTTCCACGTATATGCATTAATATATGATATTTGTTTTTCTCTTTCTGACTTACTTCACTCTGTGTGACAGTCTCTAGATCCACCCACGTCTCTACAAATGACGCCATTTTGTTTCTTTTTTATGGCTGAGTAATATTCCATTGTATATATGTACCACATCTTCTTTATCTATTCATCTGTCAGTGGGCATTTAGGTTGCTTCCATGTCCTGGCTATTGTAAATAGTGCTGCAGTGAATATTGGGGTGCATGTGTCTTTTTGAATTATGGATTTCTCAGGGTATATGCCCAGTAGTGGGATTGCTGGGTCATATGGTAATTCTATTTTTAGTCTTTTAAGGAACCTCCATACTGTTCTCCATAGTGGCTGTATCAATTTACATTCCCACCACCAGTTCAAGAGGGTTCCCTTTTCTCCACACCCTCTCCAGCATTTGTTGTTTGTAGATTTTCTGATGATGCCCATTCTAACTGGTGTGCGGTGATACCTCACTGTAGTTTTGATTTGCATTTCTCTAATAATTAGTGATGTTGAGCAGCTTTTCATGTGCTTCTTGGGTATCGATCGGTATGTCTTCTTAGGAGAAATGTCTATTTAGGTCTTCTGACCATTTTTTGATTGGGTTGTTTGTTTTTTTTAATATTGAGCTGCATGAGCTGTTTGTATATTTTGGAGATTAATCCTTTGTCTGATGATTCATTTGCAAATACTTTCTCCCATTCTGAGGGTTGTCTTTTCATCTTGTTTATGGTTTCCTTTTCTGTGCAAAAGCTTTTAAGTTTCATTAGGTCCCATTTGTTTATTTTTGTTTTTATTTCCATTACTCTAGGAGGTGGGTCAAAAAAGATCTTGCTGTCATTTATGTCAAAGAGTGTTATTCCTATGTTTTCCTCTAAGAGTTTGATAGTGTCCAGTCTTACATTTAGGTCTCAAATCCATTTTGAGTTTACTTTTGTGTATTGTGTTAGGGAGTGTTCTAATTTCATTCTTTTACATGTAGCTGTCCAGTTTTCCCAGCACCACTTATTGAAGACACTGTCTTTTCTCCATTGTATATCCTTGCCTCCATTGTCATGAATTAGTTGACCATAGGTGCGTGGGTTTATCTCTGGGCTTTCTATCCTGTTCCATTGATCTATATTTCTGTTTTTGTGCCAGTACCATATTGTCTTGATTATTGTGGCTTTGCAGTATAGTCTGAAGTCCAGGAGCCTGATTCCTCTAGCTCCATTTTTTTCCCTCAAGACTGCTTTGGCTATTCGGGGTCTTTTGTGTCTCCATACAAATTTTAAGATTTTTTGTTCTAGTTCTGTAAAATATGCCATTGGTAATTTGATAGGGATTGCATTTCATTTCAGTTATTGTTCATCTCTGTTTGTTCTTTAATTCTTCTAGGTGTTTGTTCTTTAATTCTTCTAGGTCTTTGTTAAACATTTCTTGCATCTTCTCAATCTTTGCCTCCATTCTTTGTCCAAGGTCCTGGACCATCTTCACTATCATTATTCTGAATTCTTTTTCTGGAAGGTTGCCTATCTCCACTTCATTTAGGTGTTTTTCTGGGGTTTTATCTTGTTCCTTCATCTGGTACATAGCCCTCTGCCTTTTCATCTTGTCTGTCTTTCTGTGAATGTGGTTTTTGTTCCACAGGCTGCAGGATTGTAGTTCTTGCTTCTGCTGTCTGCCCTCTGATGGATTCTAGAAATATAGTCATTTTCTCCAAACTCTATCTATGTATCAGATACTAAAGTAGATAGTTGCAAAGCTAGGTAATTTTTCTTACGTAACAGTCCAAACTAGAACATTTGAGCCAAAAAATTATCCATATTTGAACATGAATTATGTGGACTGACTACTTATAGTGTTCAAATTAGCTAGGAGCTTCTAGATCTTCTCTTCATCTAACTCTGTTAAGGCCTATAAAACAAATTTACAAACAGCAGATTAAAAGGACCGTTTTAGTCCTTCCTCTCAGCTTTCCTGGTATTGTTGCTTTCAGGGTTTTTTTTTTTAGCACTCAGTAGTTAAACTATTTCTTTACATTGTTTTTTTCCACTCACCCCTACATGCTTGACTAGCAATTCTGAATAACATTCTCACACACATTTATATACACACAATAGAAATGATATTTACTCTACATGAGGCCAGTTATATTTCTGTGTAGCCTTTTAAAAACTTCAAATGTCAATTTGTTTGAAAAAAATGGACGAATTCTATTTTGAATGTATTGCTTGCATTTTTATTCCTGTATATCATGAGTTACAACATAACATACTCTCTAAACCTAGCAGGCATATTTAATATTTATTTTTATGTGAGTATTTATTTTAGGCTGTTCACATCTACATATCTTTATTGTTATCTTTTGAAGCTTTCTTCTTCCCTGAAAAAGTTGGTTCCTGTAACTTGGCCCTTCATTGTTATAGGCAGGGAGAGAAGGTTATAAAACTCTTGTCTCCTTAGAATAATGTCATACAACTTTGGCTTAAAGATCAATATCTGCAGATAAATATATATTTGGTTATAGATAGGAGTTTTCACAAGAAACCTTTGTTTTATTAGTTAAAGAGCATGAAGTCTAACTTATAAGAAAAATGTTTTTGTCTTGAACAATGAAAGGAGTCCCATCATTTTCCCCAAATATTCACATGATGATGTTTACCCATCCAATACAGTCCCTGTAACTTCTGCTATGATTTGTCTGTGAGGCATCATTGGCTACAGGTAAAGATGTTTACAAAAGTAATTTGCCCAAGTCCTTGTAATATCAAGCATGCTGCGAATTAGTTACTTGTTAGAAACAGTCACAGCTTCCTTTCATTTTATTTGGTACTATTTTAATAGTTTCCTACTAAATTCAAGAGGTAGAAGTCAGAAATACTCCTTGGGGATGGTTGTTAGTGAAAACGTTTAAGATACATTTGAATGGTCAATGTTGCTATCATCAAAGAAGAAATGATTTTTTTCATTCTGTTATGACTAATATCTTTAGCTATATTTGTGCAAATAATTGTGCTCTTTAGTTGACAACCAAAGTATATACCTGTATCATCTCTATTGTCCACTAGTGCTGTTGTTCAGCTAAAAGGTTCTGTCAGTTCACACATTTAATCACTAAGACGTTGGACAAACGTAAAACTCCTGCTGACTCTATCTCAATTACAAATTCAAAACTGCCATCAAAAGTGTGTGTGGAATATTGCAGATGTGTTTTGTTCAGAACTTTTAAGAATGTTATGTAGATTTTTTTCTGGGTGGACTGAATTAAAAATCAGTTGAAATATAAATAAACATGATCATCCACTTTTTACAAAGGCTAAAGCAGAGTTCTATCCTGACTCACTCAACATTAAAGTTGTAATACAAAGAGCCTGGGTCCCACCTGCTCCAAGTAGGTGGCCCTCCTGAGTCATTAAAATTATCTTTTTAAAATTACAACTCAGCAAGAGCTATTCGTTTTGTACATCCAAAAATTATTGTCCAAGTGCTCATCTGCATGTCCTTTTAAGAAACGTAGTTCAACAGAGGAAGTGCTGGGTCCTTGGGGAAATCATTCTCGTCTTCGGCGTACATACGCTGTGCTACAGTTAGTCAGACAAACTCTATTGATGTTCCTGGCACTGGGCATGATTGAATATTTAACAAACAAATGATTCTGAGCCCAGAAGACAAACAGTTCAAGAGATTCGGACTTTTAAAAAATATATATTAAGTTAAATCAAAAACATTTTGTATTTGTTCTTCTGAGAAACAGATGAACAGATGATTGGAATATGAAAACACCATAACAAATTCTTTACTACTCTGACCAATTATATTCAATTGCTCTGCAGGTTTTCAGTAGCTAAATGATAAACCAAAGGGGGAAAAGTGGTTATTTTTCAATCAGATTATAGTAAACTTCTTATGCATGTAACAAATGTATATGTTATTTAGTATAAAATTAATACAAAGACATGTCGAGCCCACATGTGTTATGTATGTGAAAGCAATAAACGTCATCTATACCTATGTAATCTATTTTAGTAAGTCAGAAGCATTACTAAAGAAAGGAGGAAGGTTTTGCCAGTGCACCACTACTAGTAAATACTATACTATTTTTTATTCTCCATTTATTTCCTCTCTAAAATAGAAGCTGACACAAGTCAAATCAACCTGCTAGTCTCGTGTATTGTCTTGCCTTTCCCATTTATCCTAATTCCCCTTTCAAAATCTGGGATAGACCAGAATTAGTGGTTCTGGGGCAGCCAAAATAGGCAAGCCTTTTGTGCTCTGTACAGATTCTCCAGTTATTTGTCTTTTTCATATATTTAAAATAGCATAGAAACATATTACTGTGGAAATGCAATACTATGAAGAGAATGAATACCTATTAGGGGACACAGCTCAATCTGACCATTTCTTGACCCATCTCCAAACCAGGGTATATCTTAGGAAAATGTGAGGTGAGTGTCCCTGTACATACTCATGAATAGTTCTGTGTATATAATCACTGCTCATGCCAAGCAAAAAGAAATACACCTGAGTAAACTTACAGAAGGAATAAAAGTTCTCTGATCCACTTACAGGTGGAAAAAATACACTTCTTATCAAATGTATTGATTTTTAAAGTTTCTTTTAAATGATCTAGCAAACATCAGGCTGTCCATGCATTCTTCTAAATCCTCATAATAGTATATCTGAAACTTTCTTTTTTTTTTTTTTTTTTTTTTTGCAGTACGGGGCCTCTCACTGTTGTGTCCTCACCCGTTGCGGAGCACAGGCTCCGGACGCGCAGGCTCAGCGGCCATGGCTCACGGGCCCAGCCGCTCCGCGGCATGTGGTATCTTCCCGGACCGGGGCACGAACCCGTGTCCCCTGCATCGGCAGGCAGACTCTCAACCACTGCGCCACCAGGGAAGCCCCATCTGAAACTTTTAAATGAAATTTACTGCCTTCTACCTTATGAAATTATTACTTTTGTAGGTATCTATCTTTCTGCTATTAGACTTTATGCCTCTCAAGGGCAGTGTCCTTTTTCTTCTTGCCTGTATATCTTATATAGTCCCTAGAAAATGCCTTACACATAGTAGGAGCTTAATAACTATTTATTGAACTAATGTTTATTGCAAAAGCTCCTAATTTCTACTTATGTCATATACAAAATGGAATCCCAGAGTGATCCAGAGGTTCTGGTCCAAAGAGTTATAATTATACCTTTTCCCCTTAGCCAGCTTGTTTTTAGGGGCAATCTGTTTTAAATCCACCATACATGTGCTTATTTTTTACTGTGAAAATGTGATGGAAACGAATAAGTAGAGGGTATTCTGGTCACAGAAATCCCATTGTCAATTGTATATAACAATTATAGGAAATTAAACTGGAATTTTTTTTTTTTAAGTTGGAGAAGATATAGCACTGTCTAGCAACCAGACTGAATTTTTAAAAATCTATCCTAGTTCCACCAGTACCTTCTTAAAACCAAGGCCTGGAAGATGTTTGTTCTGTTTTCTGTTTACCTTTCTTTAGAAAATTGGCTAAACTTTTATTCTCTTTTTGTCTCTGTGAAACAACAATTGCAAGAGTCACCACTCCATTACCTAGTAATTTAGAGCACTAGGCATTTTTCAGGTCTCTTGCAGTCTTTCCAGTTTTCTGCCTGAAGGCAGAGTTCTTCAGTCATGTGAACATCCTCAGGGTTCCCAGGATGTGGTGAAGGACAAGCTCACTCAGTAAATGTACAGCAAAGAGAGTTGCACAGTGCCTGCAGCTCAGGCCTCGTGGTACTGTCACGAGGGCGGAAATATTCTTACCCCTCTTATTTTTCCACTTGGGGCATAAACTAAGGTCCCATGGATTGACACCCAGTCACCATCTTTTCTTTCCCCTATCTGGGACTCTGAATAAATTTCTCCATCATTTATGAAGAAATATATGTGTGTCAGAAGATCAAGCCAGCATAGACAAAGAAAATAAGGCCCAGAATGAATACCAAGAAGAAATGTTTGTAAAAGATCCTTAGACACTCTGCAATTCTTTCTTTACTACAGATAGGCAAGCTATTTCTTAGGAGAGGTTCTTACACCCAAGTGTACCTTTCTTGAGACCACAGTTGTCTGATAATCCCACCTGCTTTCCATAAGAAAGGAAAATCATAACGTGACTAGGGTTAAGGATTGCAGACTCCATGTAAAAGCTTTCCAGAGTCACTAAGTACAACATACTCTGCCTTCTACAGAACTCTCGAATCAGTCCAGCCTCCATCATCACCACCACTGAATTAATGCAAGTCACCTCAGCATTTCTAATCATTCCAATTTAATAGTCTCCTAATTGGCCTCCCTTACTACTGTCTCCACAGACACTTCAGACACACCACAAACAATACCCACACAAACTCATTCCCATACCTTCTGTTTTGTGCCATCATGACATTCTTCTCCTCCATCAAATCACTCAGTGACCCCTTGTCTTTTGGATAAAGTCCCTGGATGGCAGGGATTAACTTTTGGCCTACCATTATATTCCTAGCATCTGCAGCACATAGAACAATACGTAGCCCGTGATGAGGAAGAAAGGAAGAGAGGCAGAACAATGACAGACACACAGACAGATAGATCCCTTCTAATCAAAAGGTTTGATAAATTCCTCTCTTGTCTTGTGCCCAACCTAAAGCAGACTCTCTCACCGTTACACATACTTCACTTCTACTGAACTGGAAATTTCACCTTAGATAGTGATCTGTATCTTGAGGTGTATGATGACCAAACATTCAGGAAGAAGCTGAACAGTTCAATCAGTCATTCAAATATTTTGTTTAAAAATGCCAAATTTGGGGAATAACCAGATGTTTGGTTCTGTATGGCTATAAATGAAAGGATAGTGGAATAGCTTACTGAAACAGAAAGTAAGATAGTAGTCTCAGACATCAAATAATGTCTTTAAATGTACTCTGCTTCTGTTGATTTTTTTCTGTTCTGTTTATTATTATTTATATTTCAATTTATATATAAATATATAATTAAATATATCTGTTTAAATATAACAGATAAGACAAGTTAGAAAAATCTCATGACAAGTATAAGCAATTATCACATTAGTTTCTTCTTTAAATTTATTGTTTTATAGCAGAAAAATATCTACCAACTGAAATAACACTGTTTCTCTTTTTCCTTATTTACCATCATGGCCATTGATTTTTTTGTTTGTAATTCCTCCTTTCTCAGATTTTAAAAATTAAAATTTTTAGGGATAATTCCAGAACTGTACATTAGTAAAATGTTTCTAGCTTTTATTTTCAGCTTTCCAAATAATTATATTTGGTGAGGTTCATGTCTTGTGGAAAAATACTTTCTATAATTGAAATTTTCACGTAAGATAAATATTTCACAAAACTTGCTCTATTATCTATTGCTCTTGAACAGTAAAACTTTCGTACAAAAATATAAGGCAAAAATACTTGGATAGGCCAGCTTGTTTTAAAGGTAGCATTTCCCTACATAAATAAGGTAAATTTTGTAAGTTCCAGTTCTTTCTCCTCTCATGGAGTTAGCTTATCAGGAAGCCAAAGTATACAATTCCTAAGTTTTAGGTAACTTCTTATGGATCCTCTTCTTTTTCATACTTTCTTTGGAATGAATATATTTGAGCAACTATTTCCTAAATGTACTCTTGTTACTCGGTGGTAAAAAACATGCTTTACCAAGACCAGAGGCAAACATAGCAGGGCATCTTAGCAAATGATTTATGCCTGTTTGCATTGCTGTTTTTAGTGTTTTTTTTATTGCAGAATAAAATAGTATATATATGTATATGTATGTGTATTTTGCTTTATTCAGAGAATACATGAACTTGTTAAGAACTTGTAACGTATTCACCACAAGTTTCAGCTCAAAATGATTTCACTTTGTTCCTCTATAGGGTAACCACAGTGTCCAGGGTTCAACCGGCCCAACAGCTAGTCCTCCAAGGTTAACTCAGTTAACATTAGAGAGCGTGCTGGGGAAGACTGCGAGGTGGACAAGTAAAGGATATCTAAAAAATGCCTACACAGAAGCAGGAGCATCAGAAAACCAGAATTCCTTGGCAAAGCAGATAGATAAAAAAGACTTTGAAACGAGTTTGGTGCCTACACCATGTCTTTCTCCCCCTGGAAGAAGGAGTGGATCCTCTCCAAAAATTCCACGTCCTGTTATCAAAGCAAAGGACCTACCAGCCCATCAAGTGTCATCTTCAATATACAACATCTCCCTACAGGGAATTTCAGGGGAGAAGTTGAAATCGATTCCTGAAGTATCTGTAAGTGGTTTCATTATGGTTTACATATGTGGGCAATACGTCCTGCTGCGTTCTGTACTGTACCACTTTGCACACATTTGCACCAGTATCTATTTTTCATCATTTGGGTGATCAGTAATGTATTTTCTTTTTTTTAACATCTTTATTGGAGTATAATTGCTTTACAATGGTGTGTTAGTTTCTGCTTTGTAACAAAGTGAATCAGCTATACATATACATATATCCCCATATCTCCTCCCTCTTGTGTCTCCCTCCCACCCTCCCTATCCCACCCCTCTAGGTGGTCACAAAGCACTGAGCTGATCTCCCTGTGCTATGCGGCTGCTTCCCACTAGCTATCTATTTTGGTAGTATGTATAAGTCCATGCCACTCTCTCACTTCGTCCCAGCTTACCCTTCCCCCTCCCTGTGTCCTCAAGTCCATTCTCTACATGTGCATCTTTATTCCTGTCCTGCCCATAGTTTCTTCATAACCTTTTTTTTTTCTTTAGATTCCATACATATGTGTTACCATACGGTATTTGTTTTTCTCTTTCTGACTTCACTCTGTATGACAGACTCCAGGTCCATCCACCTCCCTACAAATAACTCAGTTTTGTATCTTTTTATGGCAGAGTAATAGTCCATTGTATATATGTGCCACATCTTCTTTATCCATTCATCTGTCGATGGACACTTAGGTTGCTTCCATGTCCGGCTATTGTAAATAGAGCTGTAGTGAACATTGTGGTACATGACTCTTTTTGAATTATGGCTTTCTCAGGGTATATGCCCAGTAGTGGGATTGCTGGGTCATATGGTAGTTCTATTTTTAGCTTTTTAAGGAACCTCCATACTGTTCTGCATAGTGGCTGTATCAATTTACATTCCCACCAACAGTACAAGAGTAACATTCAGTAATGTATTTTCTTTCCTGTTTAGATGTGTTTTAGCTCAGTAGCAGCAGATGTTAAAAGAGTATCTTGCACATCCCAACAATTACAGAATGCCTCATGTTTTTAATGAGAAAGATAATTATCATGATAGTTATTTTTTATTTCCCAGTTACTTCTCATAATTTGAGTTATCACTGCCTGCAAGTTATAAATGAAGATCTTACTTTTGAGCCAAAGGTTTGCCAGTAAAATTCATAGATTTTCAATAACAATCTACATTAGGAGCCATAAAAACATCGTTATTCTATTCACTTTCTGGTCTCTTTGCAGCCGTTTCCCAAATAATAAATTATATGAGTGAAGGTTAACAGTAAAGCAGTGTCGTTGAATAAATCCCTAGGCTAGTTTGGTGGCTATATTCATGTCCATCAGATTGATTTTTTTCCTTCCTGTGTGAGTACTTTTCTTCCTTCAGTTCCCCCATCGCTATCCTTAGAAACTAGAGAACAAATGAGGCTATGCAGAACAATGACACTTATATTACTTTTTTTTTAAGCATTAAAGCTTTTTTTAAATTTGTCATGCCCTAAGTATTCTGTGTGTGTTACAGTGTAAAATTTTGGTTCAATTATAAGCGTGTTAGAGTGGATTACCTAGTGCAGATAATAGACATATACATCATTACCATCAACTAATATTTCTTTATTTTTTATTCCTTGGGATTTTGATAGGGATTGCATTGAATCTGTAGATTGCTTTAGGTAATATGGACATTTTAATGTCCGTATGTTAATTCTTCCAATTCATGAGCACGGAATATCTTTCCATTTATTTGTGTCTTCAACTTCTTTCAACAATGTCTTATACTTTGCAGGTCTTTCACCTCCTTGTTTAAATTTATTCCTAGGTATTTTATTCTTTTTGTTGTGATTGTCAGTGGGATTGTTTTCTTAATTTTTCTTTCTTATAGCTCATTGTTAGCATACAGAAATGCAACAGACTTCTTTGTATGTTGATTTTGTACCCTGCAACTATGCCGTATTTGTTTATTATTTCTAATGTTTTTTTGGTGGAGTCTTAAGGATTCTCTCTATATAAAATCATGTCATCTGCAAATAGTGACAGTTTTACTTCTTCCTTTCTAACTGGAATGCCTTTTCTCTCTTTTTATTGCCTAATTGCTCTGGCTAGGACTTCCAATACTGTGTTGAATAAGAGTGGTGAGAGTGGGCATCCTTGGGCATCCTTGTCTTTTTCCTGATTTTAGAGGGATAGCTTTCAATTTTTCACCATTTAGTGTGATGTTAGCTGTGAGTTTGTCATATATGACTTGTATTATGTTGAAGTACGTTCTTTCTATACCTATTTTATTGAGAGATTTTTATCAGAAATTGGTGTTGAATCTGGTCAAATGCTTTTTCTGCATCTACTGAGATGATCATATGCTTTTTATCCTTTGTTTTATTAATGTGGTATATCCCATTTATTTATTTGTGAATGTTGAGCCATGTTTGCATCCCTGGAATCAGCCCCACTTTATCATGGAATATGGTCCTTTTAATGTATTGCTGTATTTGGTTGGCTAATATTTTGTTGACGATTTTTGCATCTATGTTCATCAAAGATATTGGTCTGTAATTTTCTTTTTTTGTGTTGAGTTAGTCTGGTTTTGGCATAACGGTAATGTTGGCCTCGTAAAATGAGTTTGGAATCATTCCTTCCTCTTTAATTTTTTGAAGAGTTTGAAAATGATAGATATTAAATCTTCTTTGAATATTTGACAGAGTTCACCTGTGAAGACATCTCGTCCTGAACTTTTCTTTTGGGGAGGTTTTTGATTAATGTTTCAGTCTTTTTATTAGTGATCAGTTTATTCAGATTTTCTGTTCCTCCATGATTCAGTCTTGGAAGGTTGTATGAAACTCTTATGTCTAAGAGTTTGCCCATTTCTTAGGTTGTCAAATTTGTCAGCATAATATGTCTAATTTGTTGTTCATACTATTCTCTTATAATCCTTTGTCTTTCTGTGGTATCTGTTATTTATCCTCTTTCATTTCTGATTTTTTTATCACAGCCTTCTGTCTTTTTTTCTTAGTGAGTTTAGCTAAAGGTTTATCAATTTTGTTTATCTTTTCAAAGAACCAGCTCTTAGTTTGACTGACATTTTCTGTTGTCATTTTTTTTGAATTTTTTAATTGTATTTTATTGTTTTATATAGCAGGTTCTTATTATTCATCAGTTTTATACACATCAGTGTATACATGTCAATCCCAATCCCCCAATTCATCACACCACCATCCCCACCCCCCGCCACGGCTTTCCCCTTTTGGTGTCCATACGTTTGTTCTCTACATCTGTGTCCCAAATTCTGCCCTGCAAATCGGTTCATCTGTACCATTTTTCTAGGTTCCACATACATGTGTTAATATACGATATTTGTTTTTCTCTTTCTGACTTACTTCACTCTGTATGACAGTCTCTAGATCCATCCACGTCTCAACAAATGACCCAGTTTCGTTCCTTTTTATGGCTGAGTAATATTCCATTGTATATATGTACCACAACTTCTTTATCCATTCGTCTGTCGATGGGCATTTAGGTTGCTTCCATGTCCTGGCTATTGTAAATAGTGCTGCAGTGAATATTGGGGTGCATGTGTCTTTTTGAATTATGGATTTCTCAGGGTATATGCCCAGTAGTGGGATTGCTGGGTCATATGGTAATTCTATTTTTAGTCTTTTAAGGAACCTCCATACTGTTCTCCATAGTGGCTGTATCAATTTACATTCCCACCACCAGTTCAAGAGGGTTCCCTTTTCTCCACACCCTCTCCAGCATTTGTTGTTTGTAGATTTTCTGATGATGCCCATTCTAACTGGTGTGCGGTGATACCTCACTGTAGTTTTGATTTGCATTTCTCTAATAATTAGTGATGTTGAGCAGCTTTTCGTGTGCTTCTTGGCCATCTATATGTCTTCTTTGGAGAAATGTCTGTTTAGGTCTTCTGCCCACTTTTGCATTGGGTCGTTTGTTTCTTTAATACTGAGCTGCATGAGCTATTTATATATTTTGGAGATTAATCCTTTGTGCGTTGAATCGTTTGCAAATATTTTCTCCCATTCTGAGGGTTGTCTTTTCGTCTTTTTTATGGTTTCCTTTGCTGTGCAAAAGCTTTGAAGGTTCATTAGGTCCCATTTGTTTATTTTTGTTTTTATTTCCAATACTCTAGGAGGTGGATCAAAAAAATATCTTGCTGTGATTTATCTCGAGGAGTGTTCTTCCTATGTTTTCCTCTAAGAGTTTGATAGTGTCCGGTCTTACATTTAGGTCTCAAATCCATTTTGAGTTTATTTTGGTGTATGGTGTTAGGGAGTGTTCTAATTTTATTCTTTTACATGTAGCTGTCCAGTTTTCCCAGCACCACTTATTGAAGACACTGTCTTTTCTCCATTGTATATCCTTGCCTCCTTTGTCATAGATTAGTTGACCATAGGTGCATGGGTTTTTCTCTGGGCTTTCTCTCTTGTTCCCTTGATCTAAGTTTCTGCTTTTGTGCCAGTACCATATTGTCTTGATTACTGTAGCTTTGTAGTATAGTCTGAAGTAAGGAAATCTGATTCCTCCCACTCCGTTTTTTTCCCTCAAGACTGCTTTGGCTCTTCGGGGTCTTTTGTGTCTCCATACAAATTTTAAGATTGTTTGTTCTAATTCCATAAAAAATGCCATTGGTAATTTGATAGGGGTTGCATTGAATCTGTAGATTGCTTTGGGTAGTATAGTCATTTTCATAATATTGATTCTTCCAATCCAAGAACATGGTATATCTCTCCATCTGTTGGTATCATCTTTAATATCTTTCATCAGTGTCTTATACTTTCCTGCATACAGGTCTTTTGTCTCCCTAGGTAGGTTTATTCCTAGGTATTTTATTCTTTTTGTTGCAATGGTAAATGGGAGTGTTTCCTTAATTTCTCTTTCAGATTTTTCATCATTAGTGTATGGGAATGCAAGAGATTTCTGTGCATTAATTTTGTATCCTGCTACTTTACCAAATTCATTGATTAGCTCTAGAAGTTTTCTGGTAGCATCTTTGGGATTCTCTATGCATAGTATCATGTCATCTGCAAACAGTGACAGCTTTACTTTTTCTTTTCCGCTTTGGATTCCTTTTATTTCCTTTTCTTCTCTGATTGCTGTGGCTAAAACTTCCTAAACTATGTTGAATAAGAGTGGTGATAGTGGGCAACCTCGTCTTGTTCCTGATCTTAGTGGAAATGCTTTCAGTTTTTCACCATTGAGGACGATGTTGGCTGTGGGTTTGTCATATATGGCCTTTATTATGTTGAGGAAAGTTCCCTCTATGCCTACTTTCTGCATCATAAATGGGTGTTGAATTTTGTCGAAAGCTTTCTCTGCATCTATTGAGATGATCATATGGTTTTTCTCCTTCAGTTTGTTAATATGGTGTATCACGTTGATTGATTTGCATATATTGAAGAATCCTTGCATTCCTGGAATAAACCCCACTTGATCATGTTGTATGATCCATTTAATGTGCTGTTGGATTCTGTATGCTAGTATTTTTTTTTCTTTATGGTACGCGGGCCTCTCACTGTTGCAGCCTCTCCCGCTGCAGAGCACAGGCTCTGGACGCGCAGGCTCAGCGGCCATGGCTCACGGGCCCAGCCGCTCCGCAGCATGTGGGATCTTCCAGGACCGGAGCACGAACCCAGGTCCCCTGCATCAGCAGGCGGACTCTCAACCACTGCACCACCAGGGAAGCCCTGTTTGCTAGTATTTTGTTGAGGATTTTTGCATCTATGTTCATCAGTGATAATGGCCTGTAATTTTCTTTCTTTGTGACATCCTTGTCTGGTTTTGTATCAGGGTGATGGTGGCCTCATTGAATGAGTTTGGGAGTGTTCCTCCCTCTGCTATATTTTGGAAGAGTTTGAGAAGGATAGGTGTTAGCTCTTCTCTAAATGTTTGATAGAATTCGCCTGTGAAGCCATCTGGTCCTGGGCTTTTGTTTGTTGGAAGATTTTTAATCACAGTTTCAATTTCAGTGCTTCTGATTGGTCTGTTCATATTTTCTATTTCTTCCTGATTCAGTCTTGGCAGGTTGTGCATTTCTAAGAATTTGTCCATTTCTTCCAGGTTGTCCACTTTATTGGCATAGAGCTGCTTGTAGTAATCTCTCATGATCTTTTGTATTTCTGCAGTGTCAGTTGTTACTTCTCTTTTTTCATTTCGAATTCTATTGATTTGAGTCTTCTCCCTTTTTTTCTTGATGAGTCTGGCTAATGGTTTATCAATTTTGTTTATCTTCTCAAAGAACCAGCTTTTAGTTTTATTGATCTTTGCTATCGTTTCCTTCATTTCTTTTTCATTTATTTCTCATCTGATTTTTATGATTTCTTTCCTTTTGCTAACTTTGGGGTTCTTTTGTTCTTCTTTCTCTAATTGCTTTAGGTGCAAGGTTAGGTTGTTTATTCGAGATGTTTCCTGTTTCTTCAGGTAGGATTGTATTGCTATAAACTTCCCTCTTAGAACTGCTTTTGCTGCATCCCATAGATTTTGGGTCGCCGTGTCTCCATTGTCATTTGTTTCTAGGTATTTTTTTATTTCCTCTTTGATTTCTTCAGTGATCACTTCGTTATTAAGTAGTGTGTTGTTTAGCCTCCATGTGTTTGTAATTTTTACAGATCTTTTCCTGTTATTGATATCTAGTCTCATAGCGTTGTGGTCAGAAAAGATACTTGATACAATTTCAAGTTTCTTAAATTTACCAAGGCTTGATTTTTGACCCAAGATATGATCTATCCTGGAGAATGTTCCATGAGCACTTGAGAAAAATGTGTATTCTGTTGTTTTTGGATGGAATGTCCTATAAATATCAATTAAGTCCGTTTAATGTATCATTTAAAGCTTATGCTTCCTTATTTATTTTCATTTTGGATGATCTGTCCATTGGTGAAAGTGGGGTGTTAAAGTCCCCTACTATGAATGTGTTACTGTCAATTTCCCCTTTTATGGCTGTTAGTATTTGCCTTATGTATTGAGGTGCTCCTATG
The DNA here is from genome assembly GCF_005190385.1 of Monodon monoceros. Lineage (NCBI taxonomy): Eukaryota > Metazoa > Chordata > Mammalia > Artiodactyla > Monodontidae > Monodon > Monodon monoceros. The sequence continues at coordinate 72,226,903 of NW_021703780.1, read as the reverse complement.
TTGGGTGCATGAATATTTACAATTGTTATATCTTCTTCTTGGATCGATCCCTTGATCATTATGTAGTGTCCTTCTTTGTCTCTTCTAATAGTCTTTATTTTAAAATCTATTTTGTCTGATATGAGAATTGCTACTCCGGCTTTCTTTTGGTTTTCATTTGCATGAAATATCTTTTTCCATCCCCTTACTTTCAGTCTGTATGTGTCTCTAGGTCTGAAGTGGGTCTCTTGTAGACAGCAAATATATGGGTCTTGTTTTTGTATCCATTCAGCCAATCTGTGTCTTTTGGTGGGAGCATTTAGTCCATTTACATTTAAGGTAATTATCGATATGTACGTTCCTATTCCCATTTTCTTAATTGTTTTGGGTTCGTTATTGTAGGTCTTTTCCTTCTCTTGTGTTTCTTGCCTAGAGAAGTTCCTTTAGCAGTTGTTGTAGAGCTGGTTTGCTGGTGCTGAACTCTCTCAGCTTTTGCTTGTCTGTAAAGGTTTTAATATCTCCATCAAATCTGAATGAGGTCCTTGCTGGGTAGAGTAATCTTGGTTGCAGGTTTTTCTCCTTCATCGCTTTAAATATGTCCTGCCACTCCCTTCTGGCTTGCAGAGTTTCTGCTGAAAGATCAGCTGTTAACCTTATGGGGATTCCCTTGTTTTTTATTTGTTGTTTTTCCCTTGCTGCTTTTAATATGTTTTCTTTGTATTTAATTTTTGACAGTTTGATTAATATGTGTCTTGGCGTATTTCTCCTTGGATTTATCCTGTATGGGACTCTCTGTGCTTCCTGAACTTGATTAACTATTTCGTTTCCCATATTAGGGAAGTTTTCAACTATAATCTCTTCAAATATTTTCTCAGTCCCTTTCTTTTTCTCTTCTTCTTCTGGAACCCCTATAATTCGAATGTTGGTGTGTTTATTGTTGTCCCAGAGGTCTCTGAGACTGTCCTCAGTTCTTTGCATTCTTTTTTCTTTATTCTGCTCTGCAGTAGTTATTTCCACTATTTTATCTTCCAGGTCACTTATCCGTTCTTCTGCCTCAGTTATTCTGCTATTGATCCCATCTAGAGTATTTTTAATTTCATTTATTGTGTTGTTCATCGTTGTTTGTTTCATCTTTAGTTCTTCTAGGTCCTTGTTAAATGTTTCTTGCATTTTGTCTATTCTATTTCCAAGATTTTGGATCATCTTTACTATCATTACTCTGAATTCTTTTTCAGGTAGACTGAATATTTCCTCTTCATTTGTTAGGTCTGGTGAGTTTTTATCTTGCTCCTTCATCTGCTGTGTGTTTTTCTGTCTTCTCATTTTGCTTATCTTACTGTGTTTGGGGTCTCCTTTTTGAAGACTGCAGGTTCGTAGTTCCCGTTGTTTTTGGTGTCTGTCCCCAGTGGCTAAGGTTGGTTCAGTGGGTTGTGTAGGCTTCCTGGTGGAGGGGACTAGTGCCTGTGTTCTGGTGGATGAGGCTGGATCTTGTCTTTCTGGTGGGCAGGTCCACGTCTGGTGGTGTGTTTTGGGGTGTCTATGGACTTATTATGATTTTAGGCAGCCTTTCTGCTAATGGGTAGGGTTGTGTTCCTCTCTTGCTAGTTGTTTGGCATAGGATGTCCAGCACTGTAGCTTGCTGGTCATTGAGTGAAGCTGGGTACTGGTTTTGAGATGGAGATCTCTGGGAGATTTTCGCTGTTTGATATTATGTGGAGCTGGGAGGTCTCTTGTGGACCAGTGTCCTGAAGTTGGCTCTTCCACCTCAGAGGCGCAGCACTGACTCCTGGCTGCAGGACCAAGAGCCTTTCAGCCACACGGCTCAGAATAAAAGGGAGAAAAAGTAGAAAGAATTAGAAGAAAGAAAGAAAGAGAGGAGGGAGGGAGGAAGGAAGGAGGGAAGGAAGGAAAAAAGAAGATAAAGTAAAATAAAATTAAGTAAGATAAAATATAATAAAGTTATTAAAATAAAAAAAAATTATTATTAAGAGAAAAAAAACAGACGGATAGAACCCTAGGACAAATGGTGGAAGCAAAGCTATACAGACAAAATCTCACACAGAAGCATACACACTCATAAAAAGAGGAGAAGGGGGAAAAATCATAAATGTTGCTCTCAAAGTCCACCCCCTCAATTTGAGATGATTCTTTGTCTAAAGAAGGGAAGGAAGGAAAGAAAGAAAGAAGATAAAGTAAAATAAAATAAAGTTATTAAAATAAAAAGTAATTATTAAGAAAAAAAATTTTTTTAAATGGATGAAAAAGACAAATACCGTATGCTAACACATATATATGGAATTTAAGAAAAAAAAAATGTCATGAAGAACCTAGGGGTAAGACAGGAATAAAGACACAGACCTACTGGAGAATGGACTTGAGGATATGGGGAGGGGGAAGGGTGAGCTGTGACAGGGCGAGAGAGAGGCATGGACATGTATACACTAACAAACGTAAGGTAGATAGCTAGTGGGAAGCAGCCGCATGGCACAGGGATATCGGCTCGGTGCTTTGTGACCTCCTGGAGGGGTGGGATAGGGAGGGTGGGAGGGAGGGAGATGCAAGCAGGAAGAGATATGGGAACATATGTATATGTATAACTGATTCACTTTGTTATAAAGCAGAAACTAACACACCATTGTAAAGCAATTATACCCCAATAAAGATGTTTAAAAAAAAAAGGACGGATAGAACCCTTGGACAAATGGTGAAAGCAAACCTATACAGACAAAATCTCACACAGAAGCATGCACATACACCCTCACAAAAAGAGGAAAAGGGGAAAAAATAATAAATCTTGCTCTCAAAGCCCACCTCCTTAATTTGGGATGATGCGTTGTCTATTCAGGTATTCCGCAGATGCAGGGTACATCCAGTTGATTGTGGAGCTTTAATCCGCTGCTTCTGAGGCTGCTGGGAGAGATTTCCCTTTCTCTTCTTTCTCTTCTTTGTTCTTTCTCTTTGTTCGCACAGCTCCAGGGGCTCAGCTTTGGATTTGGCCCCGCGGAGGGCGTCTGTTCTTCACTCAGACAGGACGGGGTTAAAGGAGCCGCTGATTCGGGGGCTCTGGCTCACTCAGGCTGGGGAGAGGGAGGGGCACAGAGTGCGGGGCGGGCCTGCGGCGGCAGAGGCCGGCGGGACGTTGCACCAGCCTGAGGCGTGCCGTGCATTCTCCCGGGGGAGTTGTCCCTGGATCCCGGGACCCTGGCAGTGGCGGGCTGCACAGGCTCCCCGAAAGGGGGGTGTGGAGAGTGACCTGTGCTCGCACACAGGCTTCTTGGTGGCGGCAGCAGCAGCCTTAGCGTCTCATGTCTGTCTCTGAGGTCCGCGCTTTTAGCCGCAGCTCACACCCATCTCTGTAGCTCCTTTAAGCAGCGTTCTTAATCCCCTCTCCTCGCGCACCAGGAAACAAAGAGGGAAGAAAAAGTCTCTTGCCTCTTCGGCAGGTCCAGACTTTTCCCCGGACTCTCTCCCGGCCAGCCGTGACGCACTAACCCCCTGCAGGCTGTGTTCACGCCGCCAATCCCAGTCCTCTCCCTGCGCGCCGACCGAAGCCTGAGCCTCAGCTCCCAGACCCGCCCGCTCCGGTGGGGGAGCCGACAAGCTTCTCGGGCTGGTGAGTGCTGGTCTGTGCCGATCCTCTGTGCAGGAGTCTCTCCGCTTTGTCCTCTGCACCCCTGTTGCTGCGCTCTCCTCCATGTCTCCGAAGCTTCCCCCCTGCGCCACCCCCTGTCTCCACCAGTGAAGGGGCTCCTAGTGTGTGGAAACCTTTCCTCCTTCACAGCTCCTTCCCAGAGGTCCAGGTCCCGTCCCTATTCTTTTGTCTCTGTTTTTTCTTTTTTCTTTTGCCCTACCCAGGTACGTGGGTAGTTTCTTGCCTTTTGGGAAGTCTGAGGTCTTCTGCCAGCGTTCAGTAGGTGTTATGTAGGAATTGTTCCACCTGTAGATGTGTTTTTTATGTATTTGTGGGGAGGAAGGTGATTTAACGTCTTACTCCTCTGCCATCTTTAAGGTCCCTCTATACAATTGATTTTTAAATTGATTTTGTATCTTGCGATCTTGCTGAACATTTATTAGTTCTAATAGTGTTTTGTGAATTCCTTTGGATTTTCTATATACAAGATCATGTCACTGCAGATAGAGATAGTTCTACTTCCTTTCCAATCTGGATGTTTTTTATTTCTTCTTCTAACTTAATTGCATCCACAAACTGCAGGGGTTTTTTAATAAATTTATTTATTTTATTTATTTATTTTTGGCTTAGTTGGGTCTTCATTGCTGCGTGCAGGCTCTCTCTAGTTGCGGCAAGCGGGGGCTGCTCTTCATTGTGGTGCGCAGGCTTCTCATTGTGGTGGCTTCTCTTGCTGCAGAGCACAGGTTCTAGGCACTCAGGCTTCAGTAGTTGTGGCACGAGGGCTCTAGACACAGGCTCAGTAGTTGTGGTACACGGGCTTAGTGGCTCTGAGGCACACGGGATCTTCCCAGACCAGGGCTCAAACCCGTGTCCCCTGTATTGGCAGGCGGATTCTTAACCACTGCGCCACCAGGGAAGTCCCCACAAATTGGATTTAATTTCAATAAAAACCTTTTTTTCTTTCAATATATATAAGATTTAATACTTAATAGTGTGGCCCCAGTATTGAATTGTAACACAGGCCTGATGAGCTCAGACAGGCCTAGAAAGATTCTACTGGTATGAATCAAAAGAATTGTGCTTGATGCAAGAAGAAAATTTTGAGAATTCTCCTGGAACTAGAAGTCCATTTAATATTAATATGAATACAGGTGTGAAATTACCTTTGCTGGCTAGCATCATAGTCCCTATATGTAGAGTTCTGATATGTATGGAGGTTCTACCACCTAAGCTAGGTTTCTAAAATAAAGGACCTCCAGGTGATGGAGTATACTTATTCTGGTTCTACTTCTGAATAAGTAAGAGCACCTCCTCTTCTGTTGACAGCTTATCAGGTCAGGTATTCTCCCAGCTGCTAGCGATACACTGACCAAGAAAGGTGAAGCCTGTCTCCTCAGGGAGCTTATGTCTGTTGGAAGACACAGACAGCAAATAAATCAGTTCACACAGTGATTATAAACTTTATATGATAAAGACTTGGGAAGCAAAAAAACTGGGTGATATAATAGAGTGGTAGGATGCATAGAATTGTGGGCACTTAACCTAGTATCTGACTGAGTAGGTGACATTTGAGGTGAGAGCTAAAGTTTAAGATGAAGGCAGCTGTGCAAAGAACTAGAGGATAATGTTTTAGGCATCAGGAACAGCAGGTACAAAGCTTCTAAAATGGGCATGTTTGAGGAATAAAGGAGGCCCGTGTAGGTCAGACATATGGGCAAGGGGAAAGTAGAACAGGGTGACATCAGAGAGGTAAACAGGCCCAGATCGTGTAAGGTCAGGAAGGACATGGTGAAGAGGGTGGCCTTTGTTCCAAATGCAATGGTAAGTCTTTGAAGGTTATTAAGCAAGGCAATGACATTTATATTCAAAAAGTCTCCTCTGGCTGCCTCCAGAATGGATTCAATACGGCAGGCATAGAAGCAGGGAAGGCAATTGAGGCATTACTCTGATAGTTCACAGTGGAGATGAAGAGAAGTAGCAGATTACTGGAATAATGGGGAAGTAGGACTGACAGGATGTAAGAAAGAAGAAACAGGCAGAATCAAGGATGATGCTTAGGTTTAGGACTTGAGTAACCAGACAGATGGTCATGTCATTTACTGGGCTGTGGCAGACTGGATGTATCTGAGCCATCAACGTAGGCATCAAGGTACCACAATCAGGAATTGCAAGTGAACATCCCATTGAAAATCTGTGCTCTCGGAAAGTGCCAACGTGAAGCAACTTTATGACAGAAGAAAAATAAAGGCTCTTACAAAATGAGGCGCAAGAAAATTGTCTTCCTAATCCCCTGATATGGAAGAGTACTAGTAATTTTTAAGGAACACTTACTGAAATTGATTTGCTAACTGCTTGGTAAACTTCTTTCTTGCAATGTTTTATTCACATCTTAATAGAGTTCTCTATTATTAAGTTCAAATATTTTTAATTAAGAAAGAAGTACAGCCCTCTGGGTAGTATTGCAATCATATAGCTAGCTGGTAATTAAACTTTTCCACATGTATAACTGCATTGAAATAATTTTGAATGAATCATTTTAAACCTGCAGATGTTGTTATGTGCACCTTTAAACAAATAAACAAGACATATATAACAGTCTTTGTGGTTCCAGAAAAAAGTTGGAGTTTTTGAAGAATTGTTATTTTCATAAGAATGACAAAATATGCTACCAATTACAAATTCAGATATTCTCTTTAGAAAAAAAGACATGACTTTTTATAGGAAAAACATTGTAAAATATATGTAACTTTTGAGTTTAATTTTCACATTTCCATTTTTGAAAATCAGAACTGAATTATGGAAAGACACTTTTAAAGATATTTTAGGCCATGGTATGATGTGAGCAAATTTTTCTCTTAATCATCAAGCCTTTTTTTTTTGGATAATAAAAAAGGATTAGTTTCATCGCCTCCCTGATGAACTTGAGCCCAGTATTGGAGCAGTGAATATCTATCATCATATATTTTTTAAGTTATAAAAGTTTACTATTCAATGCAATTTATGCTCAACAAACTTAGAGAAAAATGAATTTGTAAATTATTTTAGGGTTCTAAAGGCATTATTCCATTACATAAATTTCTGTATTTTCTAGGGTGTATAATACTCTTTGTTCAAAGTGATGCCGTCTTTCTCTTTTTGAATTTGCCACTCAAGTATGCCATTTACAGCTGTCTTTCTAACAATACTGCATTGTTTGAAGAATTCATAAATGTCTTTCTCACCCCTGACTTGCTTCAGCTACAACAATATTCCGTTGTTGTAAAACACCTGTCTCAGGGTCAGGTTGCCTTGTATATTATACATCACCCTGGCCCAATTGGGGAGGTTCACTTAGGGGTGACTCTCCCTCCTTCAGCAGCTTCCACCACAGATGCCCACCGATCTCATGCTGCCCTGATCCTTCCCTTTGCTGCCCTCAAGGCCTTCCCCAAACAGGGCCCTATGTCATGTCTATCCACATTTTCATTTTTCGGAACTGAGAAGTCAGGAGCAGTGGGCACCATGGTTCAGAGCACCAGCTCAAATCAGACAGACCTGATTTGAGTCCTAGCTTTGCTTCTTTTTACTTATGTGACCGTGGACACATTTCTTAACCTCTTTTAGCCTTGGTTATGTCATATGTAAACTTGGAGAAAATAACAATACTTATTCCATAGGGTTGTTGTGAGTATTAAATGAGATAGTACATGTAGAACTAGTATCCCATAGTCCAACAGGATATTTTCTTGTACGTATTTATGAGTAGTTAGAATTGTAAACCAGTATGCCTGGCATTCTAAAGCAAACCTTTCAATTTCAATCAAATTCTAGAAACTAATTATTGAGATTGTTCAATAAGTGATAACTATATATGCTTCTTGTCCTCTGCTTATCGTTGAATCCAGTGTTAACATAAGAGTAAATTAATGGGTCACTTCTTCCAGGTAACATGTTGATATTTTTTCAAGGATACACTGAAGAGAGAAAAACATTTAGAAGCAGGATGTGATGTCTCTCCAGTCATTCCCCAGAGACCACCCTCAATGTACTTGCCATGTTCCCAGAACTAAATTGTAGGTGTGTAGCTTCATGATTGATGGAGTGAATTGAGCTTGGGCAGGACTGACAGCATTTCATAAACCACACTGTTAACCATGGGAAGAATATTTCATTTATTAAATTGGACATTCCTGCCAATTAATAGTCTTTGGAAAAAGAGTCTGATATTTGATATTTTGTTGAAACTGCACTCTTTCCTTGTCTCTGGAAAAACAAGGTCATTATCTCAGTCTTATCTGTCAATGTACTGCTGGGTATATTGCTGAAGCTATAGAACTTGGTGATTAAATAACATTTGTGTCACCAGTAAAAGTATTTGAATTAGGCATAGAAATTTCCCAGGTGGAACTCACTCCTAGCCTTCTGCCTTCTTTTTGAATATTTTTCTGTCTGAACTGCTGCTAATACTACAGGGTGGTTTGTTTCTTTCACTTTCTTTGTATCTAGTGTCTAATTTAGTTATCCACCAAGACAAAATGGTCTAGAATAGATGTATGTTAAAATAATTTAAATGGAATGGTGGTTTAAAATCCAGGTGATGATATGGAATTGCAAGAGTTATTAGGACATTTTGATATCTCCATTTCTGAGTAGTTAGTTATGCAAACAATATGCCAGTTACTCTGATGAAGAGGAGCAGTTTCAAATTCTCAAAAGTTTCAGAAATTGTAGCTAGAAAGTCTTGACAAAAATTAAGAGACTATCAGAAGTATGAATCAATGAAAATACATTAGTGGTTTAACCAACACACTGTGGCGTTTCATTGTCAGTTCTCCAGTATTCCAATGCTAAGGTTAGCATCCTACTAATCGAATGTTTATGGAAGAAATCCATCTTCTTTGATGTCTTGTTCTTCCTAATTTTAAAGAGGAGCAAGTCAAATTTGTAATTTTCCTTCTTTATGTAAGAGATACTAGGCTATTTTCTAAACACAATGAGATTGAGGTCTTTGATTAAGAACCTCGTTTGTGGCTTTAAGGATTTGGAGTACTTGCCATGTGCCAGGCCCTCTACAAGGTGTCCCATACTATCTCCAGTCTCCATTTTCACCCCTCATGAGAGGGCTTACTTATTTGAAAGATAAGGAAGGAGAGAGGTTTAGCTTGTTCACATATAATAAGTAACAAGGCAGAGTATCAAACCCAGGAGATCTGGCCAGAAAAGCCTGTGTACCTTCCACACTGGCCTATCACCCTTAGTTAAAGACCACTGAAAAAATTCTGTGATCATGTGGCAATTTAACTTCTATTGCCACTTGAACCTTTGCAGTATTTTAATGTGCAGAAGCATACACAGATGTTGGTATATCTGTTGTTAATGTTTTACAACCAGTTTTGTATTCTAAACAGTTCAAACTTACTTAAAAGTTATCATCTTCCCACTCCAGAAGCATCAGTTGGCTTGCCTCTGCTGTTTTCATCTCTATAAGCAGTCTCAGTAATTGTTTTCCTCCTGGTTCTTTAAATAATATTTTAAACTACCACTTATTGAATGGCTACTATGCTTGTCCCATGTATAAGGCTACACTTCACCTTGTAGATGGCATATCCTTGAATATAATATAAAACCTGTTCAATTTGGTTTTACTGGATTCCTTCTAGTCTATTATTCTTAAACTCAGAAGATAGATGCTGGAAAATTACAAATTGTTTATCAGCTCACTTTAAGGTTAATAAGAGATCAGCTATGTTTGTCAGAGAATTCTGTCTGAAAATTAGCAAGCTGACTACCAAGGCAAAATATTTGGAAGTATATTTCTTTTTAGGTTATGGATTAAAAGAGTACTCTATACAAATATAGCACATAAATATAAAGATCTTTTTCTTTAAATCTTTTCGTGCCAAGAAAGAGAGAGCCACATATATAAGATAGATAGCTATCGCTTTGCGAGGAATTTTGCCACTATTGGATCTAATTAGCCAACAATTCTTTACCTGAGACATTTTGAGAGATTATTATTCATGAATAATGAAGTATGGATTGAGTCAAGGGTTGTGAAGTGTCTCCAGGTCACACGCTGAAATGTTTGTGACAGACATTTCAGAGGCAACATTGGGTCTGGTTAAGCCTATGTCCACGTGAATGCCAGGGAGATCAGCTCGGTGCTTTGTGACCACCTAGAGGGACGGGATAGGGAGGGTGGGAGGGAGGGAGACGCAAGAGGGAAGAGATATGGGAACATATGTATATGTATAACTGATTCACTGTTACAAAGCAGAAACTAGCACACCATTGTAAAGCAATTATACTCCAATAAAGATGTTAAAAAAAAAAAAAAAATGATCTAGATTCTGACCGGTTGGTTCTTTTGAATAGCCTGACTCTTAATTTATGCTGTGCAAGTTGACGTAGCATCTCTTAAATTTAGCAAAGGTTTTCAAGTTGTACTGTGGCTTGGTCTTTAAGTTTTGATTTATCTCTTTGTGTGGTGAAGACATGCTGAAAGCTACCGTGTAATTGTGAATGAGTTATGAGCTCAAGTATGTGTCACTTAGAGCTCATGTTTGTGGCTTCTGTCTTCTCTTCATTCCTATTGTTAGTGGGCCTGTGTCCCCAATGAATCAGAGCAAATTCTTGTGTGGGTAAGTAGCTCAAGAATTTGAAACAAGTCTTCAAGGAGTGCTAGTTGGAAAAGAGATGCTCTAGAACACTAATTTACCATGAGCTATTAGTATTAAAAATGTCAGTATAGGAATTAAACACTGTCTGCAAATAGCAATAGGGAGGAGATTAATCTTCAAATTAAAATGCCAGTTAAAGTTTAAAATTAGTTTTGGAAAATGGACTTCCACTTTTCTTGCTGTCGTGTTGAGGTTAAAAAAAACTCACAAAACTTCCTAATTACATCTTTAAAACTCTTAATAATAAATACAAGTTTGAAACCACCATGATACTGACTCCCAGCCACATTTACAAACTGCTTTTTTTCCCCCATTAAGACAGTCCAGAGTAAGGTGCCAATGATTAATGACTAATCACTTCCTAGGAAATCTCTCTTTGACTCTTAGACTTCTTTACTCTTGTTGGCCACAGAGAAGTGTGCATATCATAAACATATACTTAGACGGATTTTCACAAACTGAACAAACACATGTGACCATCATCTGAATCAAGAAAGAAAACGATGCCAGCACCCCAGAAGCCCCATTGTGCTCCCTCCCTGTCACTATCCTTTTCTGTCACTATGCCCTCACAACCACCCCCTACCTGCCAAGACTAGTTTTACCAGTGTATGGTCTGTTGTGTCTGGGTTCTCTCACTCAGCATTTCATTTGTAAGATTCAATATATCAGTCACTTCAATATAGTGTCCTACTGTGTGACTCTCACACCATTTATTTATCCATTCTACTGTTGATGGGCATTTGGGTAGTTTCCATTTGGGAGCTATTAAAATTATGCCTTTTGGTAGAATTCTATATTCTTTAACACGACTTGGGCCACTTCCACAAGGAAGTGGAACCATCTGGTCTTATAAGATTTAGGTTAAATTCTAGGTATTTTCATTCTTGTTACTTTGGAACAGTATTACAAATTTCATTTCTAAAACAGTATGTATAAGTAAATAATGCTTTCTATGAATATAAGCTCCATACTTCTAACTACCCCATGTTTTCCTGCCTGATGCTTAGAATATGCTTCTATATCACCCTTCCTGTCCTTCAAGGCCTGGCTTAAAGAACATCTCCTCCATGAAGCCTTGCCTGATCCTACAAGAAGTGACCTCTCTCTTTTCTGAAATGCCAGACTATTTAGTATATCTCCCTTTTCTCACGTTGCCTTCTGTTATAAGAGCCACTATCCCTTTTGTAGCAGTAGCACCTTTTGAGTCTTGGGGTAACTTAAAGGAATACAAAGAGCTGGAAATTGATTGTTAGAACTTTTATTAAGAGTTTTTACAACATGATGTCTCCTATGCCCTAGCTATCAGGCACTGTCACAATGCAAACCTGATTCAGAAAGAGTCTCGAAGATTTTTATAGGCTCCAGAATGAGAATAACGACCCAGTTTTCTCTCAGTTCTGTTACTCTCCCAACCATATAAAATAGAAGGAGGTTCGTCATCTCATCTTATTAACTGTTGTCCATGTCTCACTTTGCCTCTGTACCACCATTGTAAACTCAGCCTTGTGTCACCTACAGTTCAGTAGAATTGGGTCTTATCTGAGGCTCACAAAATTCTATAGGCAGATATTTGATCAATTAAGCTGTTCTGTCTCAAAATCTTTGAGAACACGGATTAGGTGAAGGCCATCAAGTTGAAAGATTATTTTTGTTTGTTGTGTTTTATCATTTTGCTGGAGTTATCAGTTTTCCTTTTAATCATAATCAAAGCTCTGTGTGATTACTAATACTATACCTCAGTATATGTTACCTTATTGTATACTCATTTCTTTAGAACTCTTAATTGCCCTCCTAGATGAAAGCAGGGGCCACATCATACTTGTCTTTGTAACTTCACTGTCTTAGGCTCCCAAAACTGTCTGAAAGAACATCAGTGAAAACAAATGGCTTGAATGCTTTATAAGGGAAGGACTTGCCTGGGAGTCTGAGCACAGCTGAATTATATAGCCTTGAGCCCATTATCTTGCTCCTAAAACAAATCTGATTGATATGTCTCCCCTCTTTCCTACAAGGATATTTTGAGACAAAATTGGGTTATACATAACAGTTTGAGCCTTTAAGAGATAGAATTACATAAAACACTTTGCCTCTCAGGAGTTGCATAATTTAGTTAGATGACATCTTGTTCTGGGTCTACTTTAATGTGAAGACTTTATTGCAAGCCTTCTTTTTTAAAAAAATTAATAAATGATTTAGCCTTTCTGGTGATTTTGAAATGGTTTAAGAGACTGCAAATCAAGAATGTATCAAGGGACTGTTAATTACCTCTCTCTGCCACCAGTTGCTCTATTCATGACCCTAGAGAAAGTTGCTTCTTTCTCTCTGCTCACTTTTGGCTGCCCCTTCCAGGGTGTTGTCAGAATACATTTTACTGTTGTATCAAATAAAATCATGGAAATATAGAGTTTTAAGCAAAGTTAGCACCACCAGTTTCTAGCACATAAAAAGGTCTCAGTAAGTATTTGTGGGATAAATTAAGGAATGATCAATCCATTTCCACTGCAGATTACTGCAATATTCCAGGCACATATTTACTTCCCCAACCTCTGCTTCAATACCTCTGGTGGTGGAGAGAGTTCACTCCCTATGAAGGCCACTCATTCCATTTGTCAACAAATTTAATTACTATCACATGCCACCTTAGACTTCTGTGAGGCTTTTTCTAATTCTACTGGGCAGTTGCATCTTAGTCATATCTCTTGTAGTATTGATCATGATACATTATAATACCCCAACTTATAATACCTGTTAGGTCTCCCTTTCTAGACTGAGCTCCATGAGGACAGAGATATGTCTCATTTTCCTTATACTCCCAGCTCCTAGCATAGTACAGAATGGATGAAAGGGGCCAAAGAAAATGAGAGGAAAGAATAATAATAACAGGGAGCATGTGTATTGATTGCCAACCCAGAGGTCTCCTAAGAGGGATGTACTCACCCCAGAAGAGGTGTATCAAAAAGAATCAGCTGAGCTTCACACTATTTACATTTATTTCTTTAAGTTCAACCATTTTCATTTCTATTTTTTGTGTGTGTATGTTTTATACCATACATACTATTTTAATATAGTTGTACATTTGTTTAATTTTATAAATAAACATATATTGGAAGGTACACACTCAAACACGTTCTGATAAAGGCACAAATCGTTAAGTTTGGAGGCACTTAGTATAGCTGTTTGTCAGGTACTATGCTAAGCATTTGATATACATTATTTTAGTCCACCAAAAATCCCATGAGGTGTACACTATGGTTCCATTTTATAGATTAAGAAACTAAGGCACAGAGAGATTAGGTGATTTGCCCAATCACATACAGCTGGTAAATGATGAAACCAGGGCCTGGACTCAGATATGTGTGGCTTAACCACTGCAGCATTCTCTCTTGTTTTTCTGTCTTAGCATCTAGGGTTGTACCCCAGGCACAGTATAGGCTTGTGGATTAAATAAACAAATCAGATGGCTGAATTAATCATACTAAGTACATATAAAAGCTTTATTCTTAAGAAAAATTTTGAAAATAAAATTTCCTTTTTCATTGTAAAAGCATGTATTGTCAGTGCAAGCCAAATAACATACCTATGTGACACGTTAGAATGTTTAGTTCCATTTCTTGACAGAAAAACTGAAGTGAAGGACAGCAAGTCACGTGTTTACTATTGATCCCAAAGTCAAATGGCTAGTCTTGTTTTCACATCTGATTACTGAACTACTTTTTTTTAATTGAGGTATAATTCATGTACCATAAAGTTCAGGAGTTTTTAGTATATTCACAACATTCTATAACCACCACCACAGTCTAATTTCAGAACATTTACATCACCCTAGAGAGAAACCCCATACCCATTAGAGATCACTCCCCATTCCCTCTTTCCCCAGTCCCTGGGCAATCACCTGTCTCTCTTCTATCTCTATATATTTGCCTTTTTTGTATATTTCACATAAATGAAATCATACAATCTATGACCTTTTGCTTCAGGCTGCTTTCACTTAGCATAATGTTTTCAAGGTTCATCCATGTTGTAGCATGTATCTTTATGGCCAATAATACTCCATTGTATGGATAAACTAAAATCCATTCATCAGTTGATGGACATTTGGTTGTTTGCACTTTGGGGCTGTTATGAACATTGCTGCTATGAACATTTGTGTGTAAGTTTTTGTATGCACATATATTGTCATTTCTTTTGCATATATCCCTACAAGTGAATCGTTGGGCCACATGGCCCACGTTTAACATTTTGAGGAACCACCAAACTGTTTTCCAAAGTGGCTGCACCATTTCATATTCACAGCCAGTGGTGTATGAGGATTACAGTCTCTCCACATCCTCTCCAGCACTTATTACTGTCTATCTTTTGTATTATAACAATCCTAGTGGATGTGAATGGTACCTCATTGTCATGTTGATTTATTTTTTCTCATGACAGTGATGTTGAGCATCTTTTGTTTATTGCTCCCCTATGTCTTTGGAATTTAAATTATTTTTATTTTCTTCTTTTTTAAAGTGTTTTTCATTGGAATATAAACTTTGTTTTTCTTCTTGTGATATCTGTTTTGTCCCAAGAACTCTCAAAGCATATTAAATACTCATGAAATCTCTTATTAGAGATTGCATGACTTCTCAGGGTGCCAAGCTGCTGGAGCCATGAACTGTAAGAATTTGAGTTTCCACTGGCAACTTTCCAGGAAATCTCCACATCACATTATTAGATTGCAAGCTTTCATAACCCCCAAGTTATGATGATGATAATGCTTTATTAAAAAGCTTTTAATGTCATAGAAACACCAAGAATTTTTTTTCCAAATTATATTTTCTTAACTTTTTACATCCCTATGAGGCAGAAAAGAAGGCAATAGCCATCTCAAAGGGTCTTCCAAGAAAATAAGTGTAGAGATTTGAATATCTTAAAAATTCTAGTATGTCATGGAAAAAAGCTTATTGAGCATAATCACTGATTCTAGATGTACCAAAATATTTTGAGATTGTTTTCAAGTTATATGCCAGTCCTGGATGTAAATCACACTGCTCATTCATATGTGATGCTAACATTTCAGCAATGTTGAAGTTAATGTTAGCTACCAAATTTGGTTTAAGCCAGAGAGAAAGGAAAGGGCTTGAAAATTCCATATGCCAGTTTCTTCCCTGTACATTGAAATAATATTTATACTAGCCTCTAAAGATTTGTAGTAGTAGTCTTGACAGATTACACATTTAGTGAAGTCCGTGTGAGTGTAAGGGTTTATGGTAGCTCCAAGGTCTTTCTGGCTTTCAGACCTTACGTGTTCTTATCTTCAGTTCATATTTTATTTGATGGCTTTTAACAGCACTAATCATTCTCAATCTTACTGTAAGTTGAATTTATTTGCTCATAATGTTCACACTGATGAAAATGATCAATTCTCTTGTAAACTGGACTTTTTTATGGAAAGTTATTTTTCTTTTTTAGAAACTGCTTTAAATTTTTGTTTATTTAGTCAATCCTCAAATACTGGTTGGGCACCAGATGTGAGAAATACAGTAAGACAGTCATGGTGCTTGCCTTTGTAGCACTCATAGACTACCTGTGGACTCCAGAAGCAGTTACATAACTGCAATTGTGATAGCGCTAAAAATGAACACTCTAAGATTCGGTGAGAGCACATAATGTGGAGGAACTGATCCAGTTTGGGGTTGTCAGAAAAAGCTTTTCTGAGGAAGTGACATATAATTTGGGCCCTAAAGGATACCTAGGAATTAGCACACGGGGAACTAGCATGTACACAGGCACCAAGACAAACATGAGTTCGATGCTTTTGAGGACCTAAATGAAGTGTGACTGACACGTCAGGAGGAAAAGACAAGGCGAGTCAGCTGGCCTAGGCATCATATAAAGGCATATTAAGGATCTGGGCCTCTGTCCATCGGGAGCCATTGAAGGGGTTAAGGCTTTAGAGTAGCATTTATTGGTAGCCCATAAAATTAAGAAAGGCCAAGTGACCCTTTGCTGTGTCACTTTCTTCTCTCTTGGTCAGGAATATGACTGGAGAAACTATCAACCCAGCCAGATGAGTGAATCCGAGTTGCAAATGCTAGCAAGCCTACAGCGGCAACAGAACGAAGAACTGGAGGATACTGGGGCTCCCCATGGCCTGAGCGCATCCCAGGTTGACAACTGTAATGTCAGCATAAGTACCAGCAGCGATGACACAACCACCTGGAACTCCTGCCTGCCACCTGTGAGTCCAGGGTTTTGCATCTTTGTTTACTGCCTTTGTCACAAAGCCCAGCCTTGCCTGGGAAAACTAGGGCCAAATGAGGACACTGCTATGAAATCTATTCTGAAATAGTGTTTTAAGTCTGGGGGCATTGTCTTGTCTTAAATCGTCTTATTTACCTTCAGATAAGGTATTTTCATTGTGTGGTGATATATAAAACCATACATTGAAAGAAAAAGAATAATTTTACTGTAGACTCTGGGTATCTCATTGTATCACCACCTCCTAGCACAAACTCTGGCACATAAAGCAGGCTCAACACTTGTTAAAGAAGTGTCTGTTAAATGAACAAACAGAAAGGAGGAGACTATAGATATATGAAGTACTGGTTCGTATATGGCAGCAGCAAAGAACCTTCTGTAGAAGTCACTGGATTTATGCTGACTCCTCCCTGTGCCTAAGGGCCATATGCTTCAGCAGCTTGTATTTTCCTATATGTTCATACAGTTAAAGCCCTTTCAAATATGACCCATCATTCTCTCTATAGACCAGCAGACTGCCTGAAGCAGGCCAAAGTCTTCCTGTTTTTCAGGTGAAGAAACTAAACTCTGGGCTCAAGCTTCCATACCTGGTCAGTGGTAGAGCCCAGAGCAAAGCCCAGTGTCTTGACTCAGTCCGTTCTCCTCTATGATCCTCAAGGATCGTATGGTTTAATTGGAAAGACAAAGCAGAAACATCCACGGAACAGTCCTGTGCAACGTAAGAAATGTCATGAGACAGAATAATAAAATCATTATTATAATAATGGTAATTAGAGCTACCATTTCTTTAAGCACTTAAAAACACTTTAAGATCTCCATAGGCCGAAGGAACATTTACTTATAATGCTACCTTCAACATCAGATCAAACATATTAAAATGCACTTTTCATCCAACAGTAAATATAACTTTTTTACCGGACAGTTTTTGAAAGGAAATATAAAATGATGCAACTTTGATTCATGCTTATATAAAATTACATAAAGGTTGAGTTTAAGTGTAGTTGATGGTGGATATGTTATGTTTTAAGTATTTAGTTAAATATCAATTTTTCAGTTTTCTTTTTCTATTTTAAAGTAAATTTTTTTTCCAGAGCTCCAACTTCTTTGTAGATGTTAGAAATCTCAGAGGCCCTGACACTGAGCCTTGTGTTTCTAACTTACTCCTTACTGCTATCCTATGTGGTAAGCTCTATCGAGTTCCCATTTCCAGATGAGAAAATTGAGGCTCTTGAGTAAAGTGACACAGAACTAGTTTGGCATGACTCTCAATTCTAAGCTTCCAAACACCATGATATGGTGACTTCTCGATCTGTGACTTAATTGTCAAATGAGTGCTACCAATATCTAGCAGAAGTTGAGATTTCTGCTTTGGAGGGAACTTACAGGTCTTCATGGAGGAGGAATTCAAATTGGTTCTAAGTAGATGTGGGGGGAAAAATGATATTAATTTTTCCTCAGGGTTCTTTTTTCCCACCTTGCCCACTTTCCAGGTTTCTCTTGCCTTACTTAGTTGTGCTTTCATTAAACTGAATGATCAAGCATACATAACACCTCAAGCAGCCTTGGTCCCAAAGAGTATCTACCCACCCAGCAAAAATACCCCTGTGTGCTAGTTACTCAGAGTATTCTTATAGCCAGAGCTAAGAACATAAGAGTAAGTTGCAGATTTTTGCCAATGCAGTTTACAATGGAATAGAAATATTCCTTTCTTATAAAAAATATTTCTTAGCAGTCATTTAAACCAAAAGTAAGAAAGAGAACAGTGGCCTCCTGAACAAGGTCATTCTGTCATGAAGTAGCTCAGAGACCCAACATTACAAAGAGCAAGCTGAGAAATGATTATTTAAGACTGAAAAGGCTGAACTCTTGGTTGCCCTGGGTACCGTGTCCTCATCATTGTCGTGTTCTGGCAAGGACTGAAGTCCTCATGCATGACGACTACTTTGCTCTAAAAGTACACAGCCAAAAATAACCATTGGTAATGAACTTAATAACGCCTCTATTTGACCAAATGAGAAATTGAAACCAGTCTATTTTTTTAGACAGAGAAAATCATTGAAAAATCTACCTTTGGTATTCATAAGATATGTTTATTATTACATCAAATTCAGTCTATTTCAATGTTGGAACTATCACCAAATGGAAAAGTGCATTCCTTAATGAACCCTGCATCTTGTTGCTCATATAGAGTTTAAATAGAGCAATTTACAAGAACCACTATGGTGTTTCTGGGAGCTCATGACTTTCTCTTTAGAAGTTGTACCAGGGCAGTGAAAAAGAAGAAATGAAAGAAGACATAACTTTATCACAGTGATATCCTGCTTTTCTTGTATCACAGTGATGGCATCATCCTCCATGCTGATCCTCCACACTGACACTTCAACAAGAAATTTGGAAGACATCTCCATTTCTCCCACTCCTTCATTTCCCATACCCATTTGGTCTCCAAATCCTGAGAATCCTCTCTCCTTTTTACATCTTGACCCTCCCTATCTAATACCATAGCCCTGGCATTTCATTTCTTATCCAACTTCCTTCAGCAGTTTCCTAATACTAAGGTACCTCCAGTCTAAGCACTGTAGCCTGATGGTCAGGAGCATCGACTCTGAAGTCAGATAGCCAAGGTTCAGATCCAAGCTGTGTAACCTTGTGAAGCACTTGGCGCTGTATCTGAGACATAATAAGCAATTAATAAATTAAGATTAGTTGTCATTATTATTCACACTAGTTATCTTTCTAAAGCCCTGATCTGATCTGATCTCTTCCCTGCATGAACTCTCCATAACTCTCCATTGCCTCTTTAGCCTGGCCTGCAGGGCCCCCCGTGATCTGAGACCTGCCCCCCTTCTAGGCACATCTCTCACTGCTCCCCACCTTTCACTCCATCCTTTAATCCCAGTTGTAATTCCCTAAGGGCATTCTGCACATATCCTTGTACCTGATTATCCCTTAAGACTTAGCTTCAAAGCCTTCTTTAACCCTTCTCCAGGCCTCATTGAGAGACACAGCTTCCTTTCTGCCACAAGAGCCAGGATTATCTCCATGCTAACTCTCACCACAACCTAGCTTATCTGTCCCACGTAACTTCACTCCACGTATTTTTTTTGATTGGTACAATATGCTGTGGACTCCGAGTTCTGAAAGGAGCAGAACTAATTCTCTCCTTTAACAAGATAACCTCCTCTTTGTGCTTTTGTTTCTCCATCACCTTGAATAGGACTTGAAATGAATTTTTACTTCCCGCATAATCACTACCGATCCCCCACCCAACAAGACTGCTGCATACTCTAGCTACACTGCAGCTTGCCCATCACTGTCATTCCTTTTGTCCACATCATGTCAGTGATGCCATTGCCCATACCCTTTCCTCTGCCTGGAGACCCTCCATCCCTCTTCTCTACACTGAACACTCCTGTTTTCCAAGGCCCGACTCAGATGTCCCAGCTTCATGAAACCCTCCCTCCTGCACAGAATTGTTTTCTTCCGTCTCTGGTTCCCGTTATCTTCAGGCTCAGTGATAGCACTTACCACATCAGGTAACCATTATTAGCGATATCCCTCGGGCCTGGCTGTGATCCCCTTGTAGGCAGGACTGGCACAGAGCAGACACAGGACTGGCACAGGACTGGCAGCCAGCACAGAGCCTGGCATGAGGTCACGCTCAGTAGCAGCTGGTTGTTAGTCATTGGTTGAATAAATCAATGAATAATATTAAAAGATTCCTTTTTTACTCTAAAGTAAGGTCGTTTCATCAAAATTCCAAAATAAACATCAGCTGTGCTTTGCTTAAATAAGTCCTGAATGATGCTAGTAATATTTTACATTTAAGATTTGATAGATGGATATTAAATATACACACAAAGAAAAAATCTCCCTCTGGGCAGGACTTGGTGATCAGTAGTTCAGAAAGAAGATTTAGGCAGCTCACATTCAGTTTGGCATCTTTACCTAATGACTTTAGAAACACTGCAGTCAAACCAGGAAGCCAACGCAGAGCAAAATGCAGTCTTTAGCAAAATCTATTGTGTTTACTGCAAGCTTTGGTTTCTCAGCTTTCCTCAGCATCTGTACAGTTCAGAGTAATATGTACTGTTTAAAAGGTGTTTAGATATAATAAATTAGTCATTTTAAAGTGTAATTAAATGTAACCATATTTCTCATAGCAAATTGGCTTTTGTAGGCATCTCTTGCTAAATAAATCAAGCCTACTGAGAAAACCATTGACCTTTGACAGACAGATTTTTCAAAGTTTCCAACTTAGAACCAAATTCAATTAAAACAATGCTTTACAACTTCTGTGGAAACCAGGCTACAAGTAATCAATTTTGGAGGGTTCTGTTAGGAGTAGCCCTCGTGAGATTTATTCAAAAACTGGGCTCTAGGCAGCCTTAGGAAGAAAACTAGGAATTAGTTATAATGGATTCTTAAGTGAATTTTATTTTGGTGAAGGATTTTGATTGACAGCATAAAACTATGTCTTGAGGGGTGTGTGTGTGTATGTGTGGTGTGGTTTCTTGTTAGGACGAGGAATAGTTGTTAATAGAGACAGCTTCAAGTGATGACCAAAAGAATTTAGACTCTACATCAGCCAACCTGGGCTCAAATCGCAGCTCTGCCATTTGCTAGCACAATCACTTATAAAATGGGAATAATAAAGCCCCTTCATCGTGTTGGCATGGTGGGAATTGAATGTGTACATGGAATGCGTGTGCCCAGTGCCTAAAAGAGTAGGCTCACGCTAAATGTAATATGCTGCTCCCCCAAAGATGTTCTCCTCAAAGGGCCACTTGAGTGGTCAGAAAAGATTTCTAGGATATTTTCCCTTTTTATCACCACTGAGGGCTGTAAGAATGAGCAGAGGTTCTGTTGTGCTTGTTTTGATGTGAGCTTAACCATTAGAATTCAGACTGACCCCTCAGAGCTTGACAAATAAACTCATTATTTCAATATTTCATTATTTCTCGGTCCCACCTCTAACCTAGATTCAAGAAAAGTATGCCTCATATGCATGCTACCCTGTCAGCAGATGCCTCAAAGCCATCATTCCTTCAAGTTAACAATTCCCATAACCTAATATCAAGCATGTAAGACTCCTCAGCTTGTTAAAAAAAAAAAAATCCTCACATGTATCCATCAACATGGCACACTGCAGAGCATGATATCTGGAGAAAAACGAGGCAAAATGCACTTAATAGGATTACAAGCATATGGTGAGGTTCTCTAACAAGTTATTTACGGTCTTGATTAACCTTGCAACATTTTTGCCATTTTCATATGTTTTACGTAACAACAGAAAAATATTGCCTTTACCTTTTAACATGGCAGGATTATCTTATCTCCTGTCCTTTAATTTAGCCTTCAGTTCTCTCCCTCACCCCAAAATTTCTAGCAGCTTGATTATGGAAAAGCAAAGCTTTTTGTGCTCCATGGCAGTTAATTTCACGTGAGTGAGTGTAGTTTTTCTGACACTAGTGCATAGCAACAGCGCCACCAAAAGGACAAGGTCCCAAGTTTCTAGGATCTGTTCCATTTTTTGGCTCATCAACATATCATGTTTTACACGATGATTGCTGGTTGCTATGTGTCCAATACGTAATACGTTGGCATTTCAGGCTCTTTATAGGTAATAGGTCTTAATTTGTTCTGGTCTGTAGATTCATTAACTTCTTAGCTCTCTTTGGGTATTAGTTTTCTTTTAATGGTCCTGAACTAAAAACGTAAGTAGTTGATTGTGCTAAGCTGCAGATAAATCAGATGAGCAGCTGTTCTTTATACCACCATAGAAATAATATACAAAAATTAATATCAGAGTCAGTGTAATTTCTGTGCTGTCAGGAGAAAATATTGAAATGTGCGAGTTGTTCTGTGTTTAGTGACTATGAAAGTCACCCCATGAAATAAACTTTTCTCATTCTTAGAGTATTGTCTGTTATATCTTATGTTGTCCCAAATTTGGCAATGTGGCAAACTTATTTTCTTTAATTTTAAATATATAGTGACGTGTCATAAGAATGAAATCAAATTAATTTAATTTATGGCAAGGAGATAGTCTTATATATATCAAATAAATGTATTTCAGGACTACTTTTTCTTCCTGCCATTAACTGAACTGAGTTTGTCATACTTGTTATTCAGAAACTTAGGTATTCGCCACTTTAGGTGAACCCCTGAGCTGGGTTAAGCACTACAGCTTACTGGTTCAGAGGGTAAACTACGGAATCAGACTGCCTGGGTTCAAATTCTGGCCCCACTATTTCCTGACTGACATGACCTTAGGTTAACACCCAGTGTCTGAATTTCCTCCTCTGTTAGATGGAGTTGTTAATCCTATCTATTTCATAAAATTGCTGTGAGGATCAAATGAGATAATACCTATCAAGGTTTTAACACAGAGTAAGTACTCAATAAATATCAGTTACTGCTATTATTATTGTTGTCATAGTTATTTGTAGGAGTTAGTTATTATTCCTTTGCTGCTTCTTATGGAACTCTCTAAATGCGGCTGAATTCCAAAATCAATTTTGTTTTTTTAACTTGTGCTTTCATGGAATGTTACCTACCTAGAATAGTAGAAATAGGTTTACTGCTGCACAGGTACAGAAATGTATCTATTCCATTCGTGGATGGGGACATCTGGCTTCAGAAGCCCATCTGTTCCCCCTACCTCCACCCCACCATGTTCAGAGAGCTTTTAGAAGCCATTAGGCACATTCCCATTTATTCTGATTTGGGCCTGGGAAAGCAAAATGACATCATTGAAGTGAAAGCTCTGCCCTTTGAAAGCATCACAGCAAAGTTATGGTAACTGAAATATCTTGAAGGAGCCTTTTAGCTGCATCATTGCCATATCCCTTCCTGTCCCTGAGTCTGATTATGAAATTAGGAGACATGTACAGAGAAAGGGAACTGGGATCACCCAGTTTTGTATTGTACCCACTTCAGAGCAAGACTTGCATCCTTCCCCAACAGAGTCATTAGCAATTAGGGTTTATAAGTCAGTTTACAGCAGTTACACGTATGAGTCAGAATGCTCTGCCATGATTTGCTATTATTCAATTTAAATTGGCTATTGAATAAAATATTTGGGGATAAAAACTTGGTAATTAGTTTTCAGTAGTAAAAATTAAGGAATTGGATATTCAGAGTGAGTTCTACTACCCTACAATTATTTTTAACTGAATTTTTTCATTTACTTTTCTGTCTATTCATGTCAGCAGTCCTTACTACTTCAAAAAGTTTCCACTGATTATTTTTCTCTTTTCTAACACTTAAAAATCACTGTGAATGTGAATCTTTTATTTTAGTGTTCTTTTGTACTGCTTGTTTCATTGGATCTGTTTTATAGAAACATGAGCAAACATGAAAGGGCCAGTCTATGTAGTCTGTGTAAGAACTCGGTCACAAACCAAATAGGATTCTGTAACCATTTCTGTTCTCCAGAGACTGGAGTAAGTCATTGGGAATAAGGGGGTTAGGGACAGGTATAAAATACAATTATCAGTATAAAATTAAGAAAATGGAAATTTGCCTGAATATCAGGACTGTGATGCATAGAGAGTTATTTAAATGCCTGTAAAAGTAAATAGGCAGAGATCCATTCACTAGAGGCCTGAGTACAGGTGAAATTGTGGACGAATACTAATGAATGTATTATCAGGAGTATTTCTGCACCACTGTGAGTTTGTCTGGAGAACCTAGTCCCCTTGCTTACTAATTCCTTTTTTGCTGTGAAATAATAAAGCCTAAATCATAGAACTAAATTTCACTTGCAAATTGCTGGAAGTCTTATTTCTCCAGTGAGATCAAGTATGTCTTATGACATGTTTTTCCTTCCACTGTTCTCCCAGCTGTTTTTTCTTATTACTGAAATGGTGATGCACTGATATTGGTTCAATTACCAAAGTATCTGAGTACATTCAAGTTCATGGGGCATCACAGATAGGCTAAGTGACTGTGATTATTAGACAGGGTGTTTGATTTAAATTAAAGGAACACTTCCAAGAGATTATTTATAGAGGAAGACAGTTTAAAGAATTCCCATCACCCATGTCATTAATATTTTAGGACCCATTAAAATAAGGAATATGTGGAAAATAAGGAATATGTGCCTTTTATGTACAGGCATCATTGCTACGCTGTTTTCTTCAGTTGGGGTCAGCACTATGGGTCCACATTATGGCTGAGAAAACCTTAACGCCAAACCCATTAGGTAAGGAAGTAACAGAAGCCCTCTAAATGCAATTCAAAAATGTACCAAATTCCAAATTGTAATAAAATGAAAATGTTAAAAATGATTTTCATATTAGAATTTCATGGTTGTTAACCACATAAGAAAAATACTTTGAGGTGATATTCAAAAAGAGAATTTCTATCAGATATAATGAAATTTTCTCCCTTTATAGAACAAAGGAAAAACATCAAGTTCCATTGGAGGCAAGTGTTTAAAGCTTGCATGGAATGAAGCTGTTTACCTATGTTTTGAAAAAGGTAGTAACTTAAAGATTTCTTGCGGAGGGGGAAATTCAGATTTCATGTTTTTGTCAGGTATTGGCATCACTTTTTTCAGTTCTCTGATTAACGCTTGAGGTTTTATTATACACTCAGGGAAAATGACCGCCTTGACCTAAGATTTACATGTGTAATTCCAATAATGAAAATAGAGGACTTCCCTAGTGGCACAGTGGTTAAGAATCCACCTGCCAATGCAGGGGACACCGGTTCGATCCCTGGCCCAGGAAGATCCCACATGCCACAGAGCAACTAAGCCTGTGTACCACAACTACCGAGCCTGCGCTCTAGAGCCCACGAGCTACAACTATGGAGCCTGCACACCACAACTACTGAAGCCCACGCACCTAGAGCCTGTGCTTCACAACAAGAGAAGCCACTGCAATGAGAAGCCTGTGCACCTCAACGAAGAGTAGCCCCCGCTCGCCGCAACTAGAGAAAGCCCGCACACAGCAATGAAGACTCAAAAAGAAAATAGAAGTTATCCTTGCAAACTTAGTAACATTGAGATATAAATATATATATTCTATATCTCCGGGTCTCCAGGTCATTGCTGATACTTGGTATATACAGCATTAGTTCCAGGAGATGTCTTGTTTTGTTTTGTTGTATCTGGAAATAGCAACCTTTGTTAACAGTATAAAAATTCCACAAGGAGGAGGATTCCACACATGAACTTTAATTACGCCATAGATGCTGTCTAATCCAGTGACTGATAACCTGTGTTTTCTTACATATACCACTTTGTTACTTGCTGGGTCTCCCAAACAGCCTTCGACTTTTTGTAAAATAAACCAGCCCCTTCTTACAGGTTGTTTCTCAGGAAAAAATTACAGTAATGAGAGTGCATGTGAAAGTACCTGTAAAGAGCATTATGCTGATTAGTGCCTCACAAATGTTTTGTCTTTTACAGCCTGTCAACCAGGGTCGTCACTATCAGAAAGAAATGAATCCACCTTCTCCTTCTAACCCCCGGTAAGAATCATTAATAAGCTAAATTTTTTTTAAGATTATTTAGGAATCGACTGTGCATTTTTCTTGGTTTCATGAAATTGTTTTCCAAACTTCCAAAAGGCTTCCAAAGTTCTTTTCTATAGATGTTTTAATTCAGCCTACTTTTCTTAATCAGACTATGGTGTCATGGTTAATAGTGTAACTAGGTTTAAATAGCACTTCTGCCTTTTACTAGCTGTGGAACTTTGAGAAAATCATTTAAGTCAAAGTAATTCAGGCATACTAATTACCTCGTAGTATTTTGGGGAGGATCATATGGACTAATAATACATGAAAAATCCTTAGCACAGTTCCTGTCACATAGCAAGCTCTCTTTAATTGTTCATTTATTCAATATTATTCTATTTTCATAGGTGTTTCATCTTAATAGGTCTTTGAAGTTTAGTACATTTTAGGCATGAATTTTTTTTGTATCACCTGGTGCCTTTACATTCATCAAGATAGCTAATATGAGTTCAAGTGGCCATTCTCTTTTTTCATAATTTCAAAGTTCGTAATCTCAAAATTATTTTATTATTTCAAAAATGTCATTGACACTTGAGTCATTTGACAATATAGAAGAACCTTATTATATTAGGCTCATTAGAGATAAGTGAATCTGAATTCAAGTTTTGAACTATAGGTAGTATTATATGGCTTTCTAAAAATAGCTAAATAAGCTAGTTTATCAGTATAAGTCAATATCACTTTATTACTGTTTATTAAATACTAAGAATTTACTGAAAATCAGTCTATCTTGGGCTCCACCCACAGGATCTTAGTTATCATAAGATTATAATAACTAATTATCTAATTAGTTATTATAATAACTAATGCACCCCATTATCTAAATGCATCTCATTATCAAGCTCTCTCACCTGAGAGAGGCAGAAGGAATTTGTTAAATAAGAATACAGGGCTGTATCGTGGAAGCCAAGGGCAGCCAGGCCTCAGGAGGGATCTGAAATGAGGAGCTAGAAAGCAGAGAGGCAGGCAGGCAGTATCCTCACTCCATCTCTGTTTGCTTCTTCCTATCTGCTCAGTTCTTCTAAGCACCAGCTTTCTTTACTTCTCAGTCACATATAGCTGTCTTGAGTTTACATATTACATTTCAAAATACATGCTGAGGCTGACAGTCTATGTCTGAATCCCAGTTCCTACTTTCCAGGAGAAAGAGTGTGATTGGCCTAGCTTGGGCCAAGTATCCACTTCTGGTCCAATCAGCAATGAAGAGCCAACCAACCAAGCCATGTAAAATTAACATGGCTAGCAGGAAACCACATACATGGTTTACAGGACTTTTAATGGGGTCCAGAATATTCATGACATAGGTAGAGTAAGTGTTCTTTATTAGTAATCTCTTCTACGTGTGTCTGGTCTATATACTTGATCTGGTCATTCTTGCATGTTACCTAGTAGGGGGAATTGTCACTGTCATAATAAATGTGATAAGGAGTTGAAAACTGAGATTGTAATTTCAGTGTATATAAAAAGGTGTTTAAACATTCTTCAAAATAGTTATCTCTTGATATGCGTATATGTCTCTTGCAATCTTGCAGCTCATCTAGATTTGACCAATAAACTCTTTATCTATATATGAATAAGCTTTCAAGGTAATTGGAAATCCAACTTTGGTCCAAATTATAACAGTCACGACTTGTAAGCTGAGTAAATGAGAGTGATGGAAAGTGATGTTAGAAAGTGGAGCATTTTGTTTCAATAAAAGGAAAATGGGGACCTAATTTTCATGCTACTTCTGCTACTAACCCAGTGTATGATCTCAGACCAGCCTCTCAAACTGTTCAGACCTAATAATAAGAACACCCTCATGTGTAAAGGAAACGATTTCAGTTACAGCAAGCTCTCTAAGGTCACTTACAGATTTATGATTTTGTGACTTTGATGAGACTCATTATAGACTTTCCATATGAAAACGAGTTCCACTATTAAAGGGAACACTGCCCTATATAGGAAACATACCTCATATTATTGGATTAATTAATTAATGTTTAGATGTGGTAGTATTTGATTTTAAACCTCTTTTAAAATTTGATTCCCAAAGATAGAATATAAGAAAATTCACCAAACAGACAGCATATTTTATTTAACCAATTAAATGTTCATTCATTTATGAAATATTAATCTACATTTTCACATAAAATTAAAAGCCAGATTTCAAAGCAAAAAGTAAAATGCTGCCAGCACCATTTTCCAGCAGGTTATCCACCAGTTTCCTAGAAAATTATTATATGGCTGTTCAGAAAATCTACAGATTACATGGCTTAGCTCTTGGCTCATAAATCCAGTAGCTTGGAGAATTGGCAGAAAGGCATTATTGGACCATAAATAAAGAAGATGATAAAATTATGAGGTCAGCATAGATCATCATATAAAAATGGGATAAACTGAATCATGCAATACATGTGATTTAATTTAAAATTGACAGCTATGATTCTTCTTAAGGTTTGTATTGTATTTCTTATAAATAGTATCCCATGCTTTAGACCCTACAATACAGAACTTTAAAATTAAGCTTTGAAGTTAAAAGATACTAATAATGACTATTGAAAAAATAAGAAATGAAAAGGTAAGTCTCTATGTCTACCCCCTTGGATAAACAAGCATCTCGCCTGAAACTTGTTGAAAGTTTGGTGTGCAGAAGCTCTGAACAACACATGAGAAGCAGGAAGGCTCTAGATTTCCTGAATTAAGTGTTGTTGTGATCAAAATAATGCAAACATGACGGGGATCGGGGACATGTGTGTGCAGGTCCTCCAAGAGGAGAGTATGATGGTGCCCTTTGGGAGGTGAAATGGCCACATTAGCTTCAGTGAAATATCTGCAACTACTCCAGAGACCTAAGAACCTAAGATTTGTAAATTATATGGACTCATACCCACATATGTACATATTTAGAGAGTCAACTTTCAGTTAGCTTTATTAGTATAACAGAATAACCAATATCCCCAAGCTTTATTAATATAACAGAATAACCAATATGCCCAGTCTTTTATTTACATTTTATTCTGGAAAGATTTTTATTTCTGTACCATAATTACCTTCTTAGTTTTATATATTGATGAGTAAAGTTAAAGATAGTATGCAGTCCACGAAGCAGACAAATTTGTGTTTTGAAAAGTTATCTCTAGGGTAAAAATGGCTAAAACTCTGCATATATTCATATAGTGGTTTCCTTAGAGTAAAAGAGTTCACTTGCACTCATAGGGCAATGCTTGATATTGGATGGAGGGTGGCATACAATGTTAGTCATTTCCTGAGAAGTTTGCAATCTGGGGATTGAAATACACATGGTTCACCAAATCATATTCCCTTGTGTGTCTAGATTTGCAACAAAGCCATTTCCCCTTGCTTTGGTAGGCATGGGGGACGGGGGTGATATTTCCCACTCTTTTTGCCTAACATTCTGATGGACACTTAGCATCTCAGTTGCTGGGGCCCTTGCTTCCATTGTTCACCCACACTGCATCGTGGGGCACTGACAGCTTGTATGACAATGTGCAGAAATGGCTAACATAATCTAATACAATTTAAAGGAGTGTTGGGAGGAGGAAACAATTTCACAGTTCATTCATGTTGAGAAATGTTTCCTAGCATGTAAACTTACATGCTGCCAAATTGAGCAAAATGGATGCTGTTCACAGTCTTCAGTCATTTATTTTAAAATGCCGTCTATTGGTTTGCGGGGTTTAGAGCTGCCCCTTAGGCACATCTACGTATGTGTTCATGTAGATTCTTCAGAACAGCTCAAGATATTTTTGCTCAGGAACGGGTTTTATAAAGTAAGCTGTGATTACATTCTGGTTGTCTGTTCACATGGATGGAGTCGGTAACCAGTCTTGCGTTTCAAATGATGATTACGCTTGCTATTTTTATAACTCATTGGTAAACTAAGGGGGGAGGAGGGAAGGTAGTCAAAGGCTCTGTAAGGTTCCAAATGGAAATAACAATATAGAAAATGGAAATTTATGGAAATAAACGATATAGAAAATAATTCTAGACTGACCAAACAGTCATGAACGGCATGGTTTTCTTTCTAACCTGTTTGCTTTATGATTTAACATTTATCCATAATTTTTTAAAATGTCCTTGCAGATTGTGTTAGGGCTTGAATCCTTTGCAGCCTTGCCACGTGTTTGTGCGATATGAACATACTTACAACTATCATTATCCGATAAATCCCTGTAGACTTTGACAGAGGGTTAATAATCACTGACCTCGATTCACACTGGCTCAGCCGGCCTGACCGAGGCGAGCTGGCCTGTCACTGTAACCTACAGGCACTGCTCTGGACTGATCACGGTGGCTTCATTTATCTTTTCTCTCCAACAGTCAGGAGATGAGCTTCTCTTCTATTGCTTAAGGTTTTTTTCCCCCACCAACACAAGAGAGAGAAAATGTATAAACAAAATTAAATACAGAACTTGTATGTCATTTTCCTCTTCAAATGATTAAGTTTGGATGATTTTAAAACAAGTCACATTTTTAACAAATATTCCTCCTTAGACCAAAGCACAACAGAGGTTTTCCTGATTAACTGTGCACACAGTTTCTCTAAATGTAGTGTTGTTGTTTGCTACTACCTATATTTTGGCATTAAATCTTAATGATTTGTTTGTAAAACCAAAGGCATCAGTTTTTACTTTCATCATTTCTATTGTTAGGTTTACCGAGGAAAAGCTATCCATATTGGTGCCTCTCATTTCATAATCCCCTTCCCACAAATTCACACCTGCTCATTGTAGGGGAGTGACTTTCCATACTCAGATTCCTCAGGTCTGATTTAAGATCCTTGACTGAGGACCTGTCATGCTGTTTTCCAGGTTCCCTGGGGACAGAATGGTATCTCTCCTCCCTGTGATGCTCAGCACAGCCTGGCTTGGGTAGGGGCTCTATCAGAATGTGAGCTGAGGGAGGGAGCAGGGAGGTATGCCCACATACCATGGAGAAATGAAAATCTTCATCCTAAATATTAACCAGTTAAGTTTCAAATATTTTCCTACATCCTTGCAAGAGTTTCCCCCTTCCTTTTCTGAAAATGGAAGGACAATGGTATTGCTTTATCCACTACCAGGATAAAATTGTGTTTTGTGAAAGGCCCTTGTTTGGACAGAGTTTAAATCTGATTTTCATGTATGTTCCACTCCCTGCCAACCCAGAGATCCATAGACACTGGTAACCATTAGAATGGCCCTAATCTTTAATATATAATATAATATGTATTATTTATACAATCTCTTTAATAATAGCTTCCAATACCTTCTATATTCTAATGACTCTCAAAATTATATGTCCAATCCTGACCCTCCTCTGAATTCCAGACTCATCTCTCCAAGCTGCCAATTTGACAGATATTCAATCCACTTGGATCTCTAATGTATACCTCAAATCCATTGCCAAACATAACTTGGTTTTCTCTCCCTCTACACACATCTGTTCTTTCTTCAGTTTTCTCCATCTCAAAAATGCCACCGTCATCGCCCTTTTACTCAAGTCAGAAACCAAGAGCATTCCCTGGTTTCTCTCTCTAACCCACCCATGTCCAGCCTCAGAAATTCATACTGGTACACCCTCCAACCATAGTATATGCCAAGTCCAGCCAGTGCTGTCTCTTTACTACTGCAATCCTAGCCATGTTGCCATCATCCCTCACCTGAACAAATACCATAGCTTTCCACCTGCTTTCTCTGCTCCTTTGGCCCCTACAGTCTATTCTCCACTCAGCAACCAGAGTGGTATTGATACATCTAAACGGGCCTGAAGTGTCCCCCCGTGTAAAACTTCCCAAAGGTTTCCCTCTGCTCTTAGGGTCAAGTCGTGCTCCTTATCCTGAATGCCCACCACTCAGACCGTGTTCTGTACCATTGTGCACCTTGCTCACTACGGATCAAATACCACCGTCCTGCCTCATTTTCTCAAATACTCCAGGCTTGGTTTCACCATAAGAGCTTTGCATGAGATGGCCCCTCTGCCTGGCATTCCCTACCCTAGAAAGGACATAGCAGCCTCTTCCTGTCTTTCAGGTCTCCATCTAAATGTCATCTCCTCAGAGAGCCCCTTTCTTAGCATCCAACCTGAAGTAGCCCCAGGCAGCCTCATTACATTATCTTTTTCGTTTTTACCATAGTACATTTCACTACCTGATATTTACTTGCTTGTTTCTTGTTGTCTACACACACACACGCACACACACACACACACACCCCTCCAGAATATGCCACACACACCTCCAGAATATGCTAGAATGTAAACTGCATGAACATAGGGCCTTTATCTCTCTTGCTCACTATATCCCTAGCTCCTCAAACAGTGCCAGGCACAAAGGAGACACTCAAGAAATGTGTGCTGAATTCATTAAATCTCACCTCACAAAAATGACTTTCCCTCATCTCTCTACACTAGCTGCATCGTTGCGTACTTAACTGTTAGCTGGAACCCAGGAGCACCTGTATACTTTTCTCCCTTGAGGGTGTCTGGAACCTGGCCCTGTTCCCACTTGTAATAAATGAAATCTCTCTCATGAATTTGTTTTAAATGATCCCTTAGAAGATATGCACAATCTGAAGTGTCTGGCAAGTGTATCATTTTAAAACTTTAAATAGAGACTTTTGTATTGAATTTGAGAATTTTCTCTGTATTCTTACTGGAAGTTGCTTATCCGTATTTGCCTATTCATGCCCATTTCATGGAGTGAGGGTGCCAACGGCTAGAAATCTGCTTGGGTTGGCACTGCTGTCGAATGTGTACTTAACCCTCACCAATTAACAGAATCTGGATAGGCAAATGGAAATGAAGAAAAAAAGTATATATGTATATACAGAGAGAGAAAGAGAGAGGACGAATCTGAGCCTATGGTGCAGGTACCCTCTTGACCCAAGTGACTCCCTGCCCTTCATGCTTCTGGAGGGGTCCTCAGTTCACTGGTCTAAACTTCACAATAGACTTTAAAAACACCTGTATAAAGAGACTCAGCTGGGCCCCTTTCCTCCCCAGTCTACAGCAAAGGCCAGGCTTTAGCCTCTCTAGCCCTGCCCCAGTGAAAACCCGAGCTAAAGTCATCCTTGGTAGCAAATGGAATCCCTGGGGAATCATCCTGCTTCTCACCTCTGACCACTCTGAACCTAGGACCCCGCCCTACACAACTTTAGGACCACCACTTCTCCTTGGGTTTCAGAGGACCCAGCAATTACCAACAGGGCCAGACAGCTGGCAGTCCCTGCCCCATCCTTTCTCTTTCCTCCTCTGCTCTTGGCACTTGGCCTGCCCAGCCCATTTTCAGTCCTGGTTTGATCATTTATTCTACCAGAGCCCATTAGCTCAAGAGTGCGTACCTGCTCAAATCACCCTGCCCCAGGCCCTAAGTACTTGTCACCCCAGAGAACTGGGTACCACCCCTACCCACTGGACCACTATTTCTTTGTATTCACTCTCTCCACTTGTTCATTCTGGCCCTGCCTGCCTGGGCACCTGCCAGTCCCCTCTGCAGCTTCTCAGTTGACTTGCCTGCGTGCTCTCTGACCAGGTCTGTCAGGCCACTGGGGCTTAGCTCTTCAACTCAAGTCTCCTAATTTTCCAGCTGTACTCCATGAGAGAGGCTTCTGCCATTAGGGCTGAGGGTATACTCATCAATATTTTAGGTATTGTTATGTTTTCCAAAATTACAAATTCACAAAACCCATTTGCACAAGAGTTTCAGAGCAACAGATTGCATCTTCTCCTCCCACCTCCCCAAAGCTTCTACGTCCGAAATGATGGGTCCCTGAAGAATCTTAGCACTTTTAACTAGCAAAATGTGGGGCTCCTGCAGATTACCCAGGCCTCCCCATTCACTGTTATCCATCCATATGATGAACTCAGATTATCTTTGGCCCAGGGTCCAGTGTAAAGAAGGTAACATTCCAACTTTTTGCAGTTTCAGCTTTTAATTAAAAGATTCAGCTTCCCCTTCTAGAGTAATGAGCACCTTTTAAAAAAAATCGAAGTACTAATTCTAGTTTCTAACATTCACCTCTATTCTGTCTGAGGGGAAGGAGAGAGGAATGCAGGCTGAGGTCCAGGATAATGACGTGAACCTAAGATATGGAAGACCATGATTATGGTTACATGGCCACAGCCAGTCACATCCGTAGACTCACTGCCTCACCATTCACTTTGTAACCTAACGCAGAATAGCTTCCCTGGTTGTTTAAACACGAAATGACTGAGAGCGTGTTGCAGTTCACACCTTCAGTAACATTCAGTGAGTATTTTGAAGCACCTACTATGTGCAGAGCACCGTGGAGAGATGACTTTAACATTCCCCCTGAGAGCTTGCAGTCTCCCAGCACAGGCAGTCCACACCCTGCATATCAACAAGGCTGTGTGTGAATGCTTTAAGAAAGGTGCCTCGGGGTGTGGGAGCATGGACCAAGCCTGGCACACAGAAATCACAGCCTTTTCCAAACCCGGTACCCACTCACAAACTCTGCTTTTGTTGGCAGTTGGTTCTACTTCTTCCCTATAATTCTTTTGTTTCTCTTGTTAATGAAAAACATTACATTTTGAAATTGATTAAAGTTAGAACACATAATTTTTCGCTCTAGCAATATATTATGTTTACCAGAGTTTACAGCTTCATATCTTGCTGTTCATTACCTCATAAAAATCCACTCGGTATAATAAATATCATACAAGTCAAACGTCCAGCCTAATTTTAAAATTTCTTGAAGGAGAAAAGGCAAACAACTTTTAGCTCATTTGATTGGATTAACACTAACATTATTGTTCTATTGACTCTTTCTTGTCCATTGATTTTTAAAAGCCTTTAGCTCCCTTGCCATTCAGTAAAGACAAATCAGATGCACTTTGGTGCTTAGGACAAGAAGATGCTGTTGGGTATTGGGTGTATGCATGGAAGAAAATTATATATGTGCTGAAACAAGACTGGTTAGAAGGCAGTTTCTCATATTTCGCGGTAAACGACTTGTGTGCTTTTGACTTTTGAGGCAATAGTGTCCTTTGTTTTATTATGTGAAAGCTTGGATTAGTAACAAGTGAAGCTAAATGGTGACTTGTAGATAATGAACTTTATGGCTTAAGATGAAAGGAAACTAGCTAGAATTTTACATATTCTCATGTTTTTCAGTTCTTAATTCTCTTTATTTGCAGAACTTATAGACTAGTAAGCAACTGAATTAAAGCAAGAAATGAGGGGAGGGTAAAATATCTTCTGTTGAATTAATAGTGAACAGTTTTTAAACAGCAGAACCATTTGTATTATCAAAATAACAAGAAACCTGAGATCTGGCCTGGCCTGAGGTTAATCAAAATCATGATAAAAATGAAGCTCTCAGCTTCAATAAAATCACAGTGTGGCTTTCAATTAAGTAGTGATGTTTATGCTAATGAAGTCCTGTCTTTGAGGGGGACAATTCATCCTAAACTACTGGATGAATTGCTTTTTCTTTTTTTTTTTTTTTCCATATCTTTTTCTGTACATCAAGGGTTTGGAGGTAGAAAGAGAGAATCTATTCACTGGCCACTAGTATTGCAAGAAAATTCCATTTTGGTCAGTGTTTTGACTTGGTGAAGGGTGCAATTACTTTGTATTTTACCATTTGCCCTCTTCCGACCTTTTTCACAGTACTTTTATTGAAACCTGAAATTGCCTTCATTTTGGAAATACTATCAAGTCACATTAAGAATCCAGAAAGTTTTGGTTTCTCCTGCTGAAATAATGGAAGAAATGGGAAACAAACAAGAGCACCACCCTTGTGGCATTCTCTAAATTTGCTTGTGATATTTTAAATTTCAGTGCTAGCCAAAAAGAAAGATACAGCAAGGCATACCGTAAATGAAGATATTATGTATTAGAGAAGGAATGAATCTGTCACTTTGACGGATTGTGAGGCAAAGAGCAGATTAACAGATTACTCATAGTCAGAAGGCAGCTCAGCTTGAAAAATGTGCAGGAAATGATAAGTGCGGGTTTGTGCTGATTTAATGATATTTTTAAACTACAATAACACTGTGGTGGTATAATATAATAAAGCACTTTGCTTGCATTTTTAAATCATCAACATATTTCCAGTTTGACCTTAAGAAACATTTTGGACCATTCTCTATTAAAATATGTAGCTTTCAAATTAGAAAAAAAAAGTACCATCTAAAATATCACAGCAACGACCTTACAGGAAATCAGGAAATATTGTTGGCTTTTAAAATCAGTTATTTCCTAAACTAGCATTTATGATACAAATTTTAATTATGTTTTAAGCACCCTAACAGCACATGTACTTTCTCTTTGGGCATTTAAATCACTTACAACAAGAAATTGTTATCTTCTAACAACCATTTCCAGTGAAATGCTTCATAGATGGCACTGATATGCCTTCATATTTTCATTGCAGGTTTTTAGTTTTGTGGTTAAGATCATGGAGTACTTATGAATAAAACTATTATATCTACCCACAGATAGTAGATAAAAGTAGTTCAAATTTGAATTGAGTACTCTGAGTCATAGCAATAAATAAGATAAATAACTTGCTTTATTTTATATTATTACAAATATGTATCAGAAAGCAAAACTTCTTAAGAGGTTTATATTTTTATATAAAATAAAATTGGAATTTGAATATCATACTCTTAGTTAATTTGACAGTGATGGACTGCCATTGTCAAGAATTTGCAGAGTAAAATTTCTATAATGCACTTAAATGGTTTTTACTGTAGCATCTTCATATTCAAAATCTAATGTAAGGCTTCACTTGTTTCACATTATCTTCTCTCAGCTCACCAATGATAGCTTTTTTTACATAATTAGGTACAGTGTAACTTGTAAGGGAGTAAAATATATTTTCTATCTGAACACTTGTATCTAACCCAAGTGCAAATAAATATACCAATATTGCATGCCCAGGGCTTGAATCCCAGACATGATTGTGGCTCACGTTATGTTTTACATATATAGTGAAGACTTTCATTCATCATGTTTTGTGCATTTCCCCTCTTCTAATATTAATGCTCTCAACTTGGGGTAAATAAAAAAGCTAATGTAAAAAGGTAGTCAGTATTCTTCTTGAAAGAAATCCTGAAATGTATTGAGCAAAAGTTGTTTGCATGATTTCTGGTCTCCTTGCATATTTATGGTCTGCAGTAGTTACTAACACAATTTGCCAGGTAGTCCCAGCTCTTTCAACCCCAAGCACATTGTTGGATTGCATTTCTAAGTCCACTTGGTTTTGTGTGGACCCAATTAGCCCAACTAGTTCTAGCCAGTGAATTGTGAGAAAGATGGCTTATGTTGTTACTTGGGTGGAACATTTAATTGCAGGAATGAAACCCTCCAGAGTTCTCTTTTCCTCTGACACCTACCAGAAACATTCAAGATGGTGGTTGTTTTGTCAGCCTGGGTGCTGAATGACCATGATAAACAGAGTTCTCCTGCTCATGTGTTATGGACATTTAACATGAGCAAAAAATAAGCCTTTGTTGTTTTTAAGCCACTGAGATTTGGGGATTGCTTGTTAGCATATACTTTCATATTTGAAGATTTAGAAATTGGTTAAAATTGTTGAGCTCAGTATGTGACTCATTGGCATATAGTAGAATAAGTGGTTTTAGGAAGTGATATAGTATTCTGGTTAAAAGCACAGTCAATGAAATTAAAATGCCAGATCTGTATCCTTTATTTCTCTAAACCTCAATTAGTTTATCTAAAATAGAGGTTATATTTTACTACCTACTTTATAGTGTCATTGTAAGGATTAAATGAGATGATATGTGTAAAGAGTTTGGGGCAGGGACTGGCACATGTATTTTCATTAAATGGTAGAAAGTGGTGGTAAGGATATCATTAGGAATGTTAGGAATAAAGTTTCCCAAAAAATATCACACTTTGAGAGAATCAGACACTCCTAGAGAGTTTGGAGATTATCAAGACGATTTAACCCAACATCTCTTCAAAAGTCATCTCTGCATATTTTTGCCAAGGAAGCAGGCTCAGTGCAACGTAAGGCAGTGTTTTTCATTACTGAGCATTCCTTATACTGAGCTGACATAGGCTTCCCTATAACTTCTCCCCACATGATGCCCCTTGAAATTTTTGAATATTGCTTTTTTGTTGTTTAATTTTCTCCTCCAGCCTCTCACTTTTCCAGCCTCAAGCCCACTTTGCCATTCCTGGTCCTGGCATAGTCTTAATTGCCTTCCTTTGGACGTCTTTGAGTTTTTCAAATTGAGATCCTCTAAATTGAATAAAATCACCGAGTAGTCCGGACTACAGTTTGGCCATTGACTAGAACACTGTGTGTATTACTGTAGCTTGAATCATTTTTTTAGTCCCCATATCCCTCTAGTGGCTTATCTTTGGCTTTTGGTCACCTAAAACTATCACCGTCTTTCTCCTGGACCATTGATATAGCCTCCTAAGTAGAATCCCAGCATCCACATGTGCTTTTTCACCACAACCCATACCCATTCCCTACAGAGTGGTCAGAGTAACCTTTTCTAAACACACATCTGACTGTGACACCCCCGTATTAAATCCCTTCAATGACTTTCCATTGCTCATAGGGTAAAAATCAAACTCGTTCGATGGCCTACGAGGCTTGAGTGGCTTGGCCCATGCCTACTGGGCCAGTCTTACTTTGTACCATTTTCCTTCTGGAGATTTGTGCTTTAGATACACTGGCCTCCTTTCCTTTTCTCAAATGTGCCTGCCTCAGGGCCTTTGCCTACTGTTCCCTCTTCCTAGAATGCTTTCTCCTACCTTGCCTTCCACCTTGACTGGTTAATACCTGTTCATGCATTAGATTTTCTTTCAAGTGACACTTCCCCTAGGGAACCTTCAAGTCCCTATCCCTATGTTCTCATAGCACCTTTTAACTTCACAAAACGTATACATTTTTGTGTGATTATCTGACTGATTTTGGTCTCAGGCTCCACACTGTACGCTCTAAGAAGGCAGTAACTCTATTTTTGCTCACCATTGCATTTCATGCTAGGATCTGACACAAAACTGGATCTTGGTAAATACTTGTGAAAGAGATATTGCTGTCTGAACCACTTTTCTTGACTATCAAAATCATGCTGAATCTCAAATCTGTCATCTAACCTATTCTCTCAGCTCAAGGTCTTCCATAAATTTGAAAAGTATGTTCACTGTCCCTGCAGAACATGTATTACAGATATATGTAACATATGTACAAAATATGTACAAAAATAGATCATAGCTGAATATAAAGTCCTTTGGTCCGCCATTAATGATCTTCCACCAGGTTAATATTGATCAACAGCTGATATAACGTGATATGATTATAGGGAAGGAAAAAATCCTTTTTTCTTCTACCCTCATAGATTCTGCCCTGAAAATTAAACTGACAAAAGACAGATTTACAAAAGGAAAGCATACAAATTTTATTTATGTGTGCAGTGCACATACACAGGGGAGAAACTCAGTGATGAGTAACTCAAACGGGTGGTTAGAACTTGGAGCTTTTATGTATATATATCATCTTAACAAAGAAAAATAAATTTGAAGACAAGTGACAAGACAAAGGAAAAGGGGTTTAGGCTTTTAGGAATGGCAAACTATGGGAGGGTACATATATGGGGGAAAATAATGGAAGATAAGGCTTGTTTTAGTAAAGTTTGTTACGTAGATTCTTCTCAGTGCTCTCTCTGGCCTGATAAGAGTCTCTCGTGATTAAGTCATACCCTGTACCAGCAAGGGCACCTTCCTCACAGTAAATTTCATGTCCTACTTTTAAGTAGAAAGGGGGAGATCAGAGAACCCTTCCTGAGTCTGTTGTTTCTCAAATGTCTTGAGCTCAAAATAATCAAAATGCCAAAACAACATCTTTTGGGTGGTATGTTCGGAACCCCTACATGATGAATCTAAATTATTTAAATTTACAAACAGGCCAATATTGTCATGCTGTTCATAGATGATAATTCGTTCACTAGCATATGATCTCTGGGATGTTATGATTCACACCCATGTGCGGCTATCCCACATCCTTTGTCCACGGCAGACACTGCTAGTGGGTCACAATCCTCTTGCCCCTGGGCCCCATCATGAACTTAAAATCCTTCTTAGTAAGGTACTCCAAACAATACCATCACTCACAATTAGCATGGGATTTATGATCCATTTGTCTTCTTTGAACTAGAATTTCCATTATTCCTTTAGTCAGCTAGATTTTCGAGTGGAATTTATTCCTAGCCTTACCTAACTCTGAAATTATCACCGTACCAATATCTCCTACTCTAAAAGTCATCCTCCATCTTCTGTAAAACCTTCCTTGACTGAAGTGAGATTAGGACTGCTTCTTCTCCACAGCCCTGACTCTGTTCTCCACATCAACCATGATTAAAATCCTACAACATTAAATGACAAGCATGATATATATTTTTTTAATTATTTATTTATTTTTTGGCTATGTTGGGTCTTCGTTGCTGTACGCGGGCCTTCTCTAGTTGCGGCGAGTGGGGGCGACTCTTCCTTGCAGTGCATGGGCTTCTCCCTGCGGTGGCTTCTCTTGTTGTGGAGCACGGGCTCTAGGCGCGCGGGCTTCAGTAGTTGTGGCTCGCAGGCTCTAGAGCGCAGGCTCAGTAGTTGTGGCACAGGCTTAGTTGCTCCACGGCATGTGGGATCTTCCCAGATCTGGCCTCGAACCCGTGTCCCCTGCATTGGCATTCTATATTCTGTATTTTTAATATTCTATTCTATTCTATATTCTATATTTTTAAATTAATTAACATGAGTTCTGCCTGTAATAATGGCACACTTGGTTATTTCACACTGAACTTCCTTCTGAGAACAACCAGAAAAGCCAGACAAAATATGAGAATCATCTGATTGAAGCCGTTGGAGAACTTCCAAGGCAGTGAGAATTTAAGGAGCCTTGCTCCAAAAGAGAAGGGAAGCCAGGAAAGGCAGCCTGCATGTTATGACACTTTTCTCAGGAAAAATTCCACTTCAGAAAGTAGTAGCTGAGAGGCTGAGGAGCTGAACATAGCCTTCAACAGCCTCATGGGCTTGGGGGACAAAAATTTGGAATTCAGGACCTATGAAGAGAAGAGGCCGTAGTAAGCTCCAAAGTGCTACACCCTAGATGGCAAAATTAACCAGAAATAGACCAGCTCTCTGGAAGACTCAATACACATTTATTTTGAACCATTCTACTTGCTGATAGCCCTCTGACCCTACCCTAGTTGCCTGCCAGAAGCAAAGCAATCACATCTAGAGGAAGAAAACAATTGAAATAGAATGTGAGCCACATGTATAATTTAAAATTTTCTAGTAACCCATTTAAAAATTTTAAAACAGGTAAAATTAATTTTAATAATGTATTTTATTTAACCCAGTATATTCAAAATATTATCTTTCAGCATGTAATTGTAGAGGAAATCGTTTTCACTGCCAGCTTAGGTTTGAGTGATGGGATCAGGCGGCTGTGAATTAACTGACAGCAGATTAACAGGAGAAAAGGTTTATTACACATGCATGTAGAAGCATTCAGTAAGGAATGGCTCTCTGAACGGCCGGCCGGGGTAAGGGTTTATATAGCAGCTTAATAACGGGGGATTCGGGAGTGAGTAGGGCTTCGTTGGGAAAGGATTGAAGGATCTGATAAGGCTTTGTTTACACAGTTTTAGTCACTTGAGGTCAGTTGCCTCCTTGACTGGAGACTTTCCCAGAGTTGGGGGTTTGTAGCAGCTGATTCTTGAAAAGCTCTGCTTTAGTCACGTAAGGGAAATTCAGATAAGATTTATTTCTGCATCTGTCCATATGTTTTCAATTTAAAGCAATCTTTATGCCATTCTGGTTGTTTGTTGTTCCCTTCACTATCAGTATAAAATATTGTATTAATGAAATACCTTACATTCTTTATTTCATATTAAGTCCTTGAAATCCAGTGTGTCTCTATGACATAAATCACAGCAAGATCCTTTTTGACCCACCTCCTAGAGAAATGGAAATAAAAGCAAAAATAAACAAATGGGACCCAATGAAACTTCAAAACTTTTGCACAGCAAAGGAAACCATAAACAAGATGAAAAGACAACCCTCAGAATGGGAGAAAATATTTGCAAATGAAGCAACTGACAGAGGCTTAACCTCCAAAATTTACAAGCAGCTCATGCAGCTCAATATCAAAAAAAACCAAACAACCCAATCCAAAAATGGGCAGAAGAACTAAATAGACATTTCTCCAAAGAAGATAAACAGATTGCCAACAAACACATGAAAGGATGCTCAACATCACTAATCATTAGAGAAATGCAAATCAAAACTACAATGAGGGGCTTCCCTGGTGGCACAGTGGTTGAGAGTCCGCCTGCCGAAGCAGGGGACACGGGTTCGTGCCCCAGTCCGGGAAGATCCCACGTGCCGCGGAGCGGCTGGGCCCGTGAGCCATGGCCGCTGAGCCTGCGCGTCCGGAGCCTGTGCTCCGCAACGGGAGAGGCCACAACAGTGAGAGGCCCGAGTACCAAAAAAAAAAAAAAAATTACAATGAGGTATCACCTCACACCAGTCAGAATGGCCATCATCAAAAAACCTACAAACAATAAATACTGGAGAGGGTGTGGAGAAAAGGGAACTCTCTTGCACGGTTGGTGGGAATGTAAATTGATACAGCCACTATGGAGAACAGTATGGAGGTTCCTTAAACTAAAAATAGAACTACCATATGACCCAGCAGTGGCTCTCTGAACAGCCAGGGGTAAGGGTTTATATAGCAGCTTAATAAGGGGGAATTCGGGAGTGAGTAGGGCTTCATTGGGAAAGGATTAAAGGATCTGATAAGGCTTTGTTTACACAGTTTTAGTCGCTTGAGGTCAGTTGCCTCCCACTACT
Source organism: Monodon monoceros (assembly GCF_005190385.1). Taxonomy (NCBI): domain Eukaryota; kingdom Metazoa; phylum Chordata; class Mammalia; order Artiodactyla; family Monodontidae; genus Monodon; species Monodon monoceros. The sequence goes on along the minus strand of NW_021703780.1, from coordinate 72,184,032 downwards.
GAGCATATACCCTGAGAAAACCGTAATTCAAAAAGAGTCATGTACCACAATGTTCCTTGCAGCACTCTTCACAATAGCCAGGACATGGAAGCAACCTAAGTGTCCATCAACAGATGAATGGATAAAGAAGATGTGGCACATACATACAATGGAATATTACTCAGCCATAAAAAGAAACGAAATTGTGTTATTTATAGTGAGGTGGATGGACCTAGAGACTGTCATACAGAGTGAAATAAGTCAGAAAGAGAAAAAGAAATACCGCATGCTAACACATATATATGGAATCTGAAAAAAAAAATGGTTATGAAGAACCTAGGGGCAGGACAGGAATAAAGACGCAGATGTAGAGAATGGACTTGAGGACACGGGGAAGGGGAAGTTGGGAAGAAGTGAGAGAGTGGCATGGACACATATACACTACCAAATGTAAAACCGATGGCTAGTGGGAAGCAGCCACATAGCACAGGGAGATCACTCAGTTTTTTGTGACCACCTAGAGGGGTGGGATAGGGAGGGTGGGAGGGAGATGCAAGAGGGAGGAGATATGGGGATATATGTATATGTATAGCTGATTCACTTTGTTATAAAGCAGAAACTAACACAGCATTGTTAAGCAATTATACTCCAATAAAGATGTAAAAAAATAATAATAATGTAGGATCCACAATAAAAAAATAAATAAAATGGCTTAGAAATGTTAAAAAGAAAAAAAGAAATCCACTGTGTGTTTTATATTCACAGCACATTTCAGTTCAGACTAGCTCCATTTCAAGTGCTCAGTAGCCCCCTGTGGCTAGTGACTACCATATTGAGCAATGAAATTCTAGAAAACAACTTTGAAGAATAGCATCATGACCTTGGAGTAGGAAAAGATTTTATAAACAGGTCTCAAGTTTCAGTAACCATAAAGGAAAAATTGATAAATTGGACTGTATTAAAAGTAGAAACGTATTAAAGGACACTACTTAAGAAAATAAAAAGGCGTGCCACGGAGTGGAAGAAGATATTGCCAACACAGGAGGGGCTCCAGAATATATATGTCTAGAGTATATGAAGAGCAACAAATCAGTAAGAAAAAGGAGGCAATTCAAAAGAAAGCAAAAATGGCCAGGAGACCTGAACAGGTATTTCACAAAAGAAGATATCCAAATAGCCAGTAAACGTAGGAAAATGTGCACAAACTCATTAAAAATCAGAGAAATGCAAATTAAAAATGTACTGTGATCCCACTACACCCCATCACAATGGCTAGAATATACAATACCAAGTGTTTTGGTAAGGATACCAAGGAACTGGAACTCACACTGCTGGTGGGAGTTTAAATTGATACAACTACCTTGAAAAGCTATTTTGGCAGCATCTCTGTAAGCTGAACATACCATAGATATATAGCCAGTAGAATACATACATATGTGTACTCAAAGACATGCATAAACTGCGGGGACACACTCAGACCCCCCAGAGTTGATAGAAGCGTTATTTTAAAGTGAAAACAGGGCTTCCCTGGTGGCGCAGTGGTTGGGGGGCCGCCTGCCGATGCAGGGGGCGCGGGTTCGTGCCCCGGTCCGGGAGGATCCCACGTGCCACGGAGCGGCTGGGCCCGTGGGCCGTGGCCGCTGGGCCTGCGCGTCCGGAGCCTGTGCTCCGCGGCGGGAGAAGCCACAACGGTGAGAGGCCCACGTACCGCAAAAAAAAAAAAAAAAAAAAAAAGTGAAAACATTTGAGCTACAGAGACCAAGAAAGAAATCTTATCTGAACTTCCCTTATCTGACTAAAGCAGAGCCTCCTGAAAATACAGCTGACATTCAGCTGCCATGAAGACAGACTGCCCATTTCCAATAGCATCAAAAAACTTAATAGAACCTTCCATACTTTCCCACTGAAGCCCTAACCTCCCCCGCAAACTTTTAAGTCGGTCTATAAACTTACATCTCTGGCTATTCAGTGAGATACTTATTACTGAACAACTCCCATGTACATGTGTAAATGAACTATGTCTTTTCTCCTGCTAATCTGGCTATTGTCAGTTAATTTGCAGGGCTCCCACCACTGGACCCAAGTTGGAAGAGGAAAAAATTTTCAACATAAACACATTCATGGTAGCCTCAGATTGGAAACAACACAATCTCCTTCAGTAGTAAAAGGCATAAGTAAACCGTGATGTATTCACACAACAGAATAGTATTTACACTCAAAACCATGGATGAGTTTTATAAATGTAATTTTCAGGGAAAGAGGCTAGACAGCTGAGGAATACATATTGTATGATTTCATTCATACAAAGTTCAAAAACAAGCCTATTAAATGATAGTGTTAGAAGTCACCATCGGACCTACTTTGGGGGAGCAGCAAGTGTAATGAATAGGAGAAGGAGGGAAAGAACCTTCTATTCTTGGCCCAGGTGGTGCTTATAGTAACTTTCAGATCATACATTGAGCTGTACATTTATTATTTGTGCACGTTTCTATGTGTATGTTGCACTTTAATAAGATAATTTATTGATAAGAACCATTAGTATAATTCTTAGTCTAATATAGTCAGTTTGCTCTTTCTGGTATTTCAGTGTTTCGGTATCTTCCCGCCTTTTTTACAATTTAGCATGTAAGTTTTCTATAGAACAAGGACCATCTTTAGGTTGAATAGAAGCTGTAACACCATGAATAATTATAATGATGATAATGGTAGCTTGGCGACAGGAAAGAATTATTACCCACCTTGGCAAGCCCAATTTACACACTAGAATGGTCCCAGCAACAAAAGAATTCTGATTATTTCCTCCATATGTTTTAAAAGTAGCATTTTACCATCATATCTGATCAAAAGTCCGTTTATCACCCACATCAGCCTTCTATCACAATTTTTTTCATTAATTGAAATGTTACAATTAATACACCCTGCAACTGCTGGGAAATAAATCTAGTCACCTTAAGATCCTGCCAGCTTTCTCCAGTTCTTTATTTTCTTGTGCAACCAACCAACACTAAGGGAAAATAAAACTGTCATTCACCTCACAGAGCCTTGTTTTTTAGCATATCATTGTTTTATTTGACTAGTGAACATAAAGGAATAACCAAACTTTGAAAAGAAAATGGAAATCAATACACAAATATGGCATCTGATAATCTGACACACGTAATGATGAAAATGATACCCTGTAGTTATTCTTTACAAAAGCCCAGAGAGCTAAATTAGAATAATAAATTAAACCCCATTTACTCTTTCTGCACCATTAAGTCCCAATTATTCCGTAGAAAGGTTTAAATGGTTTTATTTTGTATTCTAATTTCAAGGCAATTTTTCTCTAGTTAAAGTTCTAAAAGGCTGCAAAGTTTTATGCTGTTGATTTGCTGAGGGCTTACTTACAAAGCACTTAACACATAGTTGTCTTATAACTCTCTAAAAGGTGTTATATAAGATTGAGAGTGAATCTTTTTCTGTAATTTCAAATAATAATAATTACTAACACTATTACTACCCCATCACTATTCACTCCATCTCTGTAGCAAGCACTGAGTGGTGAGAGTTTCCATATGCTATATTATACTTTAATCTCTACCACAACCCGGTGTTGTCAGTCCTATAATTCCAATATTCTGGGTGAGGAGACAGAGGCACAGACTTTAACCCAAATATTGCAAGGCTAAAAGGAAATTTAAGTTCAAATCAACTTTAATTATGTGCTGTGTTGGTACCCCAAATATATATCTAATGTCCAACTCCACCCTGGATTGTCAACATGTTTTCTATTGTGATGATGATAGTCATTGCTGTTGCTACAGTCCCGCCCTAGCCATTTGTTCATACAGATATGCAGTATAGGAATATGTTAGTGTTCTATTTGGTGACCAACCAAGCCTTGCTGGGTTTTAGGAAATCAATCCTAGAAGTCGAGGTGGTCAATCTAAAGTCATGGAATTTTTCTCTTTGATTCCCCATTATTCCTTGTACAGTGCTCTGCACATGAAAATGTCTGTGGATTCTCAGCAATAGGATTTCCTTTGTAAATAGGGTTTAAATGTGAATTTAATTTCTTCATCTGAGAGGCCCAATATGCTAGAAACATCCATCTCTGAGAGATGGCCCCAAATCAGACATTCTGTGGTTCCCATTCTCCCTGTGCATTTGGAATCGGTCCATATGCAATAGGTTGGAGTTTTTATGAGAACCTAGCACCTTAACCCTGTGCTAGAGCTGTTGTATGAAATACTCACGAAATCTTCTTTTATTTTTAAATTTTTATAGCACTTTTTGCTATCTGAAATCATTCATTTCTGTAGGGGAGGAAAACCTTTTTCCCTTTACCCTCCTAGGTCCTCCTGCAAGTTAGACTGACAAAAGACAAATTAGCAAAACAAAGAGAAAAACAAACAGAAGTTTACTAACATGTGCAGCATACGTACACATGGAAGAACTCAGTGATGAGTAACTCAAAGAAGTGGTTAGAACTTGGGCTTATACAGCATCTTAACCAAAGAACAACAAATTTTGTAGAAAAGTGATAAGACAAAGGAAAGAGACTTTGAGCCTCCAAAGGTGGCAAATTTTGGGAGGATAAATATATGGGGGAAACTAATGGAAGATGAGAGGTAGTTAGTAAGGTTTGTTGTATAGAGTCCTCTGGTGCCATCCCTAGCAAGAGTCTAGAGTTGTCGCCAACGATTAAGAATCATCCTACCCTTCCTGGAAGAGGTGGGTAGAGCAGAGAGTTTTTCTTTTGTCTGCTTCTTCTCACTGCCTTCAGCTCAAAATAATCGTTAGGTCAAATTGGCATATTTTAGGATGGCATATATTCTGAACCCCTTCACTTATTTATATATTTATTTATTGTCTGTCTCCACCCCTAAGCTATAAGCTCCATGTGAGCAGGGACTGTGGCTTGGTCACCACTCTGTTGTCAACACCTAGAACTGAGGTATAAAGTGGCATAGAAAAAAAAAAAAGTGGCATAGAGCAGGCATTCAGATATTTTTTGAATGTCCCCCAAAGATAAGAAGATAAAACCTGTTATTTGGAGGGACAGTTGTTTCCCCTGCATCTTCAGTGATGTTTATTTGGAATGAAAAATCCTCATTCTATGTGCCTCCTTCTGCTGTAAAATAATATTTAAGTCTCCCATAGAAATATAGAGGTTTAAAAAAAAAAAGAAAAAGAAAGAAATATAGAGGTTCTGAAGGACCTCTTGAGAAATAAACCATAGCATTATACAATTTTGCTCAGCCTTTATTTTTCTGGTGGGAAAATACACTCAATAGATGTCATTCACCAGTGCATGCTTTAGTAGACATGAGTCAGGACCCTCCTCATAAACCCAACAAAAGCCCAAAAGTGGACTCTGGCCTACCCTGGATCTCAAGCCTGTCCCCATACTGGAAGTGAAGGAAGGCTTATACCCCAAACCACATGAACTGAGTTGCCCATAGGAAAGAAGAGCTAGGTTCTCAGAAGAGGAAGAAGAAAAGTGTTCAGCCAACCAAAATCAAAGCTACCACAATATGTACTAATGGATAGGCTTTAACTCTTCCAACAGGTCACTTCATACATATTTATTATGTGCCATGTATACTCTTTCTTTTCCACTTCTCTTTAAGAAAAAGTGAATGGGAGTAACATTGAGATTACTTTGAATTATTTTCAGTGTAATTTTTAGGGTAATTACTTACATATCTCCGTAATGAACCTATTTTGGTAACATTACACACAACAAATATCTGGTTGTCGCACACTAGTTAGCAGAATTTAGCAGTATTATTAAATTTCAAGCACAAAAAAAGAAAATTTTACCCCCCAAAAGAGTGAGAATTACTGTTTTAACTGATAAAACTCCAGACTGCATTGCAAAGGTCTGCTACACAAATATGATCATTATTTTATAGTTATAACTATGGTTTTTTAAGAGCAAGAAACAAACCATTAATAAGCCAATCTAATTAATAAGCATTAGATGTCTTGACATTTAAATTGACTTCATGCAAATAAAATAAGCAAATTGAATTTTCTGATTTACTCAACAGGCACTCTATAGATACATTTTGCATTCACCTCTTAAAAACATAATAAGAGAAATTTCATCTGTGTCTGGTGTGTCTGTTCCTGCCAAATTCCATAACCAACTTGGATGACACTAAGCTGACACTAAACTCACATCACTTTTTTTGTCTTCATTTTATTATTATGTGATCTTCCCAGGTAGTTGATTTTTTTGTGTCTTAATTGAAGCATTCTGAAGTTACTAGATATTTCTGCTACTTAGATGAAACTTCTGGCATGAAAATATCAAGGGAAAAAATTGAAATATTCATTCCCATGGCCCTCATCATAAAAGAAAGTTTTCACTTTATCCTGACTTGACTTGGAATATTTAGGGAAAATGCTCAGTGTGTAGCCTTAGTTAATGGCACTACAATGTCACACTCCCTGTTTAACATTCAGCTTTGTTAATCAAGAAAGCCAGATTGGCTCTCTGCATGTTGATTAAGTTGATTACAGCTGTAGGCCTTGATAGCATTTTTTTTCAAGTGTCTCTAATTAATCAGACAATGCTTGATTAGTTTTTTCTGTTTGGAGGAGATAAGTTGACTTCCTTGAGAATTTTCACCCCAAAAGTATTCCCCTCCAATGAAAGGTAAAGGATAAGTGAGTCACTGCTTAGTTTTCCATGACACTGAGACCTTTTATCTTCCAGCGACTAAAAAAAAAAGAAAAGAGACCCTTTGAAAAGCTGAGTAAAACATAATATTAAACTTCTTTTCACACACTCCCATAAATACATCTAGAATGAGAAAAGGCTGTGTGTTCCCGCTGAGCTTTTAACCGGGCCTCCCCTCTATGGTAGAGCATCTTTCATCTTTCCCATTGTAACCATTCTTTGTCAAGTTATATCACTGAATTGTCAGACCTGACGTTGCAAATTTCAGTTCAGGAACCATTTTGTTTTAATAATCGGGCTTGTGTATGATGTGTTAAAAATAATAAGCCACCATCTATTTTTTTAGTCATATCTATAGCATTAGATAAGGCAGCTGTTGTTTATGCAAATGAAATCTTGACAATTTCCTGGAACTTTACCAACATTTATAAAGACCCAAAATGTTCTGCTTTCATCGCTGAAGTTGATATTTCCAATGGAGAAGGCTGCTAGGATCAGCTCAGATGGTGTGTGTTGGCATTGAGGAAGGCACCCCATTTTTCTCCCTCCTCCTCCATTGGTTGAGGGACCAGTCAATACTCCTGTTTCCAATAAGCACTTGTCATGTAAAGCACTTTTTTATAGATATTTTTAAGCCATGTTTAAGAAAAGTTTTCTTATAGATGCCATCAAATTGGAAGCTCTTGAAGAGCAAGAATCTGCCTTTTAAAAAGAAAGTAGTTTAAAAAAAAATTCAACCAGAGTGAGAAAAATTCAACGAGAAAAATAGATCTGAAAAACAGGTCTTACTCTTCCACCCTCAACTTCACATCCCTACTCCCAGGTTAACAGTTTCTTGTGCATCCTTCAGAAACTTTCTATGCACATACAAGAAAACGTGTTTTGTTTATGTATTTTTTCAACATAAATGGGGTGAGACTCTATACTGTTCTACAACTTGATTTTGGGGTTTTTACTGGATAGATTTTTGGACCTCTTGCTGAATTTGCACATGACGATCAACACATTCTTCATTAACTGCTGGATATTATTTCATTGTTTGGATGTACCATAATTTATTCAGTTAGTTCTCTGCTGACGGGCATTTCGGTGGTTTCCAGCTTTTTGTTACTGTGGACAATGCTGTAGTAAATATCCTTATGCACATATCTTTATGAGCTTGGGCAAGTATGTGTTTACAGTAAGTTTCTAACAATGAGATTACATGGTCAAAGGTAATTTTGATAGATACTACCAAATTGTTCACTAATTTACATTCCTGCAGCCCACACTGAGTATCATCAAACTTTAGAACTTTTGCCAATTTGCTGTGTGTCAACAATATCTCATTATTTTAATTTGCATTTCTATAATTATATACACGGTCAAATATCTTCCCATATTTGGAGGAGGCAGGGCGCATTTATATGTCTTTTCTTCTGACCTGCCTGTTCATATCTTTGGCTACTTTCCTGGGACCATATCTTGTATTTGTTGAGTACCCTCGTATATCTGATACACTGTTGGGCACATGGATACTCAATAACTATTCGAATTTAACTTATATAATATATGGGACACACAGAAAGAATCTAAAATATTACTTGCTGGAGTGTAAGATCCTTGAGGTATACTGCCATCTCTAGAGACCTTCACTCTCACAGGATGACAAACACAAGATGTATTCTTAGGAGACTGCTGTATATTACAACCTTAATTTGATACAATGGGAGATGAATTTTTTCAAGGGGCAGGTTCTGTGTTCCTCATATGTATTTTCATACACATGTGGACTAAATTTCCAAAATAAAAATCATTATTTCTTGCCTAGATTATACAACAACAAACTCCTAACTGATTTTTGTGGCCCCTCTCTTATTCCCCACCCATCCATTCTCCACACAGATGCCACTTTGATGTTTCTAAAATGCAAATCCAAGATTCTTCTGGCTTAAAATCCTTCAATAGATCCACTGCGCCTTCAGAATAAAGTAGGAACTGCTTAGCTTGCCATATAAGACCACTGCCTTCTTCAGTAATTGTTAGTATGTCTTCATTCCACACATATATAAACACCCAGTGCCCATCACTTCACACTGCTAGAGGGACCTCAAGGTCTTTACATTTTTCTGCTGTGGTGCATGCTGTTTGTCCCTTTTAGAATATCCTTCTGTCTTTTCTCTGTCTTGTGGCCTCATTCTCATCCTTCAGGAGGAATCCTGTCATCACTTTTGCTAAACGTAAAAAGCCTTGCCACAGCCCTTCTCCTAACAGTAAAAGGTCCCCTGGGCTTACCTCTATTTAACAATACTTGCTTCACTCTCTTATAAGTGTTCATCTAACAGTCTGTCTCTAGGAGACTGAATTCCTCAAGGATAGGAATCATGTCTTACTCCTCAGTACACAGCACAAAGTCTGCAACACTGCAGGGGCTCAATAAACATATATTCAATGTAAAATTATAAAGCAGCTAAGCTGACAACAGTGTAGAGAAGCCTTTTTCCATGTTGTTTCAAGTAGATGGGATATTAGCTGTTCACATGTTATAGTCGGATTTGATGGCTGATGCCTGGATTTGTGCCTCCAGAGTTAAATTATCTGCTGTATCTAATGAGTCGATGTATGTAAAATAACCTCAAGATGGTATGTCATTAATATTTTCTTAACCTAAGGGAAAATACTGCCAAACAGGAAAAATATTCAGTTCTGCAGACAATGTATAAAGAATATTTAGTAGAGTAAAAGAAGTTAATGATTTTTGTGATTTCTTGTAGCATTGAGCCCTTGGAGAGAGCAGTGTTCTCTCTGTTTTACGGGTTTACTTGCAAAGCCATGGGCAGGAGAGGTGATTTCGTAGAGGCCAGAAGAAAGAAAGAATATGATTTTCCTTTTGTATGACTGTTGGCTACGTGTCTCTAAATAAACGTGGATTTATGTGAGATAAAAACACAGTACTTGTTTACATAATGTGTTTCCCAACCTTTGCTACGGAAGAGACACGATCCTATTCCAGATGTCAGCATAATGTAGACATCCTCTGAGAGTACTTGTATGAAGGGGAAAGAAGAAATGTCTGAGAAGAATAACTCTCATAACATTCTCAACTAGCGGCCTTTTCTGACTCCTCTTATTCCTCCCACTACTCTCAGAGCATGTTCTCCTGACCTCCTCTCTAGCAGGTCTTCCTCAGAGAACTGATCCACGTTCCAGTCTTTTCACTCTCACCTGTATATCTTTCTCTTATAGCTCTGGCCTTCCTACAAGTATCCATTCATTCATTCAACAAACATTTACTGAGTATCTGTGTCAAGCCCAAGGTGAAGAAGACAGACATGATTGCCTGCCTTAGGGAACTTACAGTCTGGGCACAGCTCCTCTTAAGGAGGCCCTCTCTCTTTCTAGATTCTGGTCACTGTTCCTCCCTTGTCCCTTAAGGCTGAGGGTGGGGGGATGGCAAAATCCCTAGGATTCTATAATGTCCCGTGTGGTTCTCCTATACCCGTCCTTACCTTTGTAAGAAGCCCTTTCTTAAACCCTCCTCAAATCATCCTAATTTGAGTGTGCCAAGTGTTTTCTGCTGGAACATTGACTGATATTAAACTTGCAGTAGACTTAGAACTCAGGAAATGCTTCTCTGAAGTAAAATCTGAGCTGAAAGATGGAGAAAGTAAACTAGGTGTCTTAGTCCATTTAGGATGCTATAACTGTATACCATAGACTAGGTGGGTTATGAATAACAGAAATTTATTTCTCACAGTTCTGGAGGCTGAGGTGTCCAAGATCAAAGTCCTGGCAGATTTGGTGTCTTGTGAGAGCCCTCTTCCTGGTTCATAGACAGCTATCGTCTCACTGTGATCTCATATGGGAGAAGAGGCAAGGGAGCTCTCTGGGGTCTCTTTTATAAGGGCACTAATCCCATTCATTAGCTCTCCACCCTCATGACCTAAGCAGCTCCCAAAGGCCCTGCCTCCAGACACCATCATATCGGGAGTTAGATTTCATCATACGAATTTACAGGGGAGGTGATATAAACATTCAGTCTATAGTATTAGGCCATTATGGGAAAAGAGACTAAGGATGTGGCTCTCCATCTGAAGCCTGGGGGTACAGTGGCAGTGACAGTGAGGGAAAGGCACAAAACTGTGCTGTAAAGATGGTAAGGATCAGACTATGCAAAGCTTTAAGCCAATGCAGAATTTGGGATTTTGCCCTAAGAGCAAATTTTGAAAAGCTCACTCTGGATTCAAGGGAGTCCAGGTTGGCTGGGAGAAAAACAAGGGAGATATTCTAAAAGCATAGATTAGAATGGTGGCAAATGGGTATGGAGCAATGTCAGCATATTCAAGAGCTAAGACTGGGACCTGGTAATGGATCCTAAATATTTCTAACACATCTTCACACAGAGAAACAACCAAGACCTCAGGTTCTTCATGTGCTAAACCAAACTCCTATAACATCTCCCTAATTTCCCAGTTCATTCATTGGTACCAATACTGTTTTATTCCCAGAACCCAGACTTTAAGCTTCCCCATTCTCTCTTAAGACTGGCTTCTACCATGTGACAGGACATGTGGTCACCAGTGGCATCTGAGTTTCACTTCTTTTGGCTTCCATCTTCATTGTGGGACTATCTTTCTTCTTCAGATCCAGTTTCAGAAGTTGTAGGGAAGCACAGTGATTGGCCCAGATTAGGTCAGTTGTCTACCCACGGGCCAGTCAGCTGAGGCTCTGGGCTCATGTAGGAACATGATCATTCCCAGAGTCGTGTGGTCAGAGGGAGCTGTTCCAAGGAGAAGGGAGAGGAAGGAGTTCTGGACAGACAGTTCCTTACCTCTCTCCTACTGCATCTTGGAGAGAGATTCGAATTGTTCCTTCAAAGCCCCAAGGGGTAACAGTAGGAGAAACAGGTGAGAATGAAAAGGAAATTTTTTTCCTCAACATGAGGAAAAACTTCCTAATAGTCAAAGCTATTGGAAGATGAAATATGGTCTTTGAAAGTAGTAAGCACACAGTCACTGATGGTAATCAAGTATGGACTAGGTAAACACTTGTTGGGAGTGTTGGAGAAGGCCTTCAGAACCAGAACACTGAGAATCTGGTTAGAGAGCTCCTGCAGGAAACGAACCAAAAGTAAACAGTAACATCTTAATACTTGCTCCAGTCCATACTAAGACACATGCAAAAGAGTTCCCAACATACTGTTTGTGTTTCCAACTTATTGCTTGAGCTTCCTGCTTCAAATGAGAGACGAATCCTATGAAGAAAAGCTATTGAGAGCTCTTATGTTTAAATTTCAAAAAAATAGAAACATACATTTTCTTAGTTTTTCATCCTAGTAAACATATTTCTGAACCAGCATGCTGTTTTCTGAGGCAGAAAATTAAAAATTTTCTGTCTTGGCTATAAAGAGGCAAGTGTGTGTCCCCAGGTTGACCCCAAATTGTGTGTGTAGCAAGCACATGATGAGAAAACAATAGCATGTTCCTAGCAGGTAGAGAAAGAGTAAGATAGAGGCAAAATGCAAGAGTGGGTTGCAACAGCAGCATTATTTATTGTCATGGCAACATTCAACTCTGAGTGGCGCTCAGTATTCTGGACTAACAAAGAGACTCAACAGTCATGCATTCAGTAAATATTGAGGAAGTGCGTATTTCTGTGCCAGGCACTCTGCTAGGTGCTGGGTAGAGTCAAGTGGGGGAGACTTCATTCACTGAACGATCAAACAAATGAGGATGTAATTATGAACTCAAATAAGAGCTCTTAAAGGGAAGATCGCAGTTGCTCTATTAGAAGAAGTAACAAAGGAACTCAGCTAGATTAGAGAGCGAGCGTCCAGGAGGACTTCTCAAGAGTGTGATGCTTGAGCCAATGTGAAGGTTGGATATGATTTTACCAGGATAAGGGGTGGGTGGGTAGGAGCAGGGGAGGAGAACATGGTCTAGACAAGGGGGCACAGCCTGGGCAAAAGTCCCGTGATGGCAGGGAGCATGGCATATTTCCAGGAATCAAGAGAAGCCCAGTGTGGCTGGAGCATGGTGAGTGAGAGGGAGAACAATGCAAGATGAAGTCGGAAAAACACATAGAGACGAGGCTACGCAGAGCCTCAAAGGCCAAGGTAATAATTCTGGTCTTTCTCCCAAATACGATAGCTCCCCAGTGATATTAAAGGGTTTGAAAAAGAGGTTGACATAATCAGATTAGCATTTTGGCCATAGTGTGAAGAACAGAGAAGTGAAGACAGAATGAATGACTCTAAGGGGATCAATTCAGAGCTTTTACTGCAGATAACAGGAGGCAAGGTAGTTGCTTGGACTTTGGTGGTGGATGTAGAGATGGTGAGAAAGGTAAATTCATAAGGCATTTCAGAGGAAAATTGACAGGAATTCTCATAAGAGCCTTGAGAATGTTCCACTTCACAGTTCCTTCCTCTAAGACAGGGGTCATTCCCCTACAGCCTATGGGCCAAATTCTGCCCATTGCAGAACTTTTTTTTTCCTTTGTAAATAAGATTTTATTGGAACACAGCCACGCCACTTGTTTACTTATCGTTTATGTCTGCTTTCACACTAAGGCAGCAGAGCTGAGTAGTTGCGGCAGAGACCTGTGGCTTGTAAAGCCTAACATGTTTACTGTCTGGGCCTTTACAAAGAACCATGGGTTTTACACTACAAAAACACCTCCGTGATATTCCAAGATGCAGAAGTTCTTCATTCAGGTTCCAGAAGTGCACGAATGGGCTTCAGATGATCTCCGACCTCCTAAAATTGAAAGAAAATTTGGTATTCTTGGTCATTTTTCTGGGAAAACAGTTTTCACCAGGTTTTAAAAAGAATCTATGAATTCTCCCCGAAGTGAGCTATTTCCTAGTCCTCTCCCCAGTCTGTTCCCTGGCCCTAGAAGATGTTTAAAACCCAGACTGCTTTCAGTGAATAAGAAATTTACACTGGTACCAAATGATAAATATCAATAAGTATCGTATAGAAATTGCTGCAAGTTTCTAAATTCCTAATAGAAGATCTCCTGTGTAAGTATTTCACACTGGGCTAGCTCCTCTAACCCAGCCCTTATGATAGCAGGTAGCTCAGTGCTGTAAATGAGAGGTATGTAATAATTGTTGTCATGTTTTAGATTTCTCAAATAATTACTCACCCAAATAAATATTTAAATGTATACAAGATTGTAGACAGTTTCCTTACAAGGGAATTCCTTTAGGGGACACACAAATAAGCTGATCAGCCCACAGCAGCCCATGTCGTTTTCTGTTAGCTAGAATGCTTCTTCCATCTGACGATGAGCTCTCTGATTCCCTAGGGTCTGACACACAGCAGTTCAGTAAATGATTACTGTATATGTAGACAGATGATCAAGCTAACTGTTGCTCTCATATCATGCATGTATTTGTATATATGTGTGTATGTGTGTGTACATATATGATGTATTTATAGGAAGCACATTAATGAAATAAATGTGTGTAAAATTCTCTTGTAAGCAAAATCTTGTTTTTAAATGAAGGAACTGAAACCATAGTCTATCTTAAGTGAGAACATTATCCTCAGTTGTAAAAATATCTGAGTCAGCTCTGATTCAGTTGAAGCTCACTGCCTGCCTTCAAAACTCTAACATGCAAGTTGAATGGAAAGAGCATGGTATTTGCGGGGGGCAGGATTTTAATGTTAGATGAATTTGTTCACTGTGAGGATTCACAAGATGGTATTTATCTTTCATCTACATTATATTTTTTATGTGGTATTTGAAGTGAACCCATTGTCTTGACTCTTAAATAAAACTCACCTTCTGCTGACAGAGCTAAGCATGTATAGGTGTGCCTGCAAGTCCTTTCTCTTCAGTTCCAAGAGGAGGGGCAGGGGTGGGAGGCCTGCCTGGGTCCACGAGAGAAAGGAGGAGGAAGCAGCCCCTGAGCATGCTCGGAGAGCAAGCCTGACTGAACAGGATGCTTCTCCACCAGAGGAGCTGGAGGTTTTCATTACAGGTAGAGAGAAAAGCATTACAGTCAGAGCTGAGGAAACCAAACAAAATAGAGTAACAAGTGCAAACGGCAGGGCAAATATGCAAATGGGAGAACGAAGAGCAAGAGCAGGTTCCAGAGCACAGGCAGCCGGGGTGAGAAGCAGGCCAAGGAAGTGGCTCACAGCTGAGCTAGGGCTTGACATGTGTGAATGAGCCTGATCCCCCGTCCCTAGATGTTTGCGGCCTGGGAAGGCATGGGGGTCAAAACATGGCTTAGCATTAAATATCACATGTAAAAATGTAAACATGTAAGGTACAGGTGCTAGACTATACATTTCTGGCTTATTAACAAGTCACAAAAAAAAAACAGACCGCTCTTGAAAAAATGAAATTATTAAATATATATGAAGTAAAATAAAAACAAAACAAGAGAAAGAGGAATGTTATATGTTATCACTTATATGTGGAATCTAAAAAATAATACAAATAAATCTATATACAAAACAGAAACAGACTCACAGACACAGAAAACAAACTTACCAAAGGGGAGAGGTAAGGGGAGAGGGATAAATTAGGAGTATATGTATACAACCTACTATACATAAAATAAACATAAGGTCTTCCTGTATACCACAGGGAACTGTACATTCAGTATCTTGTAAAAACCTATAATGGAAAACAATCTGAAAATATATATATATTATATATATAACTGAATCACTCTGCTGTACACCTGAAACTAACACAATATTATAAATCAAATATATTTTAATAAAAATAAAATAAATTTTAAAAATACTTAAAACAAAAACAATGTCACCAGGGTGGGAAAATGTTATAACCTGAAGTGTCTCAAGGTATGATGTGGTCTGTGGACTCATGATCCCAAAAGATGGAACAGTTCCAGATGCAAAAAGGTGGGCAGTCTACATATTCTACGCTCCTCTCAGGAGATTCACAGTCTGTTAAAGGCTCTCAAAGGTCTTGCAAGAAAACCTACTGGTTGACTTTGTTAGCCAAATATTTTCCATATTTTACAGTTAACATGGAAACCCTTTATTTCAAAATATACTTTGTTAATGCTTACTTAATAAAAAGCCAAAACAAATGAGTTGTTTTGATTAAAGTTTCTTAATTGAATAAAATCTTCTAAATCTTAACATCATTTTTCAAGAGAATTCTGCAGTCATTTTTTTTATATCTTTATTGGAGTATAATTGCTTTACAATGTTGTATTAGTTTCTGATGTACAACAAAGTGAATCAGCTATATGTATACATATATCCCCATATCCCCTCCCTCTTGAGCCTCCCTCCCACCCTCCCTATCCCACCCCTGCAGGCGGTCACACAGCACCGAGCTGATCTCCCTGTGCTATGCAGCTGCTTCCCACTAGCCATCCACTTTACATCTGGTAGTGTATATATGTCAGTGCTCCTCTCTCACTTCGTCCCAGCTTCCCCTTCTCCACCCCATGTCCTCAAGTCCGTTCTCTACATCTGCATCTTTATTCCTGCCCTGCCATTAGGTTCATCAGTACTGGTTTTTTAGACAATGGAATATTAGCCATAAAAAAGAACGAAATTGGGTTATTTGTAATGAGGTGGATGGACCTAGAGTCTGTCATACAGAGTGAAGTAAGTCAGAAAGAGAAAAACAAATACTGTATGCTAACACACATATATGGAATCTGTAGTCATTTTTACAAGATAAAATTCGATGCACCTTACACCAGAATAAACTCACAACATATACCAGAATAAACTCCAAATGGATCAGAAATCTAAATGTGAAAAATGAAACCATGCAAATAACTGGAAGAAAAAAAGGGTGAATTTCTATAGAACCTGGTTGTAGGGAGGAACTTCCTAACTCTGATTTGAAATACAGAGGCAGGGACTTCCCCGGTGGCGCAGTGGTTAAGAATCCACCTGCCAATGCAGGGGACACGGGTTCAATCCCTGGTCCGGGAAGATCCCACGTGTCACAGAGCAGCTAAGCCCGTGTGCCACAACTACTGAGCCTGTACTCTAGAGCCCGCAAGCCACAACTACTGAGCCTGCGTGCCACAACTGCTGAAGCCCGCACACCTAGAGCCTGTGCTCAGCAAGAAGAAAAGCCACCGCAATGAGAAGCCTGCACAACACAACGAAGAGTAGCCCCCACTCGCTGCAACTGGAGAAAAGCCTGCACACAGCAACAAAGACCCAAAAGTAAATAGATAAATAAATAAATTTATTTTAAAATATAAATAAATAAATACAGAGGCAATAAAAGAAAAGATTGATGCATATGACTACAGAAAAATTAAAAACCTGTTGCATGGCAAAAAATATCATAAGCAAACACAGATGACAAAATGAGGAAAAGAGACAAAAAAAAAAAGACCTGATGGAAGAAGAGCAAAAGACATGAACAGACAGGAAAAAAAAGATATAGATATAAAATACACACATGCATACACATATATACACATATATATTAAATAGCCTTAAACATATGAAGAGTCAACTCTACTCATAATGTTCATAATGAGAACAAATGCAAAAAAATGGAAATCAAAACTACTTTAAGTTATCAGTTATTATCTCTCGGATTGGAAAGCATTAAAAACTTGACAGCATAATACTGTGACATGTCTGTAGACAAACCAGCACTCTCAGACATTGCTGGTGGGAATGCTGATGGGTACAACCCTTGTGAAAACAATTTGTCAGTATCTAACAAAACCAAGTGTGCATTTACCTTTTATTCCAGGAATCCCACTTCCAAGAATTTATCTTGAAGGTATATCTCCACATATACAAAAATAGATATGCCCAAAGTT
This sequence comes from Monodon monoceros, assembly GCF_005190385.1. NCBI lineage: Eukaryota > Metazoa > Chordata > Mammalia > Artiodactyla > Monodontidae > Monodon > Monodon monoceros. Next base: position 72,166,609 of record NW_021703780.1, on the reverse strand, counting down.
ATTCATTGTAGCATTAATTGCAATAATCACAAAATATTTAAAACTTGCCCGAACATAGGACAGTGGTGAAATAAATGTTTGCCACACTGCGGAGTACTATGCAGCTGTAAAAAAAAAAAGAATAAGGAAGCTCTCTATGAACTGGTATGAGTGATTTCCTGGATATATTTTAAGTTGAAAAAACGAAAGTGCAAAAGAGTAATTATAGTATACTACCTTTTACATTAGAAAAAAGAGGAATGAAAAAAATAGACGTGTATCTGTTGAATTTTTGCAAAAAGAAACAGAGACACAAGAACTAATGAAATTAATTACCTCTGGAGGAGTGGGTGGGGATGATGAGGGGGTGGAAACAGACTGGAAGGGATGAAGGAAATCTAACTCTTACTGAATATGCTTTTCTGTAAAAGTTTGACTTTTGAACTGTTAATATTTTACCTACTCAAAACAACAAAAGTAATAAAAATCAAGAATGGGGAGAAAAACTTAATGCAAAAAGAAGCAAATGATGCTAACTATATTTCAAATTAAGAATATAACCTCACTGAAGAGGTAGGAAAATGAACTAGCCTAAGTAAATTTTGAACATGGTATTTTAACTAATGAAAAAAAGAACCATAAACAGAGAATCCTAGAGAGTAGGTTTGGGGTGTTTTATTGGTTGTTTTGTTTTGTTTGCTTAGTTTTGTTTGACACCACTTTTGGCGTGTTCTGTACTTCAGAAAGTAAGTAAATATACTGAGGCTAATGGGAGCCAGGTTCCTCAGTGTCAGAAAGGAAAAAGGAAAGATGAAAATGACTCTGTGGTATTATATTAGTATTAGAGGAAGCAATATGACCTCATGGTTATAGACCAGGGGCCGACAAACATTTCTGTAAAAGGCCAGATCACAAATATTTAACTCTGTCATCATAGCACAAAAGCTGTCATAGACAATATGTAAAAAGGTGAACGTGGCTGTATTCCAATAAAACTTTTTTTATGGACACTGAAATGTGAATTATATATAACTTTCATGTGTCATGAAACATTGCTATTTTAATCGTTTTCAACCATTAAAATATATAAAAACTATTTTTGGTTTGCAGGCCTTACAAAAACAGGCAGTGGGCCAGACTTGGCCCATGGCCATAGTTTACCAACCCTTGATAGAGAGATGATGATAGATAGATGATAGATAGATAGCAAATGTGATAAAATGTTTAAATTGGAGAATCTAGGTGAAGGATATATAGGAGTTCTTTGTACTCTTGAAACTTTTCTATAAATCTGAAATTACTTTAAAACAAACAAAAATCACAAAAAGAAAAACTCTGTACTTTCCATAGCTACTGCTGACAAGAAAAACATTAACCAAATCATTGGCCTAAGAAGTAATGTCTTGCCTTTTATAACATCTGCTTTTTCCTGCATGTCCATGGACCACGGTAGATGCTACTACTGCCATCGTTTGGAGTTTCTAATTTGTCGCTGGGGTGTCATCATATGATAACATTATTTTTCTCCTGCTCATCTTTGCTCTCCATCTCTCTTGCCGAGTAATGAAGCCACTGGGCTAGTAATTTGTATGTGACCTTGTAATTTTCTATAATGTAGGAATTTTTTGGTCTGCTATAATTAAATGGACTAAGTAAAAGGTGCTTATCAGAAAATGCCCCATTAGCTTGGAAGTCTGTGACAAATCCTTTCTGATGTCCTTAATGTGTTATTATGAAATTCAATTACACAGCAAGTTCACCTTGCTTATTTTACAAGCCATAATCTAGTGATAGCTAAGGTGAGCAGTGAGTGAAAGTATCTTAAAATAATACAAATAGGAATTGGATAATTTTTACATTAAGATCCTTTTTATACAAGAAGAGTAAATGGCTTGCAAAGAAAACTTCTATTGTATAGACTTGAAATCATTCTACAATCCTTGGCTGGTTTAATTCCAGCAGAATCCACTTCCTACCTTGGTTTGTCATTGTGGATACAGCCATACTATGATCTTCACCGATAATGAAGATGGTAGTGGTCATAGCTGACATTTTTTGACAGCAGCTCTGTACCCAGATCCATACCAAGCGTTTTTCATCCATTTTTTTCATTTCATCTTAACGACAAAACTCTGGAGTAACTATTATTATCTCCTTTTTATACATAAGGCTTAGTGATGTTATAAGTGACTTGGCTAAGTTCTCACATTTCAGAAACATGGTGCCAGGATTGGCCTGGAGAGCCAGTGCTCTTAGTTACTGGTCGGGACTGTCTCTCATTGTAGATAAAGACAGCAGGAAATGCAGAAATTTAGAGAGAAATTTTTTGGTCATGAGGACATGTTCCTGTTGAGAAGAATAAGGTCAATGACACAGGCTGCTTATATCAATGCAAGAAATATAATTCACTTTGGAAAATCCTTCACATTCCCCTTCCTGCTCTGTTCCCGTGAAGAAGCTCAATAGCAAGTTTACAGATGAGAAAGGGTTGAAGTAGAACACACAGTGACTCATGCCTTCAGGATGTCACTGACTTATAGCACACCCACCCAGGTATCTGCTAGAGGGAGCAGAGAGACAGGAAAAGAATGGAAAGAGGGAAAGTAAAGAGACTGGGAATGAGGTTGGAAGTTGGAGGCAGAGGGACGGGGAATGTAGGAGGTGCTTTCTGAAGTGGCTTTGCCCCCATTCATACTGGGAGAACTGAAGTATTGAGCCACTCAAGGGCCCAAAGGCCCTCACTCTTCCTTCTTTTGTCCTCCCCTGCCCTAAAGCCCCAAGTGAATGCATACCAGCTCCCACCATCATGGCTGGTCCATGACAGCTCCAAGACTAGCTTCTCTTTTGAATCACCAAATGGACTCTTGTCATCCATGACATGTAACTTTGTCAGGCTTTCTTATCCAAAGGTCCTAAGGAGCTTTGTCTCTGCTGCATTTCTTCTTAGTTGTTGAAATAATTTTCTTAGGTGAGAGGAGCTGTGCTATAGTTGACAATCAACAGTAATAAACTTTTGAGAGGAACAGTCATCATCATTTAGTTGGTGTATTTATTGAACAGCTAGTTAGTTAAGTAATCAACTGTGTATTTACAGATCTATAAAACTGAATATTAATTTCTGGACATCTTATTTTCTGAAATATGAAGAAGGGAAAAATGGTTTTTTGTGGAAGCCCCAAGGAGTTAAAAATCCAGGAGAAAGGTAAAATCTATATATGGAATTACAAACATGTGGTTCATTTATTTTCTTGTTTTCTTTTTAGGGACTGGTTAAATATGCTGAGCCCACCGATTGTTCCTCCCAGTCAACAGCCAGCAGAGCAGCATCAGGATTCTTCCGGAAGCTTGAGTGCTCAAGGTGGGAATATGAAAAACACCAAGCATAAAAAATAAAAATAATTAACTATATACAGAGAAAATCAGTCACTTTGAGATGCCACTGGTTTTTTTTAATGCTGATCACTTAGGCTCACACACCCAAAATGAGGTAATCTGTGCCTCATTTTATAGGATTATAGGTTCTTTGCAACTAAAAGGAATTTAAAAGAGAAATTGTCCTTGTTCTCCTGAAGGTTAGTCCATGGGCAAAATATAGTTTAAGGCGTAAGAGCATGGCTTTGGTGTCAAATTGACCTTCATCTGAATTCCAACTCTAGCAATTCCTGCTGTGTGACTTTTATGAATTTCAGTTTTGTAAAATAAGACTAATAATAGATGGTGCCCACCTGCAAGTTTTTCATGAAGATTCAGTGAGGTATACTGTATATGAAATACTTGGGATAGCGCCTACCAAATACCAGTTGTTAGTATTATTATAAAGCAGACCCAATGCTCCAGCATCACAGAGATCCATGTTTTCGTTAATACAGAGGTACAGCCGTTTCATTAAAGCAAAGGCTGGCACAGAGCTTTGATGGGTAGTATTAGTAATAGAAAAATTAGAAGGAAGCAGGGATGAAAATTTGCCTGGGGTTCTCTTTGTTGACGAGAGCCACAAAGATGACCATTTAGTTTCTGGCTGTGAGCAGGGAACGTAACTGTCAGGAGTGTGTAGAGGAGGGACATAAAAGAATCTTCGTCAGACACAGAGGGGTTGAGATGGGAAGGGTGGGGGGAGCTCTAAAATGCATAGCTGGAGTGACAGACAACCTCAGAGTGGGACTCCCTGAGATAGCTTTCCAAGTTGGATTATAAAGATGGAAGCTCTATATCTACGGTTTAAAAAAAAGGGGGAGGGGGCTTCCCTGGTGGCGCAGTGGTTGAGAGTCCGCCTGCCGATGCAGGGGACACGGGTTCGTGCCCCGGTCCGGGAGGATCCCACATGCCGCGGAGCGGCTTGGCCCGTGAGCCATGGCCGCTGAGCCTGCACGTCCGGAGCCTGTGCTCCACAACGGGAGAGGCCACAACAGTGAGAGGCCCGCGTACCGCAAAAAAAAAAAAAAAAAGGAACTGAAACCAGTATAAATTACTCCAACAAAGGTGCCAGGGTTTTTTTTCCCTAATTGCCCCGGGGAGAAAGAAGAGCATCCCATTTTTCTTCAGGTATGGAGAGTTCAGAGTGAGAGCTCATATATCTGAGTTGTGCATTTTGGTTGCCCAAGGGATGGAGATGTCGCTGTGATTTACTATCTGAAATAGATGATGCCCCTCAAATTGAGACTTTTTAGGGGTGTACATTTATAATTGCTCATAATAGAAAAACAGAATCTTGCCTGTCAGGAGGAGACCTTGCTGTGAGGGAACAAGTAATATTTTAAGTATCCTAAATAAGCCGCAGGAGAGTGTGGTCTTTAAACAAAGGCACCCAAGATCTATAGTGGTGATGAGTGGCTGAAAGGATGTCTTAAAGTTGCCATTGCAAAGTGATGTTTTGACAGCAGGGGCTCAATTATGTTGAAGGTAAACAGAACTTGCATGGAGGACAAATTAACAAATTAAATTCCAAGAATTGTAGAAATGTTCTGGCCAATGTTAACCGGCTCTGGCACCCCTTCTCCCTGTCACCCTAGATTTCCATCTGGTATCCCTTTCCCTCTTCTGATAAACTTGGATAGTTTGTAGTTAATGTAAACCAAAACCATCAAAAAGTAGTGTTTCCTATTTGCTTAATCTTTACATGTCATTGGCTTAGTTTTAGACAACGTAGCATACAGTTACCAATATACTGAGCTAGTGTTTCCATCTGTTCTTATAAAGTGTTTGTCAAAGAAAAATAATAGGCTCAAGCATCCAGTGTATACCATCAGAAGGAGAAGGGAGGCACAGTTGTGGGTAGTCTGGGGCTCTTCCTGGGTTTCTGTTGCACAATACCATTAACTCAGCACCTGATATATGCCAGACGCTGTACTGTGCTCAGTGGTTACATTTAGTCCTCACAAGTAAGTCAGACAGAGAAAGACAAGTATCATGATATCACTTATATGTGGAATCTAAAATATGATAGAAATGAACCTTTATACAAAACAGAAACAGTCTCACAGACATAGAAAACAAATTTATGGCTACTTAAGGGGAAGGTTGGGCGGAGGGATAAATTAGGAGTTTGGGACTAGCAGATACACACTACTATATATAAAATAGATAAAAAACAAGGTCCTACTGTACAGCACAGGGAACTGTATTCACTATCTTGTAATAAACTATAATGGAAAGGATACGAAAAAGAATATATATATACACATACACATAACTGAATCACTTTGCGGTACACCAGAAACTAACACAACATTGTAAATCATTATACTGCAATTTTTTAAAAAAAGAGAATGTAAAAAAGAAATTTAGTCCTCCCAGCAGCACCATGAGGAAGATACTAATTTTGTATATGCAGTTGTTATTTTTTACAGCTGAGGAAACTGAAGCAGCAAGCTCTTGAATAATTTGCGTGAAGTTAGTCATTGGCAGAGCTGGGATTTAAACCCAAGCAGCCTGGCCCCAGAGCCCAACCACTGTTTTTATTTTTTAATTCTTTTGGCTTTGAACCAAGTAAATAAATTACGTAATAAAAAAATACTATATGTAAACCAGGAATTGAAAAATTACTTTTCTGTCGAGAGTTCCAATCGACAGGAAAACAAAACGTCTCAAGAGCTAAGTAGCTAAGTCCTTTCAGAAAAAAGAAAAGCAGACCTCTGGTCACCTGTTTCAGGCCTGGACCTGCCTCCCCCACCCCCAGGCTTGTCAGAAATGACTCGTGGCCACATTCCCTCCAGTGGGGTGAGTGGCTGAGGGGTGTAGTTGCCGTGTTGACTAGATCTAGGGCAAGGCCAAGGGAGTGAGGGGCTGAATGAAGGGCAAGATGACTGGAGTGCGGGACTGCCTAGCCTGGGTGGTCACTGTGCCCACCTTCTCCAAGGCCTCTCGAGACGACCTTATCTGAGTAGGTCAGGCTCTCTCACCTCACCTAGTGCCTTTTCGTCACAGCCTTTTCACAGTTCGTAACTCGTGATTCATTTACTTGTTTATTGCCTTTTTTCCTAGGTAGCCTAAGAGTTTTTAAAAGCAGAGACTGTCAGTTTGCTCACTCATAGATCCCTAGTACCCTGAAATTTCTGGCATATATTAGATAGGCTGGATTCTCATTAGAAGGAAGACAGGAAGGGAGAAAGGGAGGAAAAAGAGGGAGAGAAATGGTATTCAACTGGTCATTTCTTATAACAACCTTGGAAGGAAAAAAACAGGGTAATTCATTGAAATCTGACTTTCAGTTTTTCTCCCAATTCCAATTTTTTGGTATATTAGGCATATTTGTAAAATTCAACAATGAGAGTATTGAACTTAGACCCATACATTTTAGCAATTAAAACAGTTATAAGTCACCTTATGCGGTGATTCTTAAACTTTACTTATAAGCAATGAAAACTTTCCTGTCAAGTGAAATCTCATATGGAATCCCAATAAGTAAAGGAGTTAAAAGCAGAACTGCTCTGGGTGGAGTGGGAGTTATGGTCTCAGAACCCTGCCGTGGGGCCCTAACAAACCAGTTAAAAACACTAATGTAGTTCATCACCCTCAATTTGACCTTGCCCAAGGTCAAATGCTCAATCAGAGTTACGATTTGGATCCAGTCTTCCTCCACATCAGTGCCTTTCTGCAGAACCATTGCACTGGGATGTGAAGGTGGTTTTGAAGTCTCGTTCACAGGGAAAGAGGCTCTTCCATCTTCAGACTTCTAGGATAAACATAATAATAGCTAATGTTTATTTCATCTTCCAGTGACCCAGGCCTACATGTGCACTTTAATTCTCAGAATAGCCTACTGAGACATAGGTACTATTATTACCCCCATTTTACACATGGACACTGGTACTTAGGGCAGGGAAGTGATACGATGAACCGCCACATCTCCATCAGAGATGGAGAGGCCGAGATGTATCCATGCAGCTAGAGGCATAACTGCATTCTCACAGCAGGGAAAGATGGCCTAACCAATACGTAACTCTAGAAAACTTGCCCCAGCCCATACAAAAGTAAATGCATGCATTATACCTGGCCCTAGAGTCCCTTCTTTACTCAGTACAAATTTGTGTCACAGCCCCAGTTTCTACTAGGCCAGAATGTCTCAAGTGTATGAATTCCATCTTGAAATGAACAGCCTGGCTCCCAGCAGAGCCAAGCAGCCAGCAGGAACAGCATTGTACTCCGCACCATTCGACTGAATGGAGAAACGGGCAGCTCTCAGCTGGGCCATGATACATTTGCCAAATATCAATTACCATGGGCACGGGTACCCTTAACACCTACGAAAAATGTGTTTTTCTGGAGACCGTGTGAAATGTAAAACTGGGAAGTTAAGATTTCAGAACTTACTCAAGAAAACTACCAAATTGACCTTTTGAAAATGAACCAGACTTTGCTCGAAGAATAGTTGTCAATTTGTTTTTGACATTTGTTCCTTTACAGCTATGACCCTTAAATTATTCATGCTTACCAGCTCCAAAATGGAATAATAATGCTTCTCTCTTCAGGCCTGTAAACCTTTTTTTGCAGGTTGCATGGATTTTGAGTGAGAAAGACACTCAGGAGGGCTTTTGGAGTTGCCAGAGTCTCATAAAAATAACATTCTCATACCTTTTGTACAGCAAAGCCACAGAAGATATTCCTTTATGAACATTAATTAATCTCCACGAGACATAAATAGGCAGCGGATGCTTATTTTATAGGTTTAATATCCAAATTACTATTCAAGAATTTATGGAAATCTCATGACGCCTCACAGCTAACCAGAGAGAGGGGAACCTGGCCGCCTGTCCTGGGTCCAACAGAGGAATCCTTTCATAGTCCTGTTTCCCGCCGTGCAATTATTTGACATAATACCCTGAGTCTAAAAGCAGTCTTCCAAAATCTGTTTTATTAGTTATCGCACCAGACATTGTGCTTCATCGAACAACCGTGGTACCCACAGTGCTTAACATGGAGCCTAGGACATTGTAAACGCTGCATAAATATTTACTGAGTAGAATGAGTGAGTGAATCTTCTGCCCATGGGAAACAGAAGGATGATTTGGTCTACTTTTTGGATCTTCCCTGTATCTTGAAGATTTATTCAAAATGCAAAGGAGAACTTCCCCTAAAAAAGCAATATTGACGATCAAAGTAATAATAGAAGCCAGCATTAATAAAGCACATGCTGTGTGCCCAGCGCTGTGTCGAGTTTTCCTGTGCGTTACCTCTCAGTGACTTCTCCTAACACTTACTGGCATAGGGCTGTGCTGTGTCGCCACTGTTCGGGTGAGGTTAAGGTCACAGCCTGGGTCACAGCCCCACTGATTGTGGAGCAGAACACTGACCGAGGCCTGTCACACTGGACTGTCCGCACCCTTAAGCCCCACACTGATAGAACCACAGAATTCCCATTTAGGTCAATAAGAACTACACAGATGAAATGTCCAGTGCAGTGTTTTTAATTTAGGTAGTTTTCTTTCTTGAGCCTTTCTGGATAAAATAGTACTCTCTTTAGAATTCTCCTTAGACCCATAGAGCCCCCGCCTCAACTCTCAGCTTGTGAAATGATTTGTTAGCATTTTCAGGCATACCTTTGTGATATTGCACGTTCTGTTCCAGACCACCGCAATAAAACAAATATCGCAATAAAATGAGTCTGGTTTCCCAGGGCATATAAAAGTTGTATTTACACTACACTGTTGTCTATGAAGTGTCCAATAGCGTTACATCTTTTAAGAAGTGCATACCTTAATTTAAAAATACTTTATTGCTGAAAAATGCATCATCTGAGGGCTTCCCTGGTGGCGCAGTGGTTGAGAGTCCGCCTGCCGATGCAGGGGACATGGGTTCGTGCCCCGGTCCGAGAGGATCCCACATGCCGCGGAGCGGCTGGGCCCGTGAGCCATGGCCGCTGAGCCTGCGCGTCCGGAGGCTGTGCTCCACAGCGGGAGAGGCCACAGCAGTGAGAGGCCCCCGTACCGCAAAAAAAAAAAAAAAAAAGCATCATCTGAGCCTTCAGCAGGTTGTCGTAGTAACATCAAAGATCACTAATCAAAGATCATCATAACAAATATAATAATAATGCAGAAGCTTGAAATATTTTGAGAATTACCAAAATGTGACAGAGACACAAAGTGAGCAAAAGCTGTTGGAAAAATGGTGCCGTTGGACTTGCTCACCTTAGGGTTGCCACAAACCTTCGATTTGTAAAAAGCAGAATAAATCAAAGTGCAAAAAAACAAGTTATACCTGTATGACATTCTTGAATCCAGATTCCTTCCGCTTCCCCTATGAGGCAAGTAGTTGCCTTTTGGTCTCTGATTAACCTTGGGGCAAGGAAGTATTTTCTTATGCAGCTTTCAGGGTCCGTGGGGTGTCTGCATAGAAGAAGTGGTTAAGAGGGGGGCAGTCAGCCCTCTCACTATATAAAGAAATGCCTTCTTTTCAGGCATACTGGAAGTGAACCCTCTGGTAGAGAAGTAAACACACTGATGGGTGTCTGAGGCTCTCTCCTATTCCAGAACCACCCCCCACCTACTTATTCCCCAAATGTACAACAGAGGGGCCTTGGCCCAGGATGTGGTCCTAGATTCCATTGCTGGAATTGGGATACATTTCCCCCTGGCTGCAGCGTTGCCACCTTGCCTGAAATCAGGCCCTGGAGATCCTATAGGCTTTGTAGCTTCAGAGCTCAATAGTCTGACTAGGGACCTTCCTTCATGTGCAACAAAAAGCATTCAGAGTGGTAATTCACATATTTACAAGTGCACATATATGTCTTGTGAGGTATTCCCCAGCTTTGCTGCGATATAATTGACATATAACATTATGTTAATTTAAGGTGTACAACGTGATGATTTGATATACAAGCGCACATTTGAATCACATTTGTAAGTAGAGACTAGCTGGAAAGAATGAAATTGCAAGAATTCCTAACTAATCATCCAAATTCTTCAATGTGTTGTTTTAAGTGGCATTTTCCAAGTAAAATATAGCCACGAGATTTTACAAAAGGAGTGATGTACTTATTTCCCAAATGAAACCTGAGCTATAATCTTGGCATATCATTTGCCTTCCAAAAAACAATATAGCTTTCTAACAGAAGAAAGTACCTTTTCATCCTTTTTATTCCATTATTGGTCATTTATCTTTCTTCCATTTGAGGGCACATATTTGCTGAGAAACAAATCTCAACAGTTCACGTTCTCCAGTTTTAGTGCAAGTTAATTTTGCCCTACCGTGATATAAGTTGGTGGAAGAGTTTGCAAGCACCTGGTGCTCAGCAGAATCTTATCTAAAATGTCATCTTTATTGACCTGAAGGCTGACTGTTCCCAGTGGTGATCTGTCACCACTGCATTGTTTGAACAATAGTGTATTAGTATGCGCATAAAGATACAGTCCATCAGTTTTCAAGATCTATAAGAGAGAAAATGCATTCACTTGTAAAAAAAAAAACAAAACTCCAGATGGCAGCGTCAGAAAATCGAAAATCAACTACAGTGTCTTGATTCAGAGACTTTAAATCTGATAAACTGGTGCCACATCATTTATTTTCAAGCTTGAAGACTGAGCTTGTGCCTATAGGTTTTCTATTATCTACAGTTAAAATGCGTTAAATATAGATAATTAAGCATTTATATTAATTGACTCAAAAGGTGAACTGGAGGAATTATCTGCTCACACTGATCTAACCAAGGGGAGGGCGGGTAATATTGCTGTGTTTGGTCTGACTCCGTTGGGTTTTCTTCTGTTATTGCCGTTAACCAGTTTCAAAGTGGATGAAGCTGAAAGTTTGTAAATAGATTATTATCTGAAAGGCAATTTTATTTCACTAGAAATGGCTTTATTATGTGAAGAAGAGTAAAAATGTAATTTGGACCCCTGTCCCGCTGCTCTTAGTCTGGTAGCAGAGAATGGTTTTATTTGTTAATTTGTCCTTTTAGAGTTTCTGTAGCCAGTCTTTAAATAGAGCAATTTAGCATTTGGGAGAAAAACGAACTCTTCACTATCCAAGAATATAATTGAAAATTACCCCATACCCATGCACAATAATTACCTTTCAAAACATTTCCCATTGCTTGACATCACAGTGGTAATTGCTTAACAATATTATAATTTCATTACGTAGAGATTACAGTGGCAAAATGATGTAAGTTGGAGGCTTTGAAAATTAAGTTATAATGAAAACAAAACCATCTGTGCAAGTTTAAAGCACTTATTTCAATATAAAGTTATACATAATATCACCCAATTTTTGTATGAATGTCATTGTTGGTAGAGTTCTAAAATTCACCCATTTAAAGCTTTAGTACTAAAACCCACAAAACCTGCGTTAGTCCCATGGTTATAATGCATGAAGTTCCAGTTCTACAGCGATATGTATTGGAACGAATGCATTTCTATAGCAGTTATTGCTTCAGTTTGCATGCATTATGTAGCCAGACCTCTACTAATGAATTGGATGCACCTTGATCCCTTTGCAGTTGGATGATAAAGACCCATGGCCCATTACAACGGTTATTTTCATTTTGAAAGGCTCCTGACTAGTTGTAAAAATGTATCGAGTTTTCTAATTTAATAACGCCAGCTTAAAATTTTATCTTTTTGGAAAGTACAAGCACAGAATGCACTGAACAATTATACAGCATATAACTCTTATGTGCCAGAGGTCAGAATTTCCCCCAGTGTGTTGATGCAGTAAAAACAAGACATTGGATGGCAGATCTTTGAGAAAATTCGACTTATATTTATTTACCTCAGTAATATGTGGTTTTAATATCACACCTGATGGAAAAAATTAATGTTACTTTTTTGAAAAATACATGATTTTTGATATAAGAACTTTTTATTTAAAGATGAATTAATTATAATATCCTGTATAAAATTAGTAGGGGACTTTGTGTTTCATTCAAACCTTTTTTTTAGTAGTAAAAAATCAAACAGATATAGTTTTGGGGTAGGGAGTGAGGTATAAATGAACATATCCCTCTCGTGTCTAACTCAGATGTCTTACGTTTTCCATAATGATTATAACACTTGCTGAGTACTCACTGTGTGTGTGCTGAGTGTTATCTTATTTAGTTCTCATAGGTACTATAACAGGTACTATTACTATCCTTACTTTACATATGAGGAAACTGAGGCTGAGTAGTGAATTTTCTCAATGTCCCACAGCTGTGAAATGGCAGAAATGGGATTTGGACCCAGATCTATCTGACTTCATTGTCTAAATGTCATCCTGCCTGTCTCTGTGAAGTCTTTTCTTTATATTTAAGCTTTATCAATGCTGCTCTGAGTTACTAAAAAAGCTGTAGCCTATAGTTAAGGATTTATTATATTGTTGTTATTCTTAACAGTAATAGTAGTGATTATTTATTGAACAACTACCATGTGCTCTGTGCTATGCGTATTACCCAGTGTCCAGCTTAGTCCACAAAGCCCTATGAAATAAGGTTATTCCCATTTTAAAAACGAGCAAACGAAGGTTCAGTGAGGTAAAATAATCTGTAACCAGCCTAAGGGCATGCAGGTGGTGAGCAGCGGCGCTCCCATCCATCCCCAGGTTTGTTGGATTCTAGAACCCAGGGGTGCTCTTAGCCACTCCCAGTTTAACTCCTCATTAATCTTTAGTAGCTGTTTTTGTTTCATGTGTGTATGTCACATGTACAACTAGGCTGTCTCATCCATAACCAGACTGCTCAGTCACGTAGCAAGCACACAGTGGTTACTTATTGATCACCTGATTTTGTTCCGTTCTCTGAAGTAGCCCCAATATGAAAGTGTTGATGGATTGAATATCTGAAAGTAAAGGACATGCACACTGTCCTTTGATGTGCAGAAGTGGCCCAGGGGATCATCTTCAATATGAAACAGCCACTTGAAAAGCATTCCCACCCTCTCCTACTTAGAGGAGGAGGGTGGAGGCAAGGCCCTCGGGACCACTCTTAAGGTAACAATAGAAAATAAAGGAAAGGCAGGCTGCCTTCTCTGGGTTCCTGTTCTTAATCAGAAACTGTGCAAGGTGCTCAGGTCAGCTACCACTATCAATGTGGCCGTTAGCTGTAAGTCCTGACATATTTCAAGGATGCAAGAAGCCACTGCAGCCAAGAGTCACAAAAACTCATCAAAGGCACCATAGGGGTCATTGGATCTGGCCCCCTATCCTACACAGGGTTCATCTACAAAATCTCATACAAATGATTGCCTCAGTCCCCGCTTCACCCTCCCTAGAGTCCACGTTCCATTTCCTGGTCAGCTCCAGTGTCTAGAAAATTTTTCCTTGTGCTGAGCCAAAATCTGGCTCCTTGTAACTTTCACCCATTGATCCTGTTGCTTTCTCTTAGAGCCCCACAGCATCGTCTTAATTTCCCATTCATTTGCCACCCTTTATATACGTGAAGCCAGAAGGGCTGTTGTCACTTCCATCAAGCTTTCCCTTTTCTGGAGTTAATAAGCTCAGTTCCTTTGGGCCTGTTGAGCTAGTTGCCTCTGCCCCTCCCACAAGGACTGTCTCATCTTTGTCAGTGGTTTTGGAAATATGAAAAATCAAAGTTCTTTTGTTTCCAAAACTGATGTCTTTAAATGTAGGACACCTTTACACTTTTTTACTTTCCATATTTAAATCCCCATAATGTAATAGCTTCCAATTGAATGTGTTACACCAGTATTGTGTTAACAATAAGATCGAGCAGGTATGGTCAAAAGAACACTGAACTGGGAATCTGGAAACCCAAGTTCATCCCTGACTCTGCCTCTAACTCACCAAGTGACCTCAGATGAGCTGTTTAACTTTGCAGAGCCTGTTTCCCTCATCCATAAAACAGGCACGATAATTCCTGCCTCTTTCACAGGATCATAACAGTCAAATGAGCTACTGCATGAGAAAGTGATTTCTAAACCATCGGGGGTTGTACTATTTGAGATGTTACTAAGCAAGGCAGATGAAATCATTCTTCTGTTAAACCCCACTTTTTAAGAACTGCTGGCACTGCGTGCAACTCACCAGAGAGTCCACTGATTGCTTGTTTCCCCCAGATCACTGCAAACTCCTTGAAAACAGGGCCTCTCTCTTATATCTTCATATCCCCAACACCTGGCTTGGTGCCTGGGGCAGGGAAGGATCACGTTAAATGTTTTGGGGTGGTTAGAAGAAGGATGGGCAGAGGACTGGCTATGGTACAGTTTCAAAACCCCACTCCACCATTTTGTCACCACTCCCTTGGCCTTAACCCCAGTTTGTCACTGTCCTGATGGTGTCCATGCACCAGCTTAATCTGATTTTGGCTGGGTCAGGTGAGGTCCCACCACCACCACCACTACCACCGCCTTCCCTTCCTCTGGGCAGTGGCGCTTAAGATCCCAGCTTTGTTTCACACATTGATTCACCCTTTCCAAAAGTACTCAGTATTTACTGAGCCTCTGTTCTGTGTCAGCCCTGCCCATGCCCACCATCCAAGCCCCTCCAGAACTGACCCTGGTGAGCTTGTAGCCCAAAGGTTTGGTTTTCTTTGGTCCTTAGTAGCCTGTGCTAAGGAAGAGAGACCAGTGTTGTCTTAATTATCTGCTCCTCCCTGAGCCTGCTCTGGTCCTCTCCAGCTGAGGGAGGTCTTGCCCTCCCAGCCTCCAAGCCTATTACATGGATTTTGAGAAGTACTCAGAAGGCGCTCGCTTGCTAGTGCTAGTGATGGCATCAAGTACATAAGTACTGAGCACAACACTGGGCACACACAAGGTGGTCCGGAAATATCTTAGTAAAGCTTTTTTTTTTTTTCATTCCATGCCATTTGTTGAAAACCAACCAAACCTTGCTAACTTTGCTGATTACTTAGGCGGTAGGTGTTCTCTTCATCCAAACCATCTAACTAGCTGTCACAAGAAGAAATAAATGGAGCCGTGTTCATTTTCCCAGCAAATTGGACAGAGCTTGCTACCACTAATAAAATCACAGATCATCTGACATTGTTTTCCATTTGTGTTCTATGCTTTGAGCATCATATTTCTACACATTATTTTAATTCATGTTTATTTGGTAGTCTTTTTAGGTTGTATGAATGGGGATTGAGCTCTTTATTAATTTGCACTGTTTGGCATTTGTGCAGCTCTGGCCCATGAAAAAGTCTAGAGCTGTGATAATCAAATTTTGAATCCTGTTCAAGTATCCCTAATCCTCATAACTCTTTAGTCCTTTGGCCCTCTTCCTTAGTCCTTTCTTCTCCCTGCCAGTTCTCCACGCTCGTTTTTCTTGTGCTTTATAGCGAATCTGGCCCCTGTGATCACCGTTTCTTCTCCGTCTTACACTGCAAGTAGAGCGTTATCACATCTGCAGCGCTCCTCCATTCCAGCACTGACATCCTGCCCGCATAAGGACAGTCTCCTAGGAAAGATGATTCCTGCTTCCTTGCCCTTCTCTGTTGCAGTTTAAGAATTACGGGCCAGGCCAACAGCTAACATGACGGTGGTTCCCCTTCCCACAGGTGGAGAAGACCTGAGTGTGGAAGAGGACGAGGAAGTGCTGACTCTGCTGTATGACCCATGTCTGAACTGTTACTTTGATCCCCAGACTGGGAAATACTACGAGTTGGTGTAATGCCTCCTTCCAGGGCAAAGAATGGCCACCCTCGGCGGAGCAGGATAGCAGTTCTGACTGGCATCACAATGCATGTGTTGGCCAGGCCCATGGAATCAACAGTAACTAAGAGAAATGAAGTTAGTTTGTACATAGTGTTGAATGTTAAGACTACCTATATTCTTTTTGTAGATGGGTGTGATTTTTTGGAACTGTGAAGGAATTAATACAGAGATAAGATTTTAGAACTTTGAATTGGTTCTTATTTGTTGGTTCTCATCCTACATACAATTTTGTTTATTTCATAGAATTGTATGTAAACGAATTAAGAGTTATTAATGCAAATTTTTTGCAGTGTTAATCTGTAAATGATGGCTTGATATACAGAAAATGTATTCTTGTTTAAAAGATATCTGGGTACGTTTTATTTTATTACCTATTTGTATTAAAAATAAAGTATGATGGTCAGAAGAATACCTTTTAAACTGATTCTTTTTATTTACCCCACTTTCTTTACCAGAATATTCCTAGATGGTATTTACCTTTCCTTAGATTATTAGAAAAAGGATTAACTGTGAAGTAGTCAGACTTTATGACCATATTTTATTGGTACCGACCTTGCTATTTCCATTTCATTATAGTTCATCCAGAGTTTGCCAAAGACCACAACATTGTTAATAACTGAAGCTGCTTAGCTCTGTGCTTTTTTAAAAAATTTTTTACCAATTATCTCTGAATTCTAATAATATGATCCAAATCTAGCTCCATGGATCCAAATTTAATAAGAAGTCACCCATTTGAACACCCCACATACCTCACCACTTCTGTGACTTGGACCTGGAGAAATGGAGGAGGCTTCCTTTGGTCTTTAAGAATATGTCACTGTAACTCTACTCGAGTAGACCAGCCTTGTGTGCAAAGTATATAAATACTGAGCTCGAGGAAGTACTTTTTATATTATGTTTATATTATCTACCACAAGGTCATATTTTACACTTTGTTTAAAAGGAGTAGCTTCAATTTCTGTTGAGATTTCTATAGAGGCATCGAAAAACAGAAACAGATGTGCTTCACACTGCCAATTTTAAACCAAAATGGTACAGCCAGATTACTTGGAAACTCATTGACTGGGCTATATGGCTTCACTTATCAAATTTTGCTGCATATGAGAATCTCCTGGGAAGTTTATAAAAATACTTCTATACGCAGGTTTCACCCCCAGAACATTTGATTTGATTGGTCTTGGGTGCACCCTGGGCATTAGAAAATTGTAAAACCTCCCCTGGCAATTCAAATGTGTAGTCATGCTTGAGAACCACAGTTATAGATTAGATCCAGTGTGATGAGAGGGCACATTTGCCTCATGGCACATGTAGCAGTGAGGAAAAGTTTATATTATTATTAGTTTCCACTTTCAAGACCTGGATTTCTACTATTCTCATCAAATGTGTACTAAACATTATATCTGAAATTGACTATTGCAAATGGATCCTGAAAAAAATAATTCAATTCAATATGGAAATACATCTTAAGATAATTTGGTATCAATTTGGGGATTGATTCAGTTTCTTGTTTCATACAATTCAGGATGCAACTTGTAAGTGACATTAAGTCTTAAATCTCTAAATTATTATTTAATTACAGAGCCCAGGAATTATAGGGAAAAAACTGTCAGCTGATTTGTGGCATCAAATCAATAATTTAGCTTCCCTGGCAATTATAATTTCTCTCCCTCATTAATTTAATTTTATTTTCTGTTAAAGGAAAAATACATAGACACTTGCATAATAATTTGCTGTATTGTATTTCTCCATATTTTTAGGTTAGCTTCATTTGAATCCGTCATTTCAGCCACATCTTGATTTTTTTTTTGAAGTACAAACTGTTTAATAACCAAGAATATGTAGTCACAGACTGTACAACCTGAAGGACGATTAATTAAAAGAACTAATTTTAAAGTTGCCCTTTGGCTTTATTTAAAAATCTGGCTGCTGAAAGTTTCTGGATTGTTCTTTTTTTAAAACTGTCTAACTAAAGCTAGGTTTATTCCAGGTGTCCTCCTGAGACTCTCAATCATCGGTCAAAATGGCCAGAATAATGATTAAGAATCTCCTATCTGCATATGGTTGTACTGTAGGATTTCTATTTCATACATCATTCATTTTGCATTCCAGAAAAGTTAATCATAAAGAGCATTCTTCTCAAGCAAATCCTATTTTCTCTTTTTCTTCCATTATAATAGTTGTGATAGAATCATCTAATTGGGCCTAGGAAGTACAATCAAGATCATTTCTTTAAACTCTGATTTTATAATTGAGAAAAATGAGATTCAGATTGGGAAGTTAATTATCCAAAGGCAATTCGCAGAAGGGAGAATGGAACCCATGACTCCTCACTTCCAACCCAGTTCTTTTCCCACCCTGAGGGAATTAAGACGAGGATTCAAGTGACAGTGTCAGGTGGACATCACAGTCACTGTACAGTGGCCGCTAGAGGACACTAGAGCCTGCCAGGAGTTTGGGTTCTCTGTTTTCATTTAGTGTTTTCTTCTCTTTTGTTTGTGTAGATTCTTCCTTCCATATTAGGCCTCTTTATACTTCAAGGATCAGCATTTCCCAAAGTGTTTCAAGAAGCAAATTCTACTCGATATTAATAAATTTAATGGGAGTGGGGGAGAAGCGCATGGTCAATGTTGGAAAATACTGGAGAAGCAGAAATGGTCATTTGTCTTTACTAGAGAAATTCTCAATGGCTTTAGTAGCCTAGCAAGCATAGGGAATGTCCAAGGAAGAGTAAATATGCTCAAATTTCTCTGTCCTCAGAACCCTTGTTCAGTAGAGCATCTCATGGGGCTGATCCACCCACAGAACCTCCTTTGAGAAATGCTGCAGTAGATCACTTCTCCAGTGCCGATGAGCCCTGACTCCACCAGAGCTCCCAGAAATGTGTCTCCCTGGATTGGTTGGCTGGTTGTGTGAGAGTGAGTGTGTGTGTGTGTGTGTGTGTGTGTGTGTGTGTGTGTGTGATTTGGCAGTGAGGGTGGGGTTTTAGCTTTTTGTTTTTCTTTTGCCCAGATATTTCACAGACCACTAACCATACTGGAAGATCACTCCTCAGACTCACTTTTCATCTAAAATAAGGTATGCTGAAGCCTGAACTTTCCTTCAGTCAGAGACTTTGGTCACCTAAGATGAAGAAATTTTCTTTCTCCACTCCCATTTACCATTGCAACAAAAAGAATAAAATACCTAGGAATAAAGCCACCTAGGGAAACAAAAGACCTGTACGCAGAAAACTGTAAGACACTGATGAAAGAAATTAAAGATGATACCAACAGATGGAGAGATATACCATGTTCTTGGAGTGGAAGAATCAGTATTGTGAAAGTGACTATACTACCCAAAGCAATCTACAGATTCAATGCAATCCCTATCAAATTACCAATGGCACTTTTTACGGAACTAGAACAAATCATCTTAAAATTTGTATGGAAACACAAAAGACCCCAAATAGCCAAAGCAGTCTTGAGGAAAAAAAACAGAGTTGGAGGAATCAGACTCCCTGACTTCAGACTATACTACAAAGCTACAGTAATCAAGACAATAGGGTACTGGCACAAAAACAGAAACATAGATCAATGGAACAAGATAGAAAGCCCAGAGATAAACCCAGGCACCTATGGTCAACTAATCTATGACAAAGTAGGCAAAGATATACAATGGAGAAAAGACAGTCTCTTCAATAAGTGGTGCTGGGAAAACTGGACAGCTACATGTAAAAGAATGAAATTAGAACACTCCGTAACACCATACATAAAAATAAACTCAAAATGGATTCGAGACCGAAATGTAAGACTGGACACTATCAAACTCTTAGAGGAAAACATAGGAAGAACACTCCTTGACATAAATCACAGCAAGATGTTTTTTGATCCACCTCCTAGAGTAATGGAAATAAAAATAAACAAATGGGACCTAATGAACCTTCAAAGCTTTTTCACAGCAAAGGAAACCATAAACAAGACGAAAAGACAACCCTCAGAATGGGAGAAAATATTCACAAAGAAATCAATGGACAAAGGATTAATCTCCAAAATATATAAACAGCTCATGCAGCTCAATATTAAAGAAACAAACAACCCAATCCAAAAATGGGCAGAAGACCTAAATAGACATTTCTCCAAAGAGAACATACAGATGGCCAAGAAGCACATGAAAAGCTGCTCAACATCACTAATTATTAGAGAAATGCAAATCAAAACTGCAATGAGGTATCACCTCACACCAGTTAGAATGGGCATCATCAGAAAATCTACAAACAACGAATGCTGGGGAGGGTGTGGAGAAAAGGGAACCCTCTTGAACTGGTGGTGGGAATGTAAATTGATACGGCCACTATGGAGAACAGTATGGAGGTTCCTTAAAAGACTAAAAATAGAATTACCATATGATCCAGCAATCCCACTACTGGGCATATACCCAGAGAAAACCATAATTCAAAAAGACACGTGCACCCCAATGTTCATTGCAGCACTATTTACAATAGCCAGGTCACGGAAGCAACCTAAATGCCCATTGACAGATGAATGGATAAAGAAGATGTGGTACATATATACAATGGGATATTACTCAGCCATAAAAAGGAACGAAATTGAGTCATTTGTTGAGACGTGGATGGATCTAGAGACTGTCATACAGAGTGAAGTAAGCCAGAAAGAGAAAAACAAATATCGTATATTAATACATGTATGTGGAACCTAGAAAAATGGTACAGATGAACCGGTTTGCAGGGCAGAAGTTGAGACACAGATATAGAGAACAAACGTATGGACACCAAGGGGGGAAAGCCGTGGGGGTGTGGTGGCAGTGGTGTGCTGAATTGGGCGATTGGGATTGACATGTATACACTGATGTGTATAAAATTGATGACTAATAAGAACCTGCTGTGTAAAAAAACAAACAGCAACAACAAAAAAGCAACTAATGTTAAACTTTCTTTGGGTTATTTGTATGGAAATATGTTAATATAAATATTTCAGACATTACATTAAAAAAAGAAATTTTCTTTCTCATATTTTAAATTATTCAAATTTATAACTATAGGTTATACAGTTAACTTACAACAAAGGATAAATCTAAGTTAAAGTTCATCATGAATATTGGAGCTTTACATCTTAATATTTTGGTTCTGGTTCGGGTGGTTTTAATATAATTTAGAATCACATTAAGTCAAAATAATTTGACTTATAAGAATTAAATAACCAATAAACATGGGCCACAGATAACACTAATTTTTACTGCTGACATATTCTTCTGTAGTTAATCACCTGTAATCCTGTGAAGCATTACAGAAGTGAAGTGTGAGAAATGGTATTGATTGGTTTTCATCAGCCTAACTTATCATTGTCAATGTTTATGCTGAACCTGGCAAGATTTAAGCACATAAACTTGCTCCTAATAGTAATAAGTATTGCTGCTATTTTAACCTGTGGATCAGGGGAAATTATCTCTAATTTGTTGTAAAGAATACTTCCAGAGGCATTGGGCAGGGTGGGGGGAGGACCCTCGGGATCTTAATAATTGAGATAAGCACAATACGGAATATTTTACTTAAGAATTCCAGGAGAGGAAATTACTGTTTATTTATTTTTGATAATATGTCACTCTGAAATATAATTTCTTTTAGTAATGGAGATTCAATAATCTAAATAAATCATGAGATGGGATTAAAACCATACCCAGTTTTGCTTTACAGCTTCCTAAACTCAAGATTATCTTAAAGAAAATCAATCAAAATTTCACCCTTTGTTCTTCCAACTGCATGCAAAAGTGATTCAGACATTTCAAACCCTGAAGACATAGAAACCTTTTAGCCAACTCAATCGAAGAGAGCTTTCCTTTTTTTTAAAACCTTTAGGTGGTCAAAGAAATTGATAGTGTCCTATTGTGGGCTAATTCTAGTAAGCAGAATATCTTTTTACCCCGAATTTTTGTCTTGTCTTTGAATTTTGATATCTAAATATTTCTAAAATTCACCTAGGTATCTAGATCTCCACAACATTCTTGTAATACCTTTCAATTCACTTATTTCAAAAGGTTTTAATCCTTTTAGGTCAGGTACTTCTCAAGAACATCTGCCATTATCAAAAGAAATTTGACAAGAAAAAAATGGTGGCATTATTTGTTAGCTAAACATAAGAATCTATGGTTGTTTCAAAGTCCACATAAACAGAAAAATAATTCCAGAGATTCCTGTTACAATTTGCTCTGATTAGCAAATACATTTCCCTGGCAATGTCTATAGCCTTAATTTAAAAGCGATATCACTGTTTTCATTTCTCCTATAATTTTTGAGCTCTCTTTCCACATTTTGCCAGTTGCTGCTTTCAGTCTAATCTGAAAACTCAGCCCTGCCTGCACATTGCATTATCTGGAGACTCTAAAAAGTGCTGCTGCCTGAGTCCCACCCCAGGGGATTCCTACCTCCTCTAACCTGGGCTGTGACCCGTTTAAAAGCAGCCAAGGCTGAGACCTAACCAATTCTCATTTCTCCTTTTTACCTCTCCTCTTTACTTCTGGTGCTGCCAGAATGAGCAGTGTAAAGATTCCCAAGGGCATATGGTGTCAATGGCTTTTGACAGTTTCAGTCAACAAACTAACAGTCACTTGATGGAGTTCATCTGTGGGCTCTTCAGTAATGTTCTAAAAACTTGCTTTAGCCCATGTGGTTGATGACCACTAGAATGGAAGATAAGACTTTTTTGTTTTGCTTTCTTCACTCTGACTTGTATACATTTCAAGCTAAACTACTCATTCTGCTTCCTGGGTGTCAGATTATATTTTATGTTAATGACCATATCTAGGTTCCAGCTTCCAAATGAACAAAGGGCGGAAGGCTTATCAAGTGACTGTGGGGAAGTGATTGGAGCCTGTGTCTAAAGACCTTGAAATTAGTCATGTACACATGTCTGAGTGTATATTTCATAACTAGAGTCCATCAGTGCACAAAACCATTCATGACTTGGTATCACTAAGTTAAATACTGTTAAGAAGTCTTGGAGTCTTCCTATTTGTAGTAGCTTTTAGTGAGTCAGATGTATTTTTCTTCCACATAAAAATACCATGTTTTTCCAATCTGAGCAAAGATGTAGAGCAGTAGCTTTCAATATTCCTGTATGTATGGCATATTTCTCAATATGAGACTACAGAAGAGGCAGTAGAAATTAAAAACCTTGCTTAAATCACTCCCTTAAGAGACATAAACCTTTTGTAAAGTCTGTTTTCTACACAGCTGTGAATGCAAGGTGCTTTGGGCTATGAAGAACTTAAGGTAGTTGCTGTACAGTGAGGTGACACGGTGCAAAAAAGAAATGGAAAGGCTGGGAAGGGAAAGTAAGAATGGAGGTTGAGAAACCAGTAAGGCTTCTTACCAAGTCAACGGGGACTTGGAGGACCATAGGTCCTGGCCCAAGAATCTTTGCAGAGCAAAAGTGGGGTGACACCCGTTTGTGGGGTGATATTGTAGGTTGGTTTTTGCTAAAATTTTAAAGCACAATTTTACCCCAGCACTCTGGAGAATTTGGAGACATCCAAGATGCATATAAATAAACTACCTATGAAAAAGCGCTTAGCACATAATCAGCACTTAGTGTATGTTCACTGTTGTGGTTATTATTTATGTCTGAGCCTAGTGGGCCAAAGGCTTTCAGATTTGGACGTTATGGCATTATTCCTAGAAGTATGAATGGTACATATATGTAAGTATGTAAGTTAGAATTTCATATTTTGCTATAAGACTCGGCTTTTGAAAGTGTTTTGTCACTACTCTGAAAGAATAGAAGCATCAGCTCCTTGCAATAGGCCATTTAAAAAAAAAAAAACAACTAACAATTTTCTGAGAATTGAGAAAAATAAAGCCAATGCTGATTACAGATTTAACACCCGGAGCCATGTAGTTGGAAAATGGACGCTCCAGAAATTCTTCAAAGCTGTATTTATTTAATATTTGTAACAGTTCGGGTCTGATCCAAATAATTGGATGTATGTTCAAGGTTTTTACTTTTTTTCTTCATGGTGTGGTGTAGGATTATTCAAAGCAGTCTTTCTAGCTCAACTCATTTTATCTGTTAATATACATTATATCTGAGGACGTATGAAGAGTATTGGAATAATTAAACTGTATTTGTTTAAACAGAGTCTGGAATCCAGATTTTGTATAATTTCAGTCTGGCTTTCTTCCCCATAGGCTGCATTAATAAGGTTTTCTAATAATTGAATAAGATAATGTGAAGAAGTTATAGAAATAACCATTTTCAACTTTGCCTTTATTTGCTATTTGGAAGGTCAGCCATCCTCTACAAATGTTTCTCCCCAAATTTCTAAGTAGAACTTCGTCAGAAGTTATAGATACTACAGAACAGTTCACCAAAGAAATACCAATGTCTTCAAAACCCATGCTTTTCCACCCCTTTTGGTGGCGTTTGCTGCCTTTGACAACTGAGAAAAGGAGGGAAATTCACAATCCCCTCAGTAGCTGTTTTCACTGCGGCTTTCATGCCACGTTGGGTGTTATAAACCCCTAAGGGTGAGAAGCGGTTTTCCTCCTGACTCTCTTTACTCTCCAACTAATTCCAGCACCATCAGGTTTTATTTCCATTTCCAATACCAAGCTGTAAAAAAAAAAATTGTGCACGTCAGCCTCTAAAACTATGTACAATAAACTTCTCGTAATGCTTTCTGACATTATAATTTCATCCACCTGAAGTGATAAAGGGCATTTAAAGCATCTCTTGATTAATCCTAGATCACCCGAGGTTCTGGTGTTGCTCTGCCACATGTTCACATCCCATCTACAGCTTTATCATAACAATTACTGTTTCAGGTTTATATGCAAAACTCAGTGGTTTTTTAAAATGCATTCTTACCATTTCTACTGATCTGAATTTGACAAATACCATCAGATTATACATCGAAGGGAAAACTGTCTGGTTTTTTTTCATTTAACCTAGTGATTCATTGGGGCAGACTTCGGACTATGACTGCTCAGTAGTTTATTCTGCCCCAGGAGTTCTATTCTACCATTACCCTGGATGAAAATGACTCTCTTGGCAATTGTCCTCATCATCTTTATTGTCATCACTACAACCATTTATTGAGCTCTCACTGTGTTCCCAAACATCACAGTGAACTGCATGTATACATTTTCTCATTTAACCGTGATAACAGCTCTTTGAAATAGGCATTAGCCCACTTAATAAATTAGGAAACTGAGGCACAGACAGGCTCAGGAACTCTCCTGAGTGATAATGCAGGGACCTATTAGGACTGGCTGACATCAAATCTCATGCCTTACCTGTGAGCAGCAATGGTTCTTGTGCTGGCCAGTATCCATGTTGCTTATTAATGGAGGAAAGTGTTCATCATGACACCTTGCTTCCTGCTTAGATGTTATCCATGGCTGCAGGTTGAAAAATATTTTTTCTGTTTATCTGTTGCACTTTATACTTTAAAAAAAAAGTCTAATTAAAAAAAAACTTTAAGTTCATGAGAAATTTACTGCATATTTCTAAATACATTTTAAGGTTATTGATATTTTTTCATATTAGGAGCATTCCTTCCTATTATCTACATACTTTGTAAAGGGGAAACGTTAGACATGGGGTGCAGGTATCATTTCAAAAATCTATTTCTTCTCCACAAGGCATCCTTCTTACTCTTCCCTTTCCCCTGGTGTTTCTATAGTAACCTGGCATCCCTCAGCTACCACCTTTTTGTTGGCACTAAAAGATGGCTTATAATCAGTCCTACACTTGTTCTGAAATGCGCCTTTCAATTCGTAACACAACAGATAGTCGTAAATTTATCTTGAGTTAGACTCACATGTTCAGAGAAGTGAAAATATCAAGCAATGAGGTGCTGTAAGATTTAGCTTTCAGTTTCATAGCTAATAAAAAAGAACCAAGCTGGTTTCTGGGGTCTTGGGAGTTAACCCCGGCCCTTCACACACATTACCTTTTCCTACTGCTTTGACCATGAAGACTATAACTATAACTGACCAGGGATATAGTCACATCCAAGAAAGGAAAGTTTCAGAAACTTCTCTTTTCTAAAGTCGGTGTTTGGGGGTTTTTTCCTCCTAAAAAGCCTCTAGCTCTCCCATCTGCAAAACAGGATATGACAAGGCTTTTTTGACACATCAGTAATCAAATAAATTCTATACTCAGAGCCTGTCATGGAAGAAGCAGAAGAGCCATTCGAGCTGAGCCTCATGATCACAAAGTCACTCACGTTATCTCCAAGTAGGATCAGACACACCCTCTCAGGGACACTCCACAGCCTCCAGCAGAGAAAATGGTCCTCCTTCATCTTCAAAATGAACTCCTGGGCTTCCCTGGTGGCGCAGTGGTTACGAATCCGCCTGCCAATGCAGGGGACACGGGTTCAAGCCCTGGTCCAGGAAGATCCCACATGTTGTGGAGCAACTAAGCCCATGTGCCACAACTACTGAGCCTGCGCTCTGGAGTCCGTGAGCCACAACTACTAAGCCCGTGTGCCACAACTACTGAGCCTGCGTGCCTAGAGCCCGTGCTCTGCAACAAGAGAAGCCACTGCAATGAGAAGCCTGCGCACCGCCATGAAGAGTAGCCCCTGCTCGCTGCAACTAGAGAAAGGCCGCGCACAGCAGCAAAGACCCAACGCAGCCAAAAATAAATAAATTTAAATAAATAAATTTTTTTAAAAACTGAACTCAGATTACTGAGCCACCTCACTTGCGGTGTATGATGAATTACTTTTTAAAAAATAAACTCTTTTATGAATACCTCAATTACAATGCATTTGTCATTTGCGAAGTTTAAAAGAGTTGATTGTTGAAATGTAAACATCCCAATTCATCAGACCAGCTCCAATCATAATTTTTCTCCAGCCATAGCCTCCCCTATCTCAAGCGATGGCAAATCCGTCCTTCTGGTTACTGAGACCCAAAAACTTGGAAGGAACCTTGATTCTTCCCCTTCCTCTCACACTCCACTTTGAGACTGTCAGGAAATCCTACAGACTTTACCCTCAATATATTCAGAATCTGACTGCTTCTCACCAAGCTCACCATTGTCACCCTGGACCAGTACCACTGTCCTGTCTCATGGTCTCATAGCCTACTCACTACTCTGCCCGCTTCCCCCATCGCCCCGGCAACCACCACCAATCTCTTTCCAGCACAGCAGCCAGAGTGAACCCTTAAAAACATATCAGGTCACTCGTCTGCTCAAAACCTTCTAACGAACTGCAACTTCTAATAATAGTTGGAACTAATTTGTTATAGATCAAGACTCTCACTGGGAACAACTGAAAAGCCCTCAGGAAAAAAAAAAACTTAGTCAATTTGGGCTGCTATAACTGAATACCATAGACCAGGTGGCTTAAACAAACATTCATTTCTCACAGTTCTAGAAGCTGGAATTCCAAGATCAAGATATTGGTAGATTCAGTGTCTGGTGAGGGCCCTCTTCCAAGCCCATTTGGCTTCACTGGTGACTTCTTGCAAATATTTAAAAGGAAGAAAGAATATTAATCTTGTGTATACTCTTCCAAGAAATAAAAAGGAACACCTTCTAACTTTATTACGAGGGCAGCCTAACCTTGACCTAACCCATGCAAAACCTTCAAGACAGATACCTGGTATTCTTTACATGTTTCATAAACATGCTACTTTGAACTTAGCCTACTTACCAGAAGAATCAGTGGCTTTGACCATTTAACCTCACTTCTTACTTTCTGATTATGCAGCTACGTGCTCATCACGTTGCAATAACTTGATGCGGTCACCAGTGCTATTCACAAATATTCCAGCTCTCTCTGTACGCTGCATTCGGCTGCCTGCCCTTGGCTGCCCACTGGAAGTGAAGTATGGCTGCAAGATTTGCTTTAGCCCATAAAATGTGAGCAGAAGTGATGTGTGTCACTTCTAGGTGGGAGATTAGAGCTGGCATACTTGGCCACTTGCTTCTTCCCTCTTCCTGGCAACTGCAACATTCAAGGTGCTGGTTTCTCCAGCATCCTGGCTTCTGGAATGAGGAGGATAAAATGGCCGTGGGAAACACAAGCCCGATAGGTCCCAGTCAAGAGCAGCATGTCTTCAAAAGAACTGTGAATGTACCTGTGGGCACATGAAGCTGATCAGAATCAAATAGGTAAGAAGCCAATTAAGTTTTTAAGAGGGTTGTATAGCCGGAGAAAGCATGAGCGTGGAATAAAAACGTTTATGACTGTTGAAGATTTAAAACCACTCTCTGGGCTCCAGTCTTCCTCAGGCAGAAAGCAGGTTGAGAAAGCTGTTTGGCCCCCAAGGAGACATGGCCTCCAATGCGTACTTCAGAGGTGGCCAAGGAAATTAAAGGTAAAGGAAAACCTCCCAGTGGATGGAGCCAGATGGACTGGGGAGCAGCAGAATCCAGACCTAATGAAGGAATATCGCCCACTCCCAGGACAGGCGCTGGCCCTCTACCATCTGCCAGCAAAACTCAGAATTGCCATGGCCCAGCAGCTGTTCCACCATCGTGGCACTTATTCTGTCCCTCTTCCACCACTGCTGGGTGTCGTATAAAACTTTTAAATTCATAGATCTCTGGATTAACAGAAGCCAGTTCAGACCTGAGGTAAAGACCATGCCCGTTATCCCAAGGTCCTGCTGTTTAAGCTGGACACCGTGATAGGATGAGACTTGGGGAATGTCTTCCGTGGGGAGAGGGGGAGTGTATTTTGCCTGCAGGTTGGAGCATGGACCAAACATTTGTTGAGCGGAAGGGTGGACTGTGGTTGTCACTAATGCAGCTCACCAATATTTCCAGCTCTTTGCCGCCCAGAATAGAAGGGCTGCGCTTCCTGTCCCCCTGCGGTTAGGGGGCACCGAATCATCTCTTCTGATTGATGAGTTGCGAGTGGACGTGATGGGTCACTTTCCCACTAGGCATTTTTCTTGCTTTCCTAGCATGGAGATCTGCATCGCTCTGTCAGCCTGGGTCCTTGAGAGACTATGAAGATGAAGTGAGGGCAAGAAATAAGCCTTCATTGTTTTGAGCTTAGAGTTGAGGGTGGTTTCTGCAGCATAGCCTGGTTCTCACTGAGACACTGTTGGAACCAAGAACCTCATCTCTGGAGAAATTCCAGTTATTTACCTTATACAGTTACTCTTCTGAAGGTGTCATGTGCCTTCCTCAGTGAATCCTGAGGCTAAAATGGTACTGAAATCCTCAGACCCCAACCCAAACCCCTAATCAGTGACTCCCTCCCTAAGTCTCAAAATCAGCTAAGGAACTTTCATTGATCTGCGCTCCTGATGAATAAAAGAAATTGTGGACATTGCAGAAAGAAAAGTCTCTCTTTGTGTCTATGATAAAAATATAGATAACAACAACAACAAAAATAGATAGATAGATAGATAGATAACTATGTTTTAGTCTGAAAGTGGTGAATTTAAAGCAATTATTTGGACTTCTAAGAGTGCTAGAACCTTCCAAACTACAACTGGCATAATTGTCACTGATAATAATATACATGCTTAATAGTTCTGTAGTCCCCTCCAGGATAACAATAGCAGAACCTCTGGTCCTCTCACCCCATCAAAACGTGGCCTAGCTCTTCCTGGGACTCCCTGAACGCGGCTTGCAGGCTCCACAAACCAGCTCAGTTGGCTGCTTGCTGGGGTTGATCCCCAGATCCCATCCATTGCTGCTCCCAGGCTTTTAGTTACTATTCTCACCACCTGCAGGCCAACAAATGAGGTTTGGGGGAGCTCCCAGACCTGAGCAGACCCCCTTGGGGAAGAGGAAGAGCTTCCTGACCCCCACAGCCCACCCTGACAACCCCCCAGTCCTCTCCACACCAGGGAGTACCTCCACTCAAAGGGATTAAACCACAGCCTCCTGCACCAAAGAGTTTGTAGCTGTGCTACTTCCCGAAGCCCAGTGAGTGACTGTCTGCCCTATATCCACATTAGATACCCCAGAACAACAACAAAAATGGTGCTTCAGAGCCTGTCTCTCCCGTTAGATGTCACCAGCATTTCTTTTGGCTGTAGCCGTCCCTTCTCATAAAAAGGGGTTCTCATTAAAGTCTACCCCACTCCGCCACCTTAACCATAATGAAAACGAACAGTCATTGAGAATACCACGGACCAGGCATTACTTGCATTATTTAACCCTCACGCTAACCCTAAGGGGACAATACCACTTACACCTCACTTGGCAAATGCAAAAACTGAGGACCAGAGACAGAATGGGATCTGCCCAAGGTCACCCAGCTAATGGGGGGCAGAGACCTCCCTGTCACCACAGTCCAATCCTTACCATGGCTCACATCCTATCAAGGAAACAGAACCATAGAATAAATTGCTACTTATCAATACCCACTTTAATCACCAATTTAGGTGCAAGAATGCTCCCGCAATTTAAAGTCAGAAAAGTTTACAAAAAAGAAGGAAAAGGTTCTTGTGAAGAGAGAACCTAAGTACCAGCTTATGTGTTCTTTCACATGACAACTGTTGCTAAACTAGTAAAACTGCTGAAAGCAGAAAGCTATTTCCATTCCATGAGCTAAGTTTTTCCATTAAAAAGTATAATATTGGATGATTGTGCATTTTGTGTGTGTGAAAGAGAGGGGGAAAGCCTTTACCTCTCTAAAATTGCAAATGTCGGTACAAAGTGTTGCATATTTATTAACCCATCTGCCACTACAGCATTAAATGGAGAAAAGTCTTACTATAAGCAATTTATTCACAGTTACAGCTTTACCACCTGATGTGCAAAATAACAACACCCAGTAAACATTTATTATTGTTCTAAGTAATTTCGATTTTCAATTTAATTCATAACATTTTTTTGTTTGTTTGTTTGCAGTACGCGGGCCTCTCACTGCCGTGGCCTCTCCCGTTGCGGAGCACAGGCTCCGGACGCGCAGGCTCAGCGGCCATGGCTCACGGGCCCAGCCGCTCTGCGGCATGCGGGATCTTCCCGGACCGGGGCACGAACCCGTGTCCCCTGCATCGGCAGGAGGACTCTCAACCACTGCGCCACCAGGGAAGCCCCAAATTCATAACATTTTTAAAGACAACAAAAGCAAACTTTTGCTTAGCATTGGGTTTTGTTTCCATATTTCAGTTGAAAAGAGCAATCACTAGTGTTTGAGGTGATCAAGAAGCGTCTCTCACCAGCATGTGTTTTAGGGAGCACAGCGGTGTGAGGGTTTAGACGCCTGTTTACACGGTGACGAACGTGACAAGAAACGTGGCAGCTGCACCTCACCAAACTTGACCCAGTAGAGATTCGAAAGGTGAGTTGAAATCAGACCCCCTGGTACTTCCAGGGCCCTCCTGGGAGGCTGCTGCTGTATTTTGCTAACACTGAATCCAACTGCAGTACCAACTGAGACTGTTTACCTCTCTTGGCAAAATAGCAACGGTGTGCCTCAGCTGGAGGATCTTTCAAAAACAACTGATCCCAAACAAACAATCAAATCAGGACTCGGGCAGACAGTCACAGCCAGTCACACCTGGAGAAAGGTAAGAAAGAGCTCTGAGAGAGTGGCCTGTTTACTCAATGTCCCCTGCTGCCTTGGCCCTGCCCGAAATGGGAGGGGTGGGCTTTTGAGTTGGAGATGATATCTCTCAGGTCATCTGCCCCATCACAAAGCAGAATTAGACTCCTCTGAGCAGAACCTCTGAGTTCCAGTGTGACCTTAGGTGTCCAGGGAGCTGTAGCTGCCACCCCACTGCCCTTGGCAAAATTGCCTGTCATGTCTTCCCTGCTGCGTACCAAGCTACCCCAACCCTGTGTGGTATAAAACCACAGCCAGGGTACTATGCTCACGGAGTCCGTGGGTCAGAAATTCAGATGGGTCAGCTGGATAGCTTCACTCAGCTTCACAACGTCTAGGGCCTCTGGTAGAAAGGCTCAAAAGGGTGGAAGTGACCAGAAATCTGTGACCTGAATCATCTGGAGGCTTCTTCGTGCACATGTCTGGTGTCCCACGTGGGGTGACTTGAGGGCTGGGCTTTAAGTGGGACTATTTTTTTTTTTTTTTTTAAAGAAGATGTTGGGGGTAGGAGTTTATTAATTTATTTATTTTTGCTGTGTTGGGTCTTCGTTTCTGTGTGAGGGCTTTCTCTAGTTATGGCAAGCGGGGGCCACTCTTCATCGCGGTGCACGGGCCTCTCACTATCGTGGCCTCTCTCGTTGCGGAGCACAGGCTCCAGACGCGCAGGCTCAGTAGTTGTGGCTCACGGGCCTAGTTGCTCCGCGACATGTGGAATCCTCCCAGACCAGGGCTCGAACCCGTGTCCCCTGCATTAGCAGGCAGACTCTCAACCACTGCGCCACCAGGGAAGCCCTAAGTGGGACTCTTGACCAGAGCATCTACGTGTGACCTCTCCGCATGGCTTGGGCCTTCCCAAGAGGGAACATCCAGAAAGCAAATGCTCCACGAGACCTGGGTGAAAGCCGCACGATCTTTTCTGAGCTAGTCTCACAAGTCACGTGGCTCCTCTCCCACTGTATTCTGTTGGTTACAGGTCAGGCCAGCCCAGGTTCAAGGGAGCTGTGGCAAGGTCACACTGCAGAAGAGCAGGAGGGATGGGAGCTATTGTTGCAGCAATCTTAGAAAAATGCCATCAGCCACCACATGACCAGAGCATGGTGGTCTCCACTTGGGACTCCTGCCCTGGTTGTCTGAAAGAAAAGAATTTAGAAATTAATCGTGGTCCCAAGGAAAAAATCCCTTCATTCAATCAACAAACTACTGTGTGTGTCATGGCTATTAAAGTTTATGTGATATAGTCCCACCCCCACCCCAAGACTCATCTGAGTCACATGACACCCCTCTCTCCAGCCACCCTGACCTGCCTGATGTTCCTCGTACTTGTGTCTGGGTTCCTCTGCCCCAGGGCCTTTGCCCCTGCTTGCTCGCTCCCCTCTTCAGCATGTTAATGCTCACACATCCTTCAGATCTCAGCTTAAACATCACTTCTTTGTGAAAAACCTCCCTGAGCTCCCCAACTAGGTCAGACTCCCAGGATAGACACTCATCGCCCTAAGTACCTTATCACAGCTGTAATTTTGTTTTAATATTTAGTATCTATCTCCTCATCTTGACTGTAAATGAGGTCAGTAACTCTGTTTTTGATGACCATTGTAACCATCCCCTCCCCCAACACACACACAATCACAGAATTCCTGGCCCAAAGAAGGTGCTTAATAAACATTTGTTGGAATAGATTTATATGGTCATTGAGCATCTCAGATCCACCTGACACTATGTGAGGGGTAGGAATACAGTAGTTACTGAGACAGTCCCACATCTGCCATCTTGGAACTCACATCTAGACAGGGAGACAGACAATAAACAAGCCTACGGGATGCATGTGTTGAAAGAAAAGGGCTCTTGGAGAGAAAAGTCGGGTACTCAACCTAGCCTAGAATCTGGGAAACGTTTCTTGAGAAAATGAGATTTCCACGAAGCCCTTCTCCCCACCACACCGCCCCCCCCCACCCCAGTCCTCCCTCCCAGCCAAGCAGGTCTCAAGTTCCTCCTTTCCTTAGGAGCAAATAATTAGTCCTTTGCAATTCACATTTATGATGTGTTGTGGGATGAATCGGTATAAGCCAAGGAAAAAGAAGTATAAATATATTTCTCGGTGCAAGTGGGCTGTTTAATATGACTGTGTGCACTAATTAAGTTGTATGTAACACGGAAAGCACTTTGACATTGTTAAACTTAATGACCCCCTGCTTAAAGAGAAAAGACACATTTACAGTGAAATTATAGTCTGTGCTGTAATGCCTAGCTGGAGCAATGCCTTCTAGTAGATTGTTTCCAAACCCCTCAAAGCACCAGCTTGAAATAACAACGTGCAAGTGGCAGCACTGTCTTTAAGCCATGTCATTGTTTTCAGGAATGTTTCTTCGGCCTCTGCACACCGCAGAGCTAAAAGTCAGAGCTCTTGATAAGGTGTGGAGTTATCTTACAGACTCCTGGAGCCCAGAAAGTTTTAGGTGGCCAATGAAGTCTTCAAATTCACCATCTCGGCCATCACCTTCACACGTGAGCTCAATTAATCTTCATGACAACCCTCCAAGTTACTTTTATAGTCCTTTGCTAGATGAGGAAACTGAGGCTGGAAGAGCTTAAACGACTTTATTCATTCCTCCATTCATTTCAACAAATAGGTTTTGAATGCCGACTGTGTAGCAGGCCCTGTTCTGAGCACTGGGGTGTCAACAGAGAACAAGAAAGTCAGAGCCCCTGTCCTCAGGATGCTTGCATCCTAGGGGAGCATCCACATAAACACATGGACCACAGCACAGGGGGAAATGTACTGGAAGAGAACCAGTTAGAGAGGAACTCCCAGGGAAGGGGGCTTCCATGAGAGGAAGGTCAGGAAAGCCCCTCTGAGGAGACATACAACCAGAGATTTGAATGCTGAGGAGGGGGCATCTCTGGGGAAAGGTTTCCAGGTAGAGGAAACAGCTGGTGTACAGCCCTAGAGACAGGACTGCACTTAGCATGCTTAAGGGCAGGGGGAAGGCCAGAGTGGCTTGCAGGTAGTGATGGAGAGGGAGAGTGCCCAGTGGTCTCTACTGGGACGGACTCTATCTGGCTCCAGAGCCCATGGTCCTAACCACCGTGCTTCACAGTCTCATACCCAATAGAAATAACACAGAGAAGCCTGATCTGGTTCTTGGGGAGAGAGAAGCCAAGCCCTGAGTTCCAGCTCTTCTGGGGAGATGCGAGCTCCCAAACCATGAATGTAATGGGGGAAAGAGAGTCGGATGGAAACTGGTCCTTCAGCCCAGCCCCAATCAGGTGAGATTCCGTTTTATCAAACAGAGCTATTGAAACAAAGACACCTGAAGGATTGCAGCTGAAAAATCTGGGCGGAGCACAAGATCTTCCATGCCCGCAGGGTGGACTATTTGGTAACACAAGTCATTATACATTTCATTCATTCATTCATTCATTCAAATAATATGATGAAGCACCTACTATGTGCCAAGTAGGCCCTGAATCTGGTGCGTGAGATACATGCTGTCCCCACCTGCACGGAATTGACAGTGTAAGTAGGACATGGAGTCACTAGAACTCAACTCACTGGGAACATAATTTTGTCTAACTCAGGATAAAGGGGCACATGGCAAAATTAGTTTGCATCAGGAAAACAGTCAAAAAAGCAGCCTTCCCAAGAAGGGCTGGGAGCAGCTGCCCTTAGCCCGGTTTCCAACCTCATCTCGCCATCCACAGGCTGGTGACTTCAGAGGCCCCACTAGCAACTGTCAACAAAGGGAGACGGAACAGGGAGGGCACTCAAACATATTTTAAGGATTCTTCAATACAATTATGGAAGAGACAGGAAGTCAAGTTAATCCTTGTTTAACCAGAAAATTAATCAGAACATTGCCCTACCTCCTTGTTTATCAATTAATTGAATTTGTATTAGAAGCAATTGTACCAGGTGTACCAGCACACGCATAAAAAGAGTCACAGTTTCTAAACATTATTTCCTTGAGTAATAGGGATGATATACCATAAATAGCAAAGCAATGTCTTTTAATCCCCATTCCCACCTCCTCTTGCCAATGCACACCCACTCGTACATACATGTACACATCTAATTACTGCTCCTGAGATCCTGGCTTTCAGTATCACTATCTTGCTGAGAATGGTAAAACTCATCTGAGCCTACTGGCTTGGCCTTGCAGGTGGAAGAGACCAGTATTTCTAATTAACATGATCTTTCTTAGCATACCAAGACCAGGCCGGGGATGGGACCAGAGTGTTCCCACATTGCCAGGATAGGAAGGACTGGGGATGTGACAGAAAAGAAGTAGAGTACCCACCCCTTCCGTGTAGACAATTGAGGGGGACAAAGGGAACAGATAGAGCGGTCAAGGTGGGGCTTCTCCTCCGGGCCAAGGCCTCAAAATGAGGATGTGTCGTGGCAGGTGGCAGGGCCCACATTCACCGCTCTGGGTGGGATCAGCTCTCGGGCTGATCTCTCCCAATGCCGAGGTGCTAGATGTACAAGAGTGGACACAGGGTACGGACCGGAAGGTCAGGAGGCGTCAGGAGTACCGTTTCAGTCATATGATGGGGCCCTGCTGTTTCCACCTTCCAACTGGTGGGAGCCAATTGGGAATCTTGTCAGGGGCAGATGAAATTTGAACAAACTGCATACTTAAACTGAAAAGAGGCCATTGAAACCATAAGAGCCTGAGATATTATTAAGTGGCTCCTTTAAGATTCATTCCTCCCCAGCAGAAGGAGTTTATGGGGAAGATCAGGCGGGTTACAGGAAATAAAGAAGTGGTATTTCCTTCCCCATCTGGGGGTAGCATTAGTGAATTTTGTAATCTCGCTACATTTCTTATCATCTCTCCCCGACTCTAGACTGTACGATCCAAGGGCCCCCAGGCCTTGGCTGTTTTGTTCAACACAGTTGATGCAGTGCCTAACAAGACCAGGCACAAAATTGGCCTTCAATTAAGTAGTGAATGAACATACGAATGAATAACTAAATGAATGAGGCCAACCTTGAATTCCTCTATAACTAATCCAAATGGGAATGGTGGAAATGAGAAGCTATGAGAAGAAAACTTATCAAGTCAGACATCAGTCATAGCCAACATTGGTTGTTCTACCCAATAACCTCCTCCCCTTCATCTTACTAACAACACTCTGGTTTGAGCAGCAGTGTTAGAATGCTCCCTCCCCAGATTCCCAAGTTGCTGTAGACGACCAATTCTGGCTAATGAGGTGTCAACTGAAGCAAAGAGAGTGGGGTTTCCAGGAAAACTGTTGTTTTCCTGATAACAAGGGACAGACTCAGCTGGCATACACCTTTCTTTCTCTTATTATTCCCTCTTCTTCCTAACTGAAAAGCAGAAGCAATGCCTGGAGATGCCACAGCCATTTTGCAGCCATGAGGGTGAAAGTCACATGCTGAGGATATCAGAGCGCTTGACTCTTCCTTGAGCAGCTGCACCAGCCCTGGACCACAACCCCCAGAACATATTACGGCGTGAGAAGAAGAATCCTCTTTTTCTGGGTTTACAGATCCCAAACCATCCTTGGAAAGAATTCAGGGTTTTATGAACTTGAGAGGGGGAAATGCTATATCATTTTTGCAAACCTCAAACTGAGATTAAGCATTCCCTTCCATTATGAATGTGGGCAACAGACTGGTGTAGTATCAGCAATGCCTGTGGACTTTGTCACTAGAAATCACAGTTGTTTTCACTCAGCATTGCAGTTATTGCCTTTATCTTGATTTATCACTTATAGTTATCACTATTTTGAAATTCTGCTGGTTTGTTATTAGACTCACTGCTTGATCTAGTTACTTAATGAATTAGTTTGAAAAGCACATATATTACTATATCCCAACTTTGGAGTTTTAAAAATATTTGATAACTATTTCAATTAATTGGTTTCCTTCACAGTCTTTTATTTTATTTTATTTTATTTACTTTATGCATGTAAAAACATTCTTCCACAGAATTCTCCTGACTGCCAAAGGAGGTTATGGTTCGAAAAAGGTTCAGAAGCCCAATTTTATTGAGTTAAGCACCGTGATCAGGTTTCTTTACGAGCGCACAGTTCCTAACTGATCCCCCAATTTTCCCCAGCTGATTCATGGGCAACTCTGAGTGGTGATGATTTCTGGAACCAAGAGGAGAGACACTGATGAATCAAGAACAACTTTTGCAGCTCATTTCCCTTCAATCTTAATTTTTTCCTGGCCCTAAGCGTCCCCTGTTGAAATGCAGGTGCCCTCGAAGACACTACAGGAAGGTACACAGTGCCTCTCCCTCCTTGACAAGTCTTCCTACTACTCACAGGACAACAGCCAGCCAATGATGTGGAAAATGGCTTCCTTTTTGTCAGTATGTGATGCCCCAGGGCCAGAAAATTTAAAAATTAATGGAGGCTTCACCCCACCTGTGCTATCATTCTCAGGCATCACCCCCTTGCCCCACAGCAATGGTGCAAGACTTACTGGCTGTTTCCGTGCTTTATGGTGGCTGACGTCATATCTTCCTGCTGTCGTGATTTGTACTCTGATGGTTATCCAGCTTGGCATGACCAACCTCTAGACGACCTGTCCTTCATCACAGCTGCCAATTTGCCCAGAGCCCTTTGTCCAGACTGCAGCCTCTTGGCTTCTTATGACATGACTCCCGCAGGTCGACTGGGGAGCCAAAAGAAATCACATGTCACATCCACAGGGTGAGCAAAGGTCACCTCTTCTCTGTGGCAACAGAACATCTGCCCCAGGGAGATGAATTGATGATCACTTCATCCTTTGTAATGCTGAAATTTTTTTCTTTTGTGTTTGGCCATAGAACAGAGCCAGAGCCTGAAAAGGAAAAGTCAGAAGATCTCAGACACCAGTGGGAGGCCTGGCTTTGGCAGTGGCTGGTTGGCATGGGACCCTGGTAGAGTTAAGGTCATCTGCTGCCCCCAGCCTGGGATCTCAAGACATATGCTGCTTTCATGCTTCTTAAGGGCACAGAGTCCACTGAGTGTTCCTCTCAGAGGCTTCCTGGGCTTTGTATGGTGTTTTGCACCTGCTATTAGACTGTGAACCTATTAGCTCTCTGTTGCTGTATAACAAATTACCCCAAAACTTGGTAGCTTAAAATAGTAAACATTCTTATGGTCAGGAACTCAGGCACAGCTTAGCTAAGGGCCTTTGCCTCACAAGGCTGCAATCAAGGTGTCAGCTGGAACCATGATCTCATCTTAAGTCTTATCTTAAAGCTGGACTGAGGGAAGATCTGCTTCCACGCTCACTCACGTGACTGTTGGCAGGATTTGTTTTTTTTTTCGCGGAGCACAGGCTCCGATCGCGCAGGCCCAGCAGCCATGGCCCACGGGCTCAGCCGCTCCGCGGCATGTGGGATCCTCCTGGACCAGGGCACGAACCCGTGTCCCCTGCATCGGCAGGCGGACTCCCAACCACCGCGCCACCAGGGAAGCCCCTGTTGGCAGGATTTAGTTGCTCGTGAGCCATTGGACTGAGGGCCTCAGTTCTTCACTGGCTATCAGCTGATTCCTGGCCACGTGGGTCTCTCCACAGGACAGCTCACAATGTGGCAGCCAGCTTCTATCAGAGAGAGCAAGTGACAGAGCAATAGAGGGTGACAAGGTAGAAGCCAGATCTCCAAAGTGACATTCCTCCACTCTTGTTGCATTCTGTGCATCGGAAGCAAGCCACTGGGTCCAGATCACCCTCAAGCGGAGGGGATTACACAGAGAATGAGCGCCAGGGAGCAAGGGTCACTGTGAGCCATCCAAGAAACTGCCCACCACAACAGGGAGTTTGGGGAAACTGTTCATATTTTATGAATGCATTGCATTTCTTTTTTTTTTTACTGTGTTGGGTCTTCGTTTCAGCGTGCGGGCTTCTCATTGCAGTGGCTTCTCTTGTTGAGGAGCACAGGCTCTAGACACGTGAGCTTCAGTAGTTGTGGCTCGAGGGCTCAGTACTTGCGGCTCCCAGGCCCTAGAGTGCAGGCTCAGTAGTTGTGGTGGGTGCACGAGCTCAGTTGCTCCGCAGCATGTGGGATCTTCCCGGACCAGGGCTTAAACCCATGTCCCCTGCATTGGCAAGTGGATTCTTAACCACTGCACCACCAGGGAAGTCCCCTGCATTGCATTTCTGAACCCAATTTTTTGTGCTTCTATATTCAAATTGCATGCATACAGTTGCCTAACACTAGTGTTTCTTAACCTGAAATCCATGAGCGCTGCGGGAAGGTTCTAGGAATCTCCTGAAATTGTGAGTCAAATGTCGTCTATAAGTAGATTTTGCCAGGAAGAGGATCTGTAGTTTTCTTTAGATTCCCAAGTGGGATCAAGAATCCAAAAAAATAGAGCCACTCCCTGTAATCTTTGTGAGACACTTGTGTTCCCCAAATGCTACCAGATGCTACTGAAGGGCCAACAGAGGAAATGGCCACATAGCAGGTCAGAGCTGGCGGGACTTAGCCAGCCTGCTCAGGGCCATCTCATCCAACAGGTAGAGAAGCAGAGGCCTGTGGAGGGGAGGGGGGTAGGTGAAGACACTGGGCTAGGGTCCCAGGGGTCCTGACAGGTTTGGAGGCCGTTCCATTTTCACCAGGCTGCTCTTAGTGCTACCCGATCCCACTAAGGAGTGGCGCCATGTGTTAGGTGGCCGTTGGACAAACATGGATTTTTGCCAGCAAGCTGGTATTAATGTTGCTTCAACACGGTGGCCTTACATGAAAAATCCACTCTCAACTCTTTGCTTACACTTTATATTGTTTTTCCTTCAATTTGCTTGACAAACCTTGCTTTTTTTTAATAACAGCCATTCACAGTCCATCGGACAGGAAATGAAGAGCAGCCACGCAAAAACTCACCCTGTTCACTTTAGGGAGAAAGAGGGGCTGGAGGTGGCTGCTGGGGTCCTTGATGAAGCCGCTTTGGCAAAGGCAGCCCCTCTCATCAAACCAGGTGCGTGGCTGAATCGCCCCGGTCAAGAGTGTGTCTGGCTTTGACTACGTCCTCCGCGTACTTAAGATACGTGGCCGTGGGTGAGTCACTTAACCTCCCTGGGCCTCAGTTTCCCTGTCTGCAAAATGAGGATAACAGTTGGACCCCACTTTGCCCCAGGGCAGTGGGGAGTATTAGATCAGGTAGTAGGTATGAAGCACTCAGCCCAGCATGTGGCCCAGAGTAAGCCCTGGAAACACAGGGACTGGCAATGTCCTTCCCCTTTCTGGATTTCTAAAGGCTCAGGAGCCTGGGCGAGATCAAGATCAAGAGCCTGGTGAGGAGTAGAGAACACCTGTTTTTTTCACTCCAGAGTCTGAACTTGTAACCAGTGACATATACCAGAGTATGAGTGGAAAGCCCTGGAGCCCGGGGACGCTGGTTTGAGTCTCTTCTCGCCCACACCCAATCATGACTCTGACCACGCACTGCACCCTCAAGGCCTCACGTGAGCAGGACCGGCTTGTTCAGAGATGCTGGGAGCGACACACCTGCGGCCCGCCCCCTCCACATCCACCTGCAGCAAATGCTGCTCATCAGTGGGGGCACCTGGGACGGACCCGTGAGCAGGACCCGCTCTCCTGCCTCTCCCAGTTCAAGAGACACCTCGGGACAGAAAGGAAAGCATAATCATACCCCCTGGCAAACGTGCTTCTGACTGACCTTCTGGAAAACACAGGTGATATTTACAAGGAGAGAGTCCTCACCCATGAAGGGCTTTCAGCAGGATGTACCTGAGGTGTCTGGGTTACTTATGGCAAACAAATGTGGAATCTGTGGATTTATGGGACTTGGCCTCCTGGAAGATGTCACTACCCTTTGAACTTACCGGAGTATAACACGGAAATGCTTCGTGACCGGAACGGCTCCCTAACCGGTAAGTGTTGCCCCAGCTGGCATTGCTTAGAGAGTTCGTTCGTTTAATCTGGAAGAGGAGAATTACTGTAGCAAGAGGGGGTCTGGGGATGACACCGGTGGTCCCCGGCCTCTCCTGGCTCCGCTCGTACCTGGTGAGAACTTATGTTCTGAAAATTTTCGGTGAATTTGGATACTGGGTAAACTGGGTAAGACCTCTGGTGCTCTGAGTCACGTTCGGCATTCCCGTCTTTAGTGTTAACTCAGCACCCTAGGGCTAAAGAGAGTTCGTCAAGGCTGTCAAGACGGTGATCTTGGGGTCGGGGCCCTTGTGTCTCTGGGGCGTCGGACCTGACCGTAGTAGGTGCTCAGCAATCATTCCCTGAATG
Organism: Monodon monoceros; assembly: GCF_005190385.1. Lineage (NCBI taxonomy): Eukaryota > Metazoa > Chordata > Mammalia > Artiodactyla > Monodontidae > Monodon > Monodon monoceros. Next base: position 72,124,812 of record NW_021703780.1, on the reverse strand, counting down.
AGTGTTGGTTATTTCATCCTAGGAGTTGACTTTTAGGCCCCTGACTGTTCCACAGAAGCATTCAGCGATTCGCCTCACATAGGGAAGCAGGGGAAGCACTGGGTAAGGGGGAGAAATCACGCAGAACGCTGAGTATTTCCTCAAACCCATTTTGCAGACTGTAAGCCACCACCCAGAACCCGTAGCCAATGTGACGGGGAGATCTGGCTGGTGCCGAAAGCCCTTCTAAAGCAGTCCCAGCGCTCAATAGATTTCTTCCCTGCCCCTGCAATGAGTAATCCATGAATTAGAAAGGACTGACATTGGTGAACAAAGCCATTACAATCCATCAGGTTGAACTTGAGAATTCTGTGGAAATGGCCAATTTTTTTTATCATTCAGATTTTTATTAAAATAATAGACGTAGACATTTTTTGTAAAACAAACCAAAACCTTCACGAATCTTCACCAGATCTTCCCCTTGAGCAGGGTCTAAGCAGTAATCACACTAGTGGATCCATCGGACCACAGGCCTGACCTCTTCACAAATAAATCAACATCAGGGGAATAATATGACCATCTTGAAGGGTGAAGTATGGCCCAGCTTGTCTACGTAGCTAAAGTGCTCTCAAGGTTACCACTTATATTCCAAAATAGTAACAATAATAATAGCTGACAATTACTGAATGCTAATATAAACTTTACATGTGCCTTGAATCTTAGTAACAACCCTGTGAGGTTGGTTCTATTGTTAGGCCCTTTTTAGAGATGAGAAAACTGAGGCTTTGCAGAGGTTAAGTGTTTTGCTCCAAGTCCGAGAGCTAGGAAGTGGTAGATCTAGCATTTATAAAATGACATCTAGAATTAAGGTAAAATAAATGAAAAGTTAAAACACAACTAATTTAATTGCAGGTAACATCTTTAGCATAGAAATCTGGCTCAAAGCATGTGAAGAAGGTGGAATTCCCCTGAAAAAAAAAGAAATAGGCATATAAACTACAGGTTTTTGTTGTTGTTGGAGTGTAGTTGATTTACAGTGTTGTCTTTGTTTCAGGTGTACAGCAGAGTTATTCTATAACTGAATATAAATGTATAATATAATATATATTATATAAAATATAATATAATATAAATGTATAAATGAATATACATATATTCATTCTTTTTCAGATTCTTTTCCCGTTTAGGTTATTACAGAATATCGAGTAGAATGATTCCCTGTCCTATACAGTAGGTCCTTGTTGGTTATCTATTTTATATATAGTAGCGTGTGTATGTTAATCCCAAACTGCTAATTTATCCCTCCCCACCCCCCACCATGCTTCCCCTTTGGTAACCATAAGTTTGTTTTTGAAATCTGTGAGTCTATTTCTTTTTTGTAAACAAGTTCATTTATATTATTTTTTTAAATTAGATTCCACTTATGAGTGATATCATATATGATATGTGTCTCTCTCTGTCTGACTTCACTTAGTATGATAATCTCTAGGTCCATCCATGTTGCTGCAAATGGCGTTATTTCTTTCTGCTTTGTGGCTGAGTAATATTCCATTATATGTATGTACCACATCTTCTTTATCCATTACTCTTGTCGATGGACCTTTAGGATGTTTCCATGTCTTGGCTATTGTAAATAGTGCTGCTATGAACATTGGGGTGCATGTATCTTGTCGAATTATGGTTTTCTCTGGATATGTGCCCAGGAGTGGGATTGCTGGATCACACAGTCGTTCTATTTTTAGTTTTTTAAGGAACATCTGTACTGTTCTCCATAGTGGCTGTATCAATTTACATTCCCGCCAACAGTGCAACAGGGTTCCCTTTTCTCCACACCCTCTCCAGCATTTATTGTTTGTAGACTTTTTGATGATGGCCATTCTGACCAGTGTGAGGTGATACCTCATTGTAGTTTTGATTTGCATTTCTCTGATAATTAGCAATGTCGAGCATCTTTTCATGTGCTTTTAGGAAATGGCCAATTTTTGATGCATGTGAGCCTCACAGAAATGGAACTTCTATTAAGAAAAGGTCACCAAACTTCTCCTATTAAGGAAAGATACTGAATACCATTCCTTTTCCCTAATGCAAACTAAAAATTAACATGGGATTTTTTTTCAAGAATCAAAAATGGTAAAGAAAACACAGCAGGCTTTGTCAGCCCATTTATCTGGGGTCTACACATTTTTAAAGCAGAAGAAGAAAACACTGAACATGTGGCAAAGAGAGAGGAAGCACAGAAAAAATGAAATTTAACATTTATTGGAAAATAATTTTCCTCAGCCTTATAATAATCCATTAACCCCAGAATAAACCCAAAGTTAATGGTTATTAGCATTATGCAGCAACGTCTCACATTTTCCAAGGCAAACAAAACCATCATTAAAAACAATGGTGTCGGGGCTTCCCTGGTGGCGCAGTGGTTGGGAGTCTGCCTGCCAATGCAGGGTACACGGGTTCGTGCCCCGGTCTGAGAAGATCCCACATGCCGCGGAGCGGCTGGGCCTGTGAGCCATGGCCGCTGGGCCCTTGCGCATCCGGAGCCTGTGCTTCGCAACGGGAGAGGCCACAACAGTGAGAGGCCTGCGTACCGCAAAAAAAAAAAAAAAAGAGAATGGTGTCTCCTTAAAATTGCTTTAATGCTTATTTTTGGCTAAATAAAATCCATTACCCAGAGAAGGAAATGCCAGTGTTAACTACAAGACTGCTCTTCAGTACAGGGCCTGGGTGGCGTCACACACCTCTTTTAAGAGGAGAAAAGCCCTGAAACTGAATTACTGCTTGGAGATTTTGTGTGGAGTAGGGCATTGGGAAAGGACCTTGTCAGATCATATTCTGTATGTTTTACAAGGCATCGCCTAGTATACGTTTAAATCTCACAGATTTTATGCTGGGGCACCAAAGGCTCAGAGCTGTGAGCGCTGAGGTGTTAGAGGACAGAGACACAGTGAAATAAATGCTGTCTTTTCTGTCTCTGTCATAATTCTCTCAGCTTATAAACTAACACTACAAAAAGAGATTGTGTGTATGTGACAGAGAGACAGACAGACACAGAGACACAGAGACACACAGAGACAGGGACAGAGAGGAGAGAGAGCAAGGAAGGCAGGAAGGGGAGAGAAAGAGAGAGAGAACAGCCATCACTTGTAAGATAAGAGTTGAAAGGAAGGCCTGCTTTATTTGTTAGTTAATTATCTAGATCAGAGTTTCTCAATCTTGACACAATTGACATTTGGGCCAGACAATTGTTTGTCAGGGGATGGCTATGGGGCTGTCCTGTGCCTTGTAGGATACTTAGCCACATCCCTGACCTTTACCTCCTAGAGAAATAGCAGTCACATCACCTGCTTCCCAGGTGTGCTAACCAAAAATGTCTGCAGACTTTGCCAAATGTCCCCAGGGGACAAAATCACCTGTATTGAGAACCACTGATCTAGAGCCAAGATTGGGCCCTCAGGGGTTATCACTGGGTTAGGGACACAAGGAGTAGGAAGGACCCAATGTCTCCGGTGTTCTCTGTAGCTGGCTGCATGTTCAGTGTCTACCCAGGAAGGAATCTGCTCAGGGCAGTAAATCTGACCTGCAGCTACAGGAAACAAAATGCGGTTCCCAGAATCTTTCTACCTGTGCCGTCATCAAAATTAACTGTTAATGTGCTCTAAGACTATCCTCACCCCCTGCCCACAAAAGAAGATTCAGACTTGGCCCAAAGTATTAGTCAGAGTTCTCTAGAAAAAGAGAACCAACAAGAAGCATGTATAGAGAGAGGGAGAGATTTATTACAAGGAGTTGAATGATGCATCTGCAGAGGCTTGGTTAGTTCAAAACTTGCAGCGTATATTGGCAGGCTAGAGACTCAGGGAAGAGTTGCAGTTCAAGTCCAAAGGCAGTCTGCTGGCAGAATTCCTTCCTGCTCAGAGGAGGTTCAGCTTTATTCTATTAAGGGCTTCAATTGATTAGATGAGGCCCACCCACATTAAAGAGGATAATCTGTTTCTACCGAAACACACATTTCTGTGTGTGGCTGTTGATGCTCCTGCAGCTTCACCTTGTGAACCACCTGAGAACCCGGTAATGCAATGATGACGGCAGAGGAGAAAAGAACCAGGGTCTATAACGATGTCTTTGAGCCCCCAAGAATCACCCTTCTTGGACTTCTTGCTAATTGAGACACTAATTATTTTTAAGCCAGGTGAGCCTGTATTTTGTTGTTGCTGTTGTTACTAATAGCTCATGTCATTTGGTCTGCAACAACAGAGAAAATATACTCCTGCGACCTAAGAAAGTAGATAATCTAAGAGAAATCCGATGATGACCGCGCTGATGAGATGGAGATAGTGATGTGGTGATGGTGCTGCTTTTGCTGGTGACAACGATGGGGGCGCTGGTGGTGCTGATGCTGCTGACGTGGCAGTAGCTATGGTGATGATGGTGGTGGTGATGGTGGCAATGGTGATGATGGTAAAGCTGGTGATGATGACGGGAATGGTGATGCTGAGGTTAACAGCTATCACTTGTTGAATGCTTCCGTTGTACCAGATCTACTTCTTCTGACCAGGTCTCTCAATTGCTTGGGCTGATATAAAGAGAAAATGGGATAACAGATGCAAAAGCTTCTTAAAAGGATTAAACCATCATTGCATTAATAATCCATCTATGAAACACTATACCCTACACTATGCTAAGTGCTTTAAGCAAATATTTTCTCACCACAGCCCTATAATAAAGAGTCAGACTCCATTTTTTATGTTTGACCACTGACAGCTTTCAAGCCCCCACCATTCCCATTTCCCTTTGTCCCCCTCTGGGCAAGCCGATAAGAAAGCCCAGACACTCCCATCTGAAACAATTTTGGGTTGGGGGAGGCTGGTCATGCCCTCTCCACAGGGCACCCACAAAGTAAAGGTAGGGAGTCTGATTATTCCCATTCTATTGATGAAGAAACAGAGGACCACATAGCTAGTATATAGCAAAGATAAGATGCTGTCTGACTCCAGAACCTGAGCTTCTGATCAACAAGGCTATATTTTCTCCACTTCTGGGAGTGTTTCAAAAGATGGAACAGAATAATCACTGTGGAAGATGCTTGGAAAATAGCATTTGTTCACTTATTCTTTCAAACATTCAACAAGTAACTAATTGTGCCTCTGCTACATACCAAGCTGGGGCTAGGTTTCGGGGGACAGACACTTGGACAATCAGAGGCCCTTTGATCCAACAAGAACCAAGTACTTTTCTGAATGAGGTTATAAGATCCTAGGGAAGGTAGAGGTCAACCTGTGGAAGATGCTCATTTGGCCAAAATGGGCAAGTAGATTGAGAATGAAAGATGAGGGATGGGCCATAGAAAGATAACTACAAACCCAGCAAGCATGAGGCTCTTTGCTAGAGCAGGACACACAACCTGGACCAGGGACGAAACTCATGTTAATGAATCATTATTACCTAATATTGCTGATGAGAAAGTCACAGTGATCCTCAGCACCATAGCTTGAATTGAGAGACGGCCTTGCTACTGTAATTAATGAAATGGTTTAATTTATAAATCAAACACTCCTATTAAATATTCAGAGGGTGGCAATCAATATTTTTCTGCTCCTGCTACATTCATCTAATTTTCTGTAATAGACGGCATTAGAAGATGATTATTAGTAAATTAACAGAATATCCAATTGAAACACTTCTTGAGAGTGTTTGCCATTTCGGAGGGCTTGTTAATGGAAAATACAAGCCTTGGTTGGATCCTAAGGACAGTGCAGTAATCGACTCCTCATTGAGCAATGGAGAGCTTCCATTTGAATAGCATGGTGACAAATCAACCAGAGCTATTTAGAGAATTAGTAAATGTGTTGAAATACTTTTTTTTTTTTTTTGAAAGACAAAATGGGTCAGGTCTTGCTTCTTCCCACCTCTGAAGCCTGGGGCCAGTGTTGACCTTGGTCAAACCAAATGGATGCTGTTTCCCAAGATTTTGAATCTTAAGGCTGTGGAGTCAGGACAGGAGGAGCCCTGGAAGGTGTGTTATCACAGTGACCATAGTGCACACTGACCACATTGCCCCTGCTGTCTGGCCCTTCAGAAAGCCCTTAGTTCTCACCCATCCCCTAAGCTTGGTTTTCAAACCACTTCTCCATTCTGAGAACTCTGATGTCCTTCTAATCCATTCCTTTATGCTGAAGATGGCGAGTCCGTTTCTTGCTGGCAACCGGGAATTTTGACTGAGACATAAATAACCTGAGGGAAGACGTAAGTTGTGCATTAATCAAGTTTCCTGCTCCGGTTAGGCTCTCTGTGTAAGGTAGGAAGAGCTTGCTTTTAGAAATATGGGTGAAGGCAGCAGGAAGCTAGCTATTTAGCTTTGATAAATGTGGGGAGTGTGGTTTGGAGGGCACCTGTCTCCATCTGAAATGGGAACAGAAAGAATTATGACCAGAGAGAGGGACGGGAGAGGGGAGTCAATCCATTTAAGCAGAGCAGGTGAAATGAAGTCATTATCCAACAAACAGACAAAGGACAGAAGTGTGCTGTTCAGGTTAGTATGATTGCTTGGAACCCCTACTTAAAAGAATGATTAGATGAATGGTAGATATGCACATCTGGTCGTGAATCAAGGTGATACTTCTTCCTGGGCTTGTGTGTCTGGTTTCTGAAACTGTGCTCCTGGGATACGCTTCTCTTTCAGGGCTCCCTCTACAGAGATCCTAAGCAAACTGATGGCACACAGTAGGTGCTCAATAAATGCCTGTTGAAAGAATGAGCAAATTGTGACCCTGGTATTATGCCACTTCTTGTGGAAAGGAAGAGTGGTACAGCCTCTAGAAAATGATCACTCAGCCATTTGAGAACACTTGTCATCCATTTAAGGCTGTTCTTTCAGTAATTTCTTTCTGTTATAGGGTTGTTGTTTTTTTAACATCTTCTCTTGTAGGTTTTTGTAGCCAGCCTTCATGATGGCCCCCAATGATTCTTTCATGCTGGAATTGATGCCATGTGTAGTCAAGTCCCCTCCCACACTGAACAGGGCTGAAAAGGGCTGACATGTGTAACAAATAGGATATTGCAGAAATGACGGGGCATAACATCCAAGACTACATCATAAATGACATAGCAGTTTCTGCCTTGCTCTCTCTTGGATCACTTGTTCTGGAAGAAACAAGCTGCCACGTTGTGAGAACACTCAAGCAGCCTTATGAGAAGTCTACATGGTGAAGAACTGAAATGTCATACCAACCACCAACATGTATGGGGCAGCCAAGCGAGTGAGCCGTCTTGGAATCAGATCATCCCGCCCCAAACAAACCTTCAGGAGACTGCAGCATCATGAGGGACCATGACCTAGAACCACTTAAGTCACTCCTGAATTCCTTATCAAAGGCATGTGTGAAGTGATACATTTTATTGCATTCTTACCAGCTGTGTAGGAGGGCTCCCTCTTCTCCACACGAGTAGGTGTCTTTAGAAACTTAGGATCACCACATGGCCAACCCTATAGTCATCAGGAAATAGCCCTCCTGGATCTGCTTCCTCATGACCCTCCACCTCACTTTCCCAAAGACCCAGCCCCTCACATTCAGCTTCCAGAGTGCATTGTGGGTCCTTCTCTATTTCATCCAGTTCCACCATCAGATGGGGAATGGAGCCTCTGACCCTCAGAATGGAGGAATGGAGAAGGGGAGAAAGAATTCTCTCCAAGTCCTCTGCTCAAAATGGAAAATCAAAAATAAAACTCAGACCCTTCACACGATGAAGACTGACCCCCTTTCTTTCCTACACATCTCCTGTGAGTTATACTCACTACATGACAAAGGGCTGAGAGGATCCAATGCCTGAAGCCAGATGCCTGGCTCCAAGATGAAAATGATTCCACACTCCTTGCTCTTCTCTGATGAATACTTTAGCTCAATGTTTCTCAACTACACAAAGCCATAGTCCGTTGAGATACTCAGAGGAGGAAAAAAAAATTCTATGAACAAAAAATTTAGAGAATTGCTATATGCTATAGTCCCCTCTTGGAGATCTGCAGCGTATGTCCGTGTCCTACAAAGGAGTCTCTCAGTAAGGAAACCTAGCTAACCCAGGATTTCCCAAATATTCCTGGACACAGAATATTTATTCTTGCCTAACATGAAATCCTGCTGAATTAGTGCCCTTTGGGAAACACCATTTTACCCAAAATGTTGGTTTACTCTCTTTTTCAGTTCAGATTTCATGGCAAAGGCAAGTAAGAAAGCATGAGATAGGGAGTATCAGTGCTACCTAGACATAGCTCAGATGTGGAGTGAGAAAAGCCAGCGTGTTTTGTTTTGGAGTTTTGTTTGTTGGCTTACTTTTTATTTGAAAAAAAAATTAATACAAGAAATTATAAAAATAGCACAGGGAGTTCCTATGTACACTTCACATGGCTTAATGATAACATGTAACATAACCACATTATCAACAAGTTGATACAACACTATTAACTAAACTATTATTTGGATTCCACTAGTTTTTACTTGTGTTTTTTATTTTTGGTGTATCGATTTATGAAACTTTATCACATGTATAGATTCGTGCCACCACCACTACAATCAGAATACAGAACTGTTCCACCGCCACAAAGAAACTCCCTCAGCTTCTCCCTTTATAGTCACACCCTCCACCACTCCTACCCCCTGGCAACCATCACTATCATTTTGTCATTTTCAGAGTGTTATATAAATGTGAATATATGTAACGGTTGAGGTTGACTTTTTTCCACTCAGCATCATATCTTTGAGATCCATCCAAGCTGTTGCGTGTGTCAACACTTCATTTCTTTTTACTGTTGCATAATATTCTATTGTGTGGATTTAAGACCATTTGTTTAATCATTCACGTGATGAAGGATATTTGGGCAACTTCCAGTTTGGGGCTATTATAAATAAAGCTGCTATAAACATTTGTATATGGATTTTGTGGGAACATAATGTTTTCATTTCCCTGGGATAAATATCCAGGAGTGCAATTGCTAGGTTGCAAGGTAAATGTATACTTGACTTTGTAAGAAACTGCTACAGTTTTACAGACTAACGATACCATTTTCATTGGCACCAGGTGTGTACTAGTGATCCACTTTCTCTGCATCCTTGTCAGCACTTAATATGTCAGGATTTTCTATTGTAGCCATTCCAATAGATATGTCATGGTATCTCATCATGGTTTTAATTTGCATTTTACTAATGGCCAATAATATTGAACATATATTCGTGTGTCTATTTACTATCTGTATCCCCATTTGTTGAAATGTCTGTTCAAGTCCTTGGTCCATTCTCTAATGGGATTATTTGTTTCTTTTGAGTTTAAAAAGTTCTCTGTAGGGCTTCCCTGGTGGCGCAGTCATTAAGAATCCACCTGCCAATGCAGGGGACATGGATTCAAACCCTGTTCCGGGAAGATCCCACATGCCGCGGAGCAACTAAGCCCATGCGCCGCAACTACTGAGACTGTGCTCTAGAGCCTGCGAGCCACAACTACTGAAGCCCGCACGCCTAGAGCCCGTGCTCCGCAACAAGAGAAGCCACCACGGTGAGAAGCCCGCGTACTGCAGCAAAGAGTAGCCCCCACTCGCTGCAACTAGAGAAAGCCCGCGTGCAGCAACAAAGACCCAACGCAGCCAAAAATTAATTATTTTTTTTAAAGTTCTCTATATATTCTGGATACAAGTCCTTTGTCAGATATGAGACTTGCAAATGTTTCCCCCATTTTTTTAGCTTCATCCCTTACCTGGGACTTTTATAGAACAAAGCTTTTAATTTTGATGAAGTCCAATTTTTCAAATTTTTTCTTTTTATGAATTGTGCTTTTGGTGGCACATCTAAGATCTCTTTGCCCTAGCCTAGGTCACAAAAAGTTTCTTCTCTATTTTCTTCTAAAATTTTTATAGATTTACACTTTACATTCAGATCTGTAATCCATTTTGAGTTAATTGTTGTACAAGATGAGAGGTTTAGGTCAGTATTCATTTTTTTTGCCTAAAGATGTCCAATTATTTCAACACCTTTTATTTAAAAAGACTATCCTTCTTCCATTTTGCTCCTTTGTCAAACATCAGTTGGCCATACTTGTGTGTGTCCGTTTCTGGACTCTTATGCTCAGCTCATCTATATGTCTACCCTTCCTCCAATACCACAATGCCTCACTGACCATCTCTGTACTGTTAGCCCTGTTTGAGTCCCAGTTCCTTCACTTACAGTAATAGTTGGCAGAATAATGCCCCCCAAATGTCCCATAAACTGTGAATATATTAATCTTGTATGGCAAATGGGATTTTGAAGATGTAATTAAGGTTAAGGACCTTGAGATGGAAGATGATCCATTATCTGAGTGGGCACAGTCTAATCACATGAGTCCTTAAAAAGCAGCTTTCCCAGCTGTAGTCAGAGAAAGAGAGATGAGAAGATCAGAATAAGGGTCAGAGACATGTCACATTTCTGACTTTGAAGATGGAGGAAAGGGACCATGAACCAAGGAATGCAGGCAGCCTCTAGAAGGTAAAAAGGCCAAGAAACAGATTCTCCCCAGAGCCTCCAGAAGGAATGCAGCCCTGCCAACACCTTGATTTTAGACCTGTGTTGGATCTCTGACCTACGCAACCGTACGATAATAACTTTGTGTTGCTTTAAGCCACCAAGCTTGTGACAACTGGTTACAGCTCTTGTGGTTTAAAGGAAATATTTTCCAAAAGTCTTTTGTAAAGTGTGAAACATACTGGGCCTGTAAAAAGCTCCCTAATTTAAGCTGTATTTTTGGTAAGATGGAAGCCTGACTTGCAGTAATCACTACAGATAGGCTGAACAAGTGAGCTCTCACTGTGATGGAAAATGGGTTGGGGGGGATAGCAGACCGTGAGCCTCAGAGAGACAGCCTGTGATCAAATCCCCACCCCATTGCTTTCTAGCTGTGGCACTTTGGGCTGTGACACTTCATGTCTCTGTGCCTCCATTTCCTTTTTTGTAAAAAAAAAAAGAGTTCAATTACATCAGTGCCTCACGTACACACATTTACGTGAGCGTGTGAACCGCTTCACACAATGCCTAGCACGCAATTTGGCTATTCTTCCCGTCTGCGTGCAAAGCCCCTGTAAATGCTTGATGCTCATCCCCATTAACTCCAACATTGTATCCTGAGAAACACAGATAAACGGAAGCTAACAGACCTGTTATTACCTCTTCTATATATTCTATGGTGCCAAGAGAGTCCCTTGTCCCCCACAGGTCCTAACTGCATAGAGGAGCATGTAGATAGGTTTCCAGGCAGGTATAGTCAAGCATGAGTCTCAAAACTAACCCTCCTCAGGAAAATAGTGAAAAGGTAGACAAGAAAACTGGGGTTACAATGTGTAAACCAAATGTAGCCTGCCTCCAACGCGACTTCTAGTGATTTTCACCTCTTGCTACTCACACCCGTGGGTAGTCCCCTCACTTATGGAATAGGACTGCCCTGTGTCACCAATAGGACATTGGAGACATGATGGCATGTGACCTGCAAAGCTGGGTCAGAAAAGACATGTGGCATCATGTTACCCTCTCTTGGATCACTGTCTTGGAGGAGCCGGCTGACATGTTGTGGGAAATCTCAAGCAACCCTTCAGAGAGACCCAGAAGGTGAAGAACTAAGGCCTCCAGCCAACAATCAGGCCAAATTGGCCAGACATGTGAGTGAGCTGTCTTAGAACAGAATCTTCCAACCATAATGAAATCTTCAGATAGCTGTAGCCTCAGCCATCATTTTGACTGTGACCTTGTCTTAGCCCATTTGGGCCGCTATAACAATAATGCCATAGACTGGGTGGTTTATAAATAATAGAAATTTATTTCTCACAATTCTGAAGGTTGGAAGTCCAAGATCAAGGTAGATTTGGTGCCTGGTGAGAGCCCACTTCCTGGTTCACAGATGTCTGTCTTAATGGCCTCAGATGGCAGAAGGGGTGAGGGAGCTCTCTGGGGCCTCCAGAACACTACCTCCTGCTCCACAAGAGTAAAGTTGAGTAATGCAAGTGAAACCACTGTGTCAGTCATACAGCGATAAGGGCACTAATCCTATTCATGAGGGCTCCACTTTCATGACCTAAAAGCCCACCTCCAAATATCTCATTGGGCATTAGGATTTAATATATGAACTTTATTGGGATTGACAGATACGCACTACTATATATAAAATAGATGACTAATAAGGACCTACTGTATAGCACAGGGAACTCTACTCAGTACTCTGTAACGGCCTATATGGGAAAAGAGTCTAAAAAAGAGTGGATATGTGTATATGTATAACTGAATCACTTTGCTGCACAGCAGAAACTAACACAACATTGTAAATCAACTATACTCCAATGAAAATTTTTTTTAAAACATGAATTTTAGGGGGACACAAACATTCAGTCTGTAGCCAGCCTCTTTTGATCCCCTATGATTCTAAGCCAGAATCACATAGCTAAGCTGCTCTTGAATTCCTGACCCACAGAAACTGTGAGAGAGAACCAACATTTATTGTTTTCTTAAGCTACTAAATTTTGGAGTATTTTGTTACACAGCAATAGATAACTAATGCACCAAGGCTGAGCTACCCGTTAACAAAGCTGTCCAAGCTGGGAGACCAGTGAGCACAAGAACACACACAAAATACCCCCTAGCCCTCACCACGTACCAACCTCCTTATTACAGGAAGCAGCTGAGATGATTGCATAGCATGTCAATATTGAATCTGAACTTTGAGTATTACAGAGCTGGTTGGGTTCCTGCTTTTTGTGCTCCCCTAGTGGTCAGGTCCCAAGATGTACAGTGAGTTTGCATCAAGCACCTTGGACTCAGAGTGGGGCACCTCAAATGGTGAGGGGCAGAGGGAGGGAGGTGATGGGAACAGCCAAGTGCATTGGCTTTCCTTACCAGTGGCAAAAATGCCTGGAATTTCCTCTACTGCTTTCAGCCAGAACACCTGGCCTTTAGGGCCTCCCATCCCTCAGGAAGAGTCTAGCCTGTTTAAAAAAAAAAAAAAAAAAAAGCCACATGAAACCCTCCCCTTGTCCAAACATCCCTTGTTCTTTCCTGCCTAGTTCTACTTCAGCTCTAGGAACAAAGGTGCAAGTTGGCAGCCAGGGTGGAAAGCTAAGCCTTTGTGAAAGCCTGGATAACCCTCACGTTCTGTTAGAGGTGGGTCGGGTGTGAAGAAAATCCACCCAGCAATAAAACATGTGTTTGGTATAAGGAAATTAGGACAGAAGTGTATTTGGCAATGATTACTCTCTATAACCTGAAACCGTCCAGCTCTATGAACAAGCATCCTCTCAAACATTTGCTTTTATTGTTTACACTTTGTGGGTGTGGGCAGAGATAGAAGGAGCAGAACAGGAAGCAAGAGAACTCTCCCCCAGTTGTGGCATAAGGGGTGGGGTCCCCACCAAGCTCTGGCCGGCCTTGGTCAGCTAGGTAGAAGATGGGGATACACTAAACCACTGACCTGGGGCTGGGAGAGGCAACATCTGTTCATCACCAGACACTGTATTCCATCCCGTGGGGAAACATGAAAAGACAATGGCCCAGTGCTTTGGTGAGCGTTGACTTCATCTTTTCAGAGGGATTTCAAGCCGCAGGATACACTGGTGCCCGTCCTCATGGAGAAAGGCCAGGCAGCCTCATGGGAAGGAAAGAACCTAGGACTGGGAGTGTATGACTTTGGGCAAGTCCTTTAGCTTCTCTATACTTTAATCGATAAACATGGGAAAAATAATCCTATATATTGATCATCGACTATGCACCAGGCAGTAGGCTGAATGTAATTTATCTAATCCCCCAAATCCTAAGAGCTAATGAGAAAGTTAAACAACTTGCCCTGGATCCCACTGCTAGCCAATAGTCGAGCTGGGATTTGGTCCCAGGTCTCTCTGACCCAAAACGGATGCTGCCAATCATTGGGCTCCACTACCTCCTGCTCCACAAGGGTAAAGTTGAGTAATGCATGTGAAACCACTGGGTCAATCACACAGTGATAATCAGATATCAGGGCTGGCTGTTGTTATTATTAACTGTAAGAGAGCGACAGAAGCTAAAGTCATAGCTTCTAGCAAGTGACAGTCCAAAGCAGACTACTGTTGGATACAAATGTTTGTAATATACACACAAGAGGGGGGAAAGTAAACTGAAATATTGACAGATGAGTGAAAACTAAAGAGATGTAAGAGGGACTAATGTAAGCAAAAAGGGACAGTGAAACATCCATTCAATTAGGCCCTGTTTACCCATCTGCTGGGATCTCAGCCACTTTTGCTGGTCCCTAAGACATCAAGACTCACAAATGAGTGTTGGCGAATTGTCACACTTAAGCCTTCTGATAGGGACAAAACTTCAATCAATATTTTCTCTAAACAACATTTCTCATCAAGGTACACAGGCTTAGTTAAACGAACAAGCTATTATCCTGCAACAGAGACTAAAAGGGACCCAAGTCAATGAATTTACTTAGCTCTCTTTATGGCGTTAGGTCAAGGTTGGCCTCTGCAGTGGTTTTCAAGCATTGTTCTAGTGGCCGAGTGTGAACAGAGAGACAGCCAAGAGTGAAGACAGAGCTGGGACAAAAACCAGACATGGAACTAGAGTCATGGTTCTACCACAATAAGTTTTCTGTTCTAGGAACAGAAACAGTCCTCTGAGTTGGTGGTAGGGATCCTCCCAGAGGCAGCTGGAATTTGCTCCCAGAAGCTCTGCAGAGCCCAGATTCTTCCTAAGAGAGAGGAGATATGAACTGTCTTCTCCCAGAAATTCTGCCCCCTGACTCAAATGCTGGAAATGTACTGTCCAGCCATTGCAGTGGGGTTGAGAATTTCAGCAAAATGGAATTCTGAAATATTAGGATCTTGGAGTCATCACCTCTTAGAATCACTGAATTACATGAATTCCTCCAGGGCATGGATCATTTCTTACTCAGATTTGCTCCCTCAGCGCTGAGCACAGAGTCTGGCAGAGTAGAGGTAATGAAATTTTTTTGTAACCCAAATATATTAGGAGCCTCCCTGGCCCAATCTCTGCAGAGTCATGTTCATATAAGAGAGGTCCAGCCTCTAAGGGAAAATTTTTTAAGAATTTCTCTTTTTATCTGTGTTTCTCAGGGAACTGAAAGGAGAGCTAGTTAATAACCCCCAAGTATTGTTGCCTCTTTGTCCCAGTTTTCTCACACCCAGCAACAGCCTCTCCAGACGGCATGTACCCAGGTCCCTTCACTCCTAGCCTCACAGATATTTTTCTCCTCTCCCTTCCTTACCCTCATCCCCAGCCCTTTATAGCATTTCAATTTGGCATCTCCAGCTAAGTCCTTCTCCCTTTCTTCTTTTTTTTGAATACAAGAAGGAATGAACTAGTTATTACTTTGTTTATTCAACCAACAGGTGTTTCTTGAGTGTCTACCATGTTTTAGGCACAATTTGGTGCAGTGGGGATATGGCAGTGAGCAAGATAGACATATCACCTGCCCTCAGGGAACTTACATAGTAAATTCCTTTTTTTTTTCTTTTTAATTAATTTTTTGAGTATAGCTGATTTACAATGTTAGTTTTTGCGGTACAGCAAAGTGAATCAGTTATACGTATACATATATCCACTCTTTTTTAGAGTCTTTCCCCATATAGACCATTGCAGAGTGTTTAGTAGAGTTCCCTGTGCTATACAGTAGGTTCTTACTAGCTATCTATTTTATATATAGTAGTGTGTATAGGTTAATCCCAATTTCCCAATTTATCCCTCCGCCGACTTTCCCCCTTGGTAACCATAAGTTTGTTTTCTACATCTGCGACTCTATTTTTGTCTTGTAAATAAGTTCATTTGTACCATTTTTTTTTAGATTCCACATGTAAGCAATATCATGATATTTTTCTCTGTTCCTGCAAATGGCATTATTTCATTCTTTTTTATGGCTAAGTAATATTCCATCGTATATATGTACCACATCTTTATCCATTCATTCATTGATGGACATTTAGGTTGCTTCCCTGTCTTGGCTATTGTAAATAGTGCTGCAGTGAACATTGGGGTGCATGTATCTTTTCGAATTATGGTTTTCACAAGATATATGCCCAGGAGTGGGATTGCTGGATCATATGGTAGTTCTAATTTTAGTTTTTTAAGGAATCTCCATACTGTTCTCCATAGTGGCTGTACCAATTTACATTCCCACCCACAGTGTAGGAGGGTTCCCTTTTCTCCACACCCTTTCCAGCATTTATTGTTTGTAGACTTTTTGATGATGGCCATTCTGACAGTGTGAGGTAATACTTCATTGTAGTTTTGATTTGCAGTTCTCTAATAATTAGTGATGTTTAGCATTTTTTCATGTGCCTATTGGCCATCTGTTTGTCTTCTTTGAAGAAATGTCTATTTAGGTCTTCTGCCCATTTTTTGATTGGGCTGTTTGGTTTTTTGCTAGAGAGCTGCACGAGCTGTTTGCATATTTTGGAGACTAATCCCTTGTCAATCGCTTTGTTTGCAAATATTTTCTCTTATTGTGTGGGTTGTCTTTTCATTTTGTTTATGGTTTCCTTTGCTGTGCAAAAGCTTCTGAGTTTAATTGGGTCTCATTTGTTTATTCTTTTTATTTTCATTACTCTAGGAGGTGGATCAAAAAAGGTCTTGCTGCAATTTATGTCAGAGAATGTTCTGCCTATGTTTTCCTCTGAGTTTTATAGTATCCAGTCTTACATTTAGGTCTTTAATCCATTTTGAGTTTATTTTTGTGTATGGTCTTAGAGAATGTTCTAATTTCATTCTTTTACATGTGGCTGTCCAGTTTTCCCAGCACCACTTATTGAAGAGACTGTCTTTTCTTCGTTGTATAGTCTTGCCTCCTTTGTCATAGATTAGGTGACCATAGGTGAGTGGGTTTATCTTTGGACTTTCTATCCTGTTCCTTTGACCTATATTTCTGTTTTTGTGCCAGTACCATACTCTTTTGATGACTGTAGCTTTGGAGTATAGTCTGAAGTCAGGCAGCCTGATTCCTCCAGCTCTGTTTTTCTTTTGCTTTGACCATTTGGGGTATTTTGTGTTACCATGCAAATTATAAACTTTTTTGTTCTAATTCTGTAAAAAATACTATTGGTAATTTGATAAGGATTACATTGAATCTGTAGATTGCTTTGGGTAGTATAGTCATTTTGACAATACTGATTCTTCCACTCCAAGAACATGGTATACCTCTCCATCTGTTTGTGTCATCTTTGATTTCTTTCATCACTATCTTATAGTTGTCTGACTACAGGTCTTTTGCCTCCTTAGGTAGGTTTTCTCATAGGTATTTTATTCTTTTTGATGTGATGGTAAGTGGAACTGTTTCCTTAATTTCTCTTTCTGATCTTTCATTGTTAGTGTATAGGAATGCAAGAGATTTCTGTGTATTAATTTTGTATCCTGCAACTTTACCAAATTCATTGGTGAGTAGTTTTCTGGTAGCATCTTTAGGATTTCCTATGTATAATATTGTGTCATCTGCCAAGCATCACAGTTTTACTTCTTCTTTTCCAATTTGGATTCCTTTTATTTCTTTTTCTTCTCTGATTGCCATGGCTAGGGCTTCCAAAACTCTGTTGAATGAAAGTGGCGACAGTGGACATCCTTGCCTTTTTCTTGATCTTAGAGGAAATGCTTTCAGCTTTTCACCATTGAGAATGTTGTTAACTGTGGGTTTATCATATATGGCCTTTATTATATTGAGGTAAGTTCCCTCTACTCCCACTTTCTGGAGAGTTTTTATGTAAATAAGTGTTGAATTTTGTCAAAAGCTTTTTCTGCATCTATTGAGATGATCATATGGTTTTTCTTCTTCAATTTGTTAATGTGGTGTATCACACTGATTGATTTACGTATATTGAAGAATCCTTGCATCCCTGGGATAAATTCCACTTGATCATGGTGTATGCTCCTTTTAGTGTATTGATGGATTCAGTTTGCTAGTATTTTGTTTAGTATTTTTGTGATTATTTTCATCAGTGATATTGGCCTGTAATTTTCTTTTTTTGTGACCTCTTTGTCTGTTTTTGGTGTCAGGGTGATGGTGGCCTCGTAGAATGAACTTGGGAGTGTTCCTTCCTCTGTAATTTTTCAGAAGGATAGGTGTTAACTCTTCTCTAAACGTTTGATACAATTTGCCTGTGAAGTCACGTGGTCCTGGACTTTTGTTTGTTGGAAGTTGTCCTCTTGTATTTTGTTTTACTTTTTCAGGCAGTGATTGCAGTATTTCATTCCTAAGTCGCTCAAATCCCCACCCAAATCTCCTCCACCAAGGCCAGGAGAGCTCCGTGGAAAAGATACAGCCTAGCCGAGCCAGTGCTCCAGGTGGCTCCTCAGCCAGGCAAGACTTTAGACTCATTTCTTCCCACTGAGCCCCTAGATTAACTTCCTTATTCCTGGTGAGAATGTTTAACAAGGCAGGGAAAGTTTATGGCAGGCCTCTTCAAAAGAGGGCAGAGCCAGGGCACCAATAGGAGAAGCTGGCCCATCCGAGGTACCTGTGAGCTACTTTGTTCCTCCCTCTGGACCTGCTGCATCAAGAGGACCCACCGGGGAGGCCCCAACTCCTTCAAGAACCAAGAGACTGGACTCTGTCAGTAGCTGATCCAGGGTGGTGTTTGGCTGGGTCAGGGACCCAAGGCACCAGCCAGGCATCTCACCTTCTCCACTGAAGCAGGAAAGTGGGAGCTGGGAGCCCTCAGGTAAAAATGGAGGTGGTTGGGTAAAAAATGAGGAATGAAAGAGCCTGAGAGAGAAGCATGAAAAGAGAGGAAGAAGGAAACTACATAATCAAAGAGACTTCTGAGATCAGACTCAGGAAGGTAATAGATTTTGTCTGAGGGGCCAAGTCTGATGACTTAATAGTGGACCACGATGAGGATTCTGAGGTTGGTTCGGGCTCAGTGCAAAGGTATACCATGATTGATTAGTTACATCTGCCATGAGCATAAGAATGAGATGTGAGGCATGCAAGCCAGGGACTTGATAATCCACATGGAGGGCTTTTTTTTTCCTTACCCACAGGGACCCCTTGACATTTATTCATTCATTCATTCATCTGTTCATTCAAAAGATACACTTGAGCATCACTATGAGCCACACAAATACTTGAAGAATGAATGAAGAAGGAAGGAATGTTGTTCTTTGCCCCACATCTCATCTTTCTCTGAAAATAATCACCTGGAAAGGTACAACAAAGGTGCATGGTCTTGAGAGATTTTTCTAGCTGGGTAAAGTCAGCCTAGTCCCTTTCACTAAGCCTCAATTTTCTCATCTGTAAAATGGGAGTAATAGTCTGGATCTCCCCTATTTTCCCCTGTACTTCTCATTGTCTAGGCGCCTAGGATAATAATCACTAAAGCATAAAATAGCACCTACTATGTACTTAGCCAGGCTCTGTGCTAAGTAGTGTCTATGTAATAACACATCTACTCTTCATATCACCTCTCTGAGGAAGGCGCCATTAGTAGTCCCATTTTGCAGATGGGGAACCAAGGCACTGAGAGATTAAACAGCTTGCCTGGGCAGTGTGGCTGCAAAATTTGTGCTCCCCACCACTATGCAGCCTCAATGATGCATTCTGAGTCCATGGCTAGAAGAGAGCTGGTGCAGGAGTATCCTTCCAGATGATTCCCTCGGTGAGCATTAATTGAGCACTTTCTGCATGTCAGGCACAAGGATATAGTGATTAACAAGACAAGAGCAAAACAGATATGGTTCCAGCTAGAAAGTAAAAGAGAACTTGCACGGATAGTCATTGCAAAACAGTTTTGACATGTGCCATAAAGGAGATAGCCCAGGAATCAGAACAGACTTCTCTGAGATTAAATTTGTAGAGGAATGCTCTCGGGGTAGGAGTGGAGGGGAGGGGAACGTTTGGCACACCGCAGGATCCAAGAGAAGCGGGGGAGTGGTGGGGGGAGGAGAGGGCAGGAGCTGGTGGTAGGAGGTGAGCTCTGCGAGGTGGTCATGCCCGGGCCAAGCACAGCTGTGAGGAGGAATTTGCCTTTGCCCAGTATTTGTTCCCGTCCGTCCATCTGTCTGCCTGCTTTAGTGCACCTGCCAGCCCCCCATACAGGCTGGCCGCTGCCCGCCTGAAGCCACGCCACACCAGCCGGTATTAGATGTGCTGGTCTCATCCAGGAGAAGCAGCTGCCACTGGGGTTTCTGTCTTTGGTCACTGTTTACACATCCCTTTCTGAGCTCCACTCCATGTTTACACACAGGCCCAGCTCATCCGTTCCAGTAGCAATTTGGGAGGCTGCAGAGCCGAGGGGCACTTCCTGGGCTGGGGGATCCTTGAAGCTGTGGTTTGCCAGCACGTCCTTGGGCTGGGCTGCTGCTTCTCCTCAGATGACACCAGCCCATCTAATATGGGCAGCGGCCAGCCTGTCTGTGTGTGGGTGGTAGCCTCCATCCAGCCTGGAGTCCCACAGGGCAGGCACCCTGGCAAGGGGCAGACACATCCTGTGGTTGGTACCAATCTCTTGCTTTGGGAGGCTATGGGAAGTAGGGGTGGAAGCGCTGAGGTTTGCTCCCCGGGGAGGTGGCCTGGGGAGACAAAGATGCAAAAGTCATGGGGAGAGCACGGCCTTTGGAGTTTGAATCCCGGCTCGCCTTTTTTTCAGCTGTTTCCTTGGGCACGGTGCCTCACCTGTCTGAGCCTCCCTTATCTCAGAAAAATGAGGACATTTATAACTTCCTTGGAGGTTTGACTGCTGTGAATTTTGAAAAAGACGATGTAAAGCGCCTATCACGATGCCTGGCACCTAGCAGTTGCAGAATATAGAGTGGAGTTGTTGTCAGAGCCGAGCAGTACCATGTGCCGGGCACTCTGCTTGGTGTTGGGCATTTAAAAATGATTAGGCACTATCTCAGGAGCTCACAGTCTATCAGATGAAATAATAGCTGGATGACTGAGTGTAAAGGGTCGGGGTGGGGCCCTGGGAGAGAGATGTGTACAGGTTCTATGTGATCAACACCAACAACAGTCATCGTCCTAGGTGAGTCGTATTGAGGGTTCACTGTGTGCCTGGAATGGTGTAAAGGGCTTTATGTGAATTATCTCATCTCAGTATAACAACGTGGCGCGGTAGGTCTTATTATCCTCATCTTACAGGTGAAGAGCTGAGGCCTAAGGAGGTGGGGTAACCTGGCCAAGGTGGCAGGGCTTGAACGGTAGAGAGAGGCTTTGCGCCTGCGCCATCCAGCCCCAGGGTCTGTTCACTCTGCTGCCTCTGTCCCCACGTCCCTCTCTGCACACACACACTGAGGAGAGAGCCACACAGGCCGCAGCAGAGAGATCTCACAAAGGAGGCAGCATTCCACAAAGTACAGGATCCCCAGGAGAGAGGTGAGGGCTGCCCTGGTGACGCAGGATGACTTCAGGATCAGAGGCCTGGAGGTGGGAGCTGGGAGTCAACAGGAGGTCAAGAGAGAGGCTGGGAGTGGGCACAGCGCCAAGGACCCAGATCATTCTGCAGACACAATGGGTTGTGTGTCAGAGGAATATTCTGGTGAAAATGTCAGGAACAACGTGGCTTCTGGTGGAAAGCCTTCAGGAGACCACAGAGAAAAAGCCAAGTGTTGGCCTGAGTTTTTAGGCCTCTGCAGGGGCTGAGGTGTCCAAACCTCAGGAGGGATGGGATAGGATGGGAATTTAATCTGAGTCATTTTCATAGATGTAACTGTGGTTTGAAACAGGAAAATCCTTGTGTGTCAGATAGTACTCTTCCAGGTGCAAGTGAAAAAAAGCAAACTCAAGCCAGCCTAACAAAGGACCTGTATTGGCTCACATAATGGAAAAGTCCATACATAACTCTGACTGCAAGCAAGGCTTGATCTAGGGCTCAGATGACATCCCCAGGACTCTATCTCTGGGATCCTTTCCTCCACGTGGCTTTATTCTCAGCAGCATCTCCTCACATGGTGGCAAACATAACCATCAGTATCTCCAGGTCTAAGTAGCCCCAACTCAGAAACCCCAACAGGAAAGCAGCTCCTTTTTCCTGGCAAGTCCATAAAAATCCCTGGGAGAGCTCTGATCTTCCCCACTTGGGTCACCTGCCCATTTCTGCTGCTATCTCTGTGACCAAGAGATGGAACACACCTGGACAACATGGCCAGGCCTGGAGCCAGAGGATGGGGTCAGCCCTACCCAGCTGAAGGGTAGGTGTGGGAGAACAGGGGTCCCAAATCAGAGCAGTCACCAGAAGAAGAGAGAATGGATGTTGGACAGGTGACCAAAGCAACAGATGTCTACTAAATCCTAGGTCTAACAACCCCTCCTTCACTTAATTAGTTACTAAGGTAACAGATAGCAATATTGCATGTCATTCTACTTGTGCTACCTTGAGCAAACCATTTAATCTCTCTAAGCCCCAGTTTCCTCATGGGTAAAATGCAGTTAAGGAAAGCATCTGATTTGCATTTCTCTAATAACTAGCGATGTTGAGCATTTTTTCATGTGCCTATTGGCCGTCTGTATGTCTTCTTTGGAGAAATGTCTATTTAGGTCATCTGCCTATTTTTTGATTGGGTTGTTTGTTTTTTTGATATTGAGCTGCATGAGCTGTTTGTATATTTTGGAGATTAATCCCTTGTCGTTTGCTTTGGTTTCAAATATTTTCTCCCATTCTGTGGGTTGTCTTTTCATTTTGCTTATGGTTTCCTTTGCTGTGCAGAAGCTTTTAAGTTTAATTAGGTCCCATTTATTTATTTTTGTTTTTATTTTCATTACTCTAGGAGGATCAAAAAAAATATTGCTATGGTTTATGTTAAAGAGTGTTCTGCCTATGTTTTCCTCTAAGACTTTTATAGTGTCCGGCCTTACATTTAGGTCTTTAATCCATTTTGAGTTTATTTCTGTGTATGATGTTAGAGAATGTTCTAATTTCATTCTTTTACGTGTAGCTGTCCAGTTTTCCCAGCACCACTTATGGAAGAGACTGTCTTTTCTCCAATGTGTATTCTTGCCTCCTTTGTCATAGATTAATTGACCATAATAGCATGGGTTTATTTCTGTGCTTTCCATCCTGTTCCATTGAACTATACTTCTATTTTTGTGCCAGTACCATAGTGTTTTGATGACTGTAGCTTTGTAGTATAGACTGAAGTCAGGGAACCTGACTCCTACAGCTCCGTTTTTCTTTCTCAGGATTGTTTTGGCTATTCAGGGTCTTTTGTGTTTGCATACAAATTATCATACTAAGTGAAGTAAGTCAGACAGAGAAAGACAAATATCATATGATATTACTTATATGTGGAATCTAAAAAACTGACACAAAGAACTTATTTCCAAAACAGGAATAGACTCACTGAGAGAAAAAACAAACTTATGGTTACCAAAGGGGAAGAGGGAGAGGGATAAATTAGGCATTTGGGATCAAATTATGCACACTAAATATAAAGTAAATAACCAACAAGGACCTACTGTATAGCACAGAGAACTACACTCAATATCTTGTAATAATCTATAAGAGAAAAGAATCTGAAAAAGATATAACTCAATCCCTTTGCTGTACACCTGAAACTAACACAACATGGTAAGCCAACGATACGTCAATCAGAAAAAAGGATCTGATTCACGAGATTGTTGGGAAGATTAAATAAAAGGACTCAAAACTGGCAGAGGAATAATAATACTTATTACAGTCATTAATTTGATTATTATTAAGATTCTTTCTCCTTCAGACATCTCTGGATCCCACACCTCCCTATGTAAGGTTTATCTCCCAGTGCCTTCCCAACATCCCATTGATGTCATTGTGGAGGCCGCCATCTTGGCTAATCAAAAAGGCCAAGACCCAGCTGCCTCTGACGAAAAGGAATAGAATTACCCACTGAGTCTGAGGTGAATTTTCTCATGCTTGACCTGCTGAAGTGGTTCAGACAGGCCAACAGCAGGCCTGCCATGGCTCAGAGGACGAACCCAGAAACTGCAGGCAGCCCCACCCTGATTCAGATAGTCCTCTCTGGTGATGCACAGCCAGGCTCTCAGCAAAGAAAAACTCTGGTGGCAGAAACTAGCCCCGCAGGCTATTGTACCCAAAGATGCCCAGCAGCCTGAGGTCACCCTGTCCCCTTGGACGCTGGAGGGGAGGGGAAGAGTCTGCGTGTTTAGCCAGATGACCTCCTCCTTTCTCCCACTGTTCTGTCAGGTCATGGAAGAACCCATTCCCCATTCAGAGCACACTTTTCTGTCATCCTGGAGGGATTTCTGCCTCCTTGGGAGGGAGAGTGGAGGGCACAGGGGGCATCCCCAAGGAAGAGGGCAAGGGGTCTCCTTGATTAACAAATTCCTCCGTACCATATGCTTTGGGTGCATTCTTGCATTTAATCTTCACTATATTAGGGAGTGTGATGGCCATGGACAGACAAGGAAATTGAGGCTGAAAGAGGATTGTGTCCATAGTCCCATGGCAGAACCCAGACGGGGCTCCAAAGCCCCTACTCTTAACCGCCATGTTATACAGACGGCAATGCCCAGGTCAGATGAGGCCTCTGCAAACCTGAAGGTGCAAATACGGCTAGAGCAGCTGTTTACTGGAGGCCTCCTGGGTGCCAGGCACTGAGCAAGGCACCTTCAGGTGATAATCCAGTCAGGTGAACGGGAAGGAAAGTCCCTCTAAAAACCCACACGAGGACCGAGGACAGGCAGCTGAGGCCTCCCTCCAAAGCGAGCAGGGCCCTGAGCAGGGCAGTGGTTGGCAAAGAAGGAGGAGAGATGGAATCTTAGAAACTCCCTCTTATCTCACGGAAGCGTTGTTTCTCCACCACCATGGCTAAGCCAAACCCAGGCTGGCTGAGGCTCAGCAGAGGGAGAGCCAGGGCTAAGAGGGGCTACACCCAGGGCTGGGGTCGGCAAGTCATTACCCACGGCCAAATCCATTCCCGCACCTGTTTTTATAAAGTTTTATTAGAACATAGCCACATTCATTCACTCATTCAGTTACATACTGTCTACATCCTTTCCCGCTATGACGGCAGAGTTGTACAGTCATGACTGAGAACACAGGGCACCACAAAGCCCAAAATATTTCCTTTCTGATCCTTCACAGAAAACTGCCAAGCCCTGGTCGAGAGGGGGGCAATCGGTTAAGAGTGTGGGTTCCTAGGTTCGTCTCTGTCTGCTTTGCCTCTGAGATATTGTCTTCCTCTGACTGTTACCGTCTGTGAGACCTGACCTCTCTGGGCCTCAGTTTCCTCAAATTCCTCATTGAGCTGCTGTGGGATTAAATTAGTTAAAACAAGGAAGAGTCTCAGAGCAGCACCTGGCATGTGTATTTATTGCCTTATTCTGGGATACACCCCAGGAAGTTGGGAGTAAAAGCCCTGAGAGCCCTGCACCTCCTCACATATCCTTGCATCTCTGGCTGCACGGCCCTGCATGGCCCAGTAATTCTACCATTGGCCAGAGCTGGAGAAGACCATTAAAACCAATAAATAAAATTAAAACAGGACATAATGGAAGTAATGGGTTTATTTCCCTCTGAAATAAACATCACTGGAACGAATTGCTCCAGCCACCAGCCTTATTGTTTATGGATTTATTCGCTGTTTGTCTTCCTCTGTATTGGTGACGTGATGAATAATTGCCTATAAATACTGAGAGTTTACAGGAAGGACCATTTAGAGAATGAAATGCAGCCTCTGGTCACTGTGATGACCTCACACAGGCCTGGGCTGCAACGGTAAGCATTCAGGACAGCCTTGGGGAGTGACTGGAAACTCAGGGTAGGGACACCCGGGTCTGGTGGGGTTACATGCATCCGCTGGTTCCAGGCGAGACTCAGCAATGCCCTGACTCACAGGTGTGTGTTGTGCGTGCTTGTGCGAGTGAACCCACTTGGGTGCTCGTATGTCTGTCCAAATGTCTGTCACTTTCAGTCTCTTAGTGTCTCCACTTCTTTTTCATTCTCTTCATGTCTCTCTACCTCAATCTTTTTTTTTTTTTTAGCAAAAACTTTTTTAAATTTTAATTTTATTGGAGTGTAGTTGATTTACAATGTTGTGTTAGTTTCAGATGTACCGCAAAGAGATTCAGTTATATATATGCACATATTCATTCTTTTTTAGATTCTTTTCATATAGGTCATCCGGGAATATTGAGTAGAGTTCCCTGTGCTATACAGTAGGTACTTGTTGGTTATCTAGCTTATATATAGTAGTGTGTGTATGTTCCTCCCAAGCTCCTGATTTATCCCTCCCCACCACATTTCCCATTTGGTTACCATAAGTTTGTTTTTGGTATCTGTAAATCTGTTTCTGTTTTGTAAATAAGTTCATTTGTATCATTTTTAAAATTAGGTTCACATATGAGTGATACCATATGATATTTGTCTGTCTCTGTCTGACTTACTTCACTCAGTATGACAATCTCTAGGTCCATCCATGTTGCTGCACATGGCATTATTTCACTCTCTTTATGGCTGAGTAATGTTCCATTGTGTATATGTGCCACATCTTCTTTACCCATTCCTCTGTCGATGGACCGTTAGGTTGCTGCCACGGCTTGGCTATTGTAAGTAGTGCTGCAATGAACACTGGGGTGCATGGATCCTTTTGGATTATGGCTTTCTCCGTATACATGCCCAGGAGTGGGATTGCTGGGTCATAGGGTAGCTCTATTTTTAGTTTTGTGAGGAACTTCCATACTGTTCTCCATAGTGGCTGTACCAATTTACATTCCCACAACCAGGTCTATACCTCAGTCTTCTCTCTTTCTTCCTGAGTCTGTCTCCTCGGGACCCTGTCACTCCCTCTGTAGCATTTCCCTCTCCCATACCCACACATGCAGAATTCGTCCCTCTCTTTGAACCCCTGCCCATGCATGAGTGGAACAGAAAGAAGCCCACGGAAGAATAGATAGTTTCCCCACCCCCCGACCCCCGCCTTTGGTGATGGCATTTAGTCCACAAAACTTCCAGGGATGACGAGCAAAGCGGCGAGGTGGAATTCCAGAAAATGTTTGTTAGATTCTGAAGTCTAACTCCTCCGGACAGAGTTCAACTTCAGAGAAAAATGTTGAGTGCGGGGTCATAAAGAAGATGCCATTTAGCTGGAGGGAGCAACCCCTGTGTGTTTGTTCCGTCCTTTATTTTCCCTCCTTTATTTTCTTTCCCAAACGGAAAGCACTCACTTCCTTCTAACAACACTTACTGCACACCTACTACGTGCCTTGACACTAGCACCACATGGATGAAGGTGGCACTCGAGAGCCACTGGAGGGGTAGCCAGCCCCCAAATCAGGGCTGCCCACGAAGCATGGCAAGGTGGCATTATGGAAGGCTTCTCAGGGCGCCAGGGAAGGGCCAGGAGCCTGGGCTCAGGGACGGCTTCTAGGAGGAAGTGCTACCTCCTCCAAGCTGAGCTGAGGTTTCATCCCTGGCCCTGTTTAACTCTTCCTGCGCCCCCCTCATTGCCCTCAGAACAAAGCCCAAGGTCACCAGCCCAGTCCTCAAGGCCCTAGTGACTCAGTTCCCTTCCCCCCTTCACTTTGGTCTCTACCGTCAGAGCATCATGTTCTGCTTCTCTTCTGAGCCTCTGCACATGCTGTTCCCTCTGCCTGGGACCCCTTCCAGGAGAACTTCATCTGCCTAGATGTCACTTCCTCCAGGAAGTCTTCTCTGACAGCCCCCCAGGCCAGGAGACCTCCTGAAGGAACCCCACCAGAGCACCTGTCCCACTGCCCCATAGCCATCCATTGACTTGTCCCTTCCCCCTTACACTTGTGTTTCTAGAAGGGGAGAACCTTGTCGGCTCTCTTCTCTCTCCCTGCCCCCTGACCAGCATAGTGATGGCACAGAGGAGATTCTCAGGAAATATTGTAGGGTGAATCACTGAGTTGAATTTAAAAAAAAAAAAAAAAAAAGTCACAGAGATCCCCAGATAACTCGGGAAGGGCTCAGACCTGCTCAGCTCATGACGGTGTGGTGTCTCAGGCGTGTCTGTGAGAAGAGGGAGGCTTCAGCCACACCCAGTGTGTTTCCTCTGGTTCCTGCAGGCTGATGCTGTGGGGAGTTCCCAGCTCCTTCTCTACCAGGCCGTGCCCTCCACACTGAGAGGGCCCCACTGCAGGGAACAGGGATCTGGTGCGCCACCCCCGAGAGACGGCGGGGAGAAGCCTGAGCCCTCTTGTCGCCCGGAACAAGTGCTGCCCTGGCTTCACTAGTGCTGCCCCGGGTAAGGCATAGCAGAAGAGCTGCACAGATGCTCATATCTACCATCCCTGCCCCCAAAGTTCATGTGCTCAAATGAAGGAAAACTTGGGCCTTCAGTGGCATGTAATTGTGGTCCCTGAAGCCAGGACATTTTCTTGGGGTAGAATCATCCTTTGTGGTCGGAAACGATGCTTGATATGATTTCAGTTTTCTTAAATTTACCGAGGCTTGATTTGTGACCCAAGATGCGATCTACCCTGGAGAACGTTCATCCTTTGAATTCAAATTAAAATACCTTTTTTAAAATTAATTTTTATTGGAGCATAGTTGCTTTACAATGTCGTGTTAGTTTCCACTGTACAGCAAAATGAATCAGCCATACATATACATATATCCCCTCCCTTCTGCACTTCCTTCCCGTTCGGGTCACCACAGTGCGTTAAGTAGAGTTCCCTGTGCTGTACGGTAGGTTCTCAATACGTACTTTTCCACAAGTGAAGTCTTATTCCTACACACACGAAACTCCTCCACGCCCGTTGCCCTTCCTCATTGGGGCGCCGGAGTGCGGGTCAGCCTCGGACCCACCCGCCGCAGCGCCCAGTGTTTTCACCCTCTGCTGTTTGCTGTCAGTGGTGTGAATCCCAGCTCTGCTGCCACAACTGGGAGACCGTGGGCATGTTACTCACCCTCCTCAAGCCTCAGCTTGCTCCTCTGAGACGTGGAGACAGCAGTGTATCCCTCTCATCGGGTTGCTGTGTGCATTTGTCGAGATAGGTGTGTAAATTCTCACCCTGCGCGGTAAGCACTCAGTAAATGGTAGCTCTTTTTATTATTTTATTTATAATTTATTTATTACAAGCTCAAACAAGTCTTGCTCATGAGATCACCCAGAAAACAGTCTGATCCATCTCTCCTGATAGAGGTTCAGGGAGGGGATCCCGGGACCTGGGGTTGCAATGAAGAAAACTCAGGAAAACATCTCCCAAGACGAGGTGGAGGTGTGGCTAGATGCGGGCTCCGCCTCCTGGGCTTAGGATCACGCAGGTCGTTGCCCCCAGGCAGCGGTAACATGACGGTCAGGGGGTCTCGCACACAGGTGAGAAGGTCTGGTGGGGGAGGAGAGGCAGAGACCACGCCCACACCCGGGCCACCCACGGGCCAGGCTACTTCTCCGGGAGAGCCTTTGGTCAGAAGCGGGGAGAAGGGTGATGCTGTGGGAAGGCAGGGGGCCCAGGACTGGAAAACCCAAGGGGAGGGAAGGACAGATCAATTTTGTGCTGTGTTGAGCCAGTTTCCTCAGAGGTAGGCCCTAAGAAAAAGACACTAGAGAAAGTAGCTTATCTGGGACGTGACTCCAGATGGCCCTGGCAGGGAGCTGGGGAAGTGAGACAGGAAGGGAAGGACACTGTAGAGGGTGTCGTATCCAACAGGTTGCTGTGGGTGAATGAAGCCCGATGCCCCTGCAGGACTCTGGGCAGCAGAGCGGGGCACACCTCAGGGCTGACCCGCTGTACCAGTCAGCTTGGGCTGCATAGCCAAGTACACAGGCGGGGTGGCTGAAACCACCGGAATGCATTGTCTCCGGTCCTGGGCTGGGAGCCTGAGACCGAGGTGTCAGCAGGGCCAGGCTTCCTTGTAAGGTACTGAGCAGGGAGCAAGGAGCCTCTCTCTCTCTAGCTTCTGGTAGTTCCGTAGCTTGCGGCAGGGTAGCTCCTGTCTTTCCATGACATTCTCTGTGTGTGTCTCTGTGTTCAAGTGTCCCCTTTTTAGAAGGACACCAGTCATATTGGATCGGGACCCACCCTACTGACCTCGTTTTAACTAATTACACCTGCAACCCATTTCCAAGTCCGCTCATATTCTGAGGTACGGCGGGTGGTTAGTACTTCATATGAATTTGCGGGGACATAATTCCGTCACCCGTCTAGGAATGAGAAAGCTAAAGTATTATCCTCACACTCTCAACCATACTAGCTGAGGACTGTTCCTGAGGGCAGGAACTCCCTGGCTGTCCCAGCCTGCCCCCGGATGGGCCAAGAGAAAGCCCTCAGGTGGGGTGTCACAGGATCTTGTGATAGAACACGAAGAGTATGTCCTAGAATGGTGAGTGTCTGCTATTTTCTACTCCAGGAAACCTGTAAGAGAGGAGTGGGAATAGATTGCTTCTGCCTAAGGTGCTACATTGAAAAGGTACTGAGGCCAAGACCATGATTGATTGTTGATGTCTGCCATGGGCAGTGGAGTACCAAGAGGCAGCATGCATGCCATGTGTTTGCCATTTCTTCTGCCAGGTATAAATAAATGGGTTTTTTCCTGCTTTGTAGGAACTAAGGATCTGGAATTTGAGCAGGACAGGCATGCCTCATTTTATTATGCTTTGCCTCATTGGGCTTTTCAGATACGGGATTTTTTACGAATTGAAGGTTTGTGGCAATCCAGTGTCAAGCAAGTCTATCGGTGCCAGTTTTCCAAAAGCATTTACTCACTTCGTGTGTCACATTTTGGTAATTCTTGAAATACTTCAAACATTTGCCTTATTACTATATGTTTCTGTGATCAGTGATCTATGATGTTACTGTTACAATAAAATTTCGACTTGTTGAAGGCTCAGATGATGGTTAGCATTTTTTAGCAATAGAGCATTTTTTAATTAGGATACGTACCTTGTTTATTTAGACACAATGCCATCGCACACTTAATAGACTACAATATGGTGTAAATACAACTTTAATATGTACTCGCGAACGAAAAATTTTGTGTGACTCGCTTTATTGCGGTGGTCTGGAACTGAACCCACCATATCCCCCAGGTGTGCCTGTAATTTGAGGTGTGGCTCTGGGCAGACAGGAAGAAGCCTGATTGCCAGGAGGTGCTGGAAGAGCTGAAGGACTAAAGCTACTGAAAGCTCAGACATAAAGCTCCAGCCGGTGCTCATTGAAACCTGATTTCTCCAAGCTCTTTATCTGGCCTCAAGTTCACACCCCCTTAGAAATGCCCTGGTAAACAGACCTCGAAGTTGACCTGTGGCCAATGCCCACAACAGGCAAGATGCCGAGCATGTTCACAGAGCTCAGTGTCCCCTTTCCCTGCGACTTAGGGCTGATCCTGAAATGACTATTGGCCAAGCCTGGATCCCTATGATGGGTTAGGAAACAGCTTCTGAATTCTGTCTTTCCAACAACAAAGGGCTGCTGGGTAAGGGCCTGAGGACTGGGACGAGGCAGGGAAGGCAGTCCAGGTAGACAGAACAACGTGTGCAAAGCTGGAAGGGGAGAGAACCTCACTCAGGGCAGTTCTGGGAGTTAGAGCAGAATGTGAAGTGGGGACAGTACCTGATGAGGTTGGCAAGGTCACCCTCATGTCAGGCCTCAGATCATTCAAGGCCATATAAGCCACATGAAATACTTCGGCCTTTATCCTGAGCTCAACAGGGACCATAGACCATTTAATCAGGGGAAATACCCACTTATTTCTCCATCAGGGTGCGTTCCTCAACCTTCCCAGCCTGGAGAGAAAGTAACCCTTTCTTCATCTATCTGTACTCTGGGACAGGTCAAGGTTGAGCTGAAAGGCTCAGGAAACAGGAAACAGGAAACAGGAAGATGCTGACATCCCAGCTCCTGTAGGGTCATTAAGAAATATCACAAACAAGCTGGCAGAAAGATGCTGTGATGGGATTTTGGTTCCACAGAAACAGCATACATCCGTAAAGGAATCCTGCCGTGGGGGTATGCTAGCAGGAAGCAGCAGGGCGAATGGGGCCTGCCCACAGGGAGGAGACCGGGCGGATGCTGTCAGAGCAGCAAACCCCTTCTAGACAGGTGGCCTCCCTACCTGGCATCCTTTTCAGGACAGGTAGATAGCATCGCCCGCATTTTATAAAGGAGGAAGCCAAGGCCCAGAGACGTGTGCCCCAAAACACACAACTGGTAAGTGACAAACCCAGGCCTGTCTAATCCCCAAATCTGTCCTCTTTCCTGACTTCACATGCTTTTTGCTGCCTGACTCTTTTAAGACAAAGACCACGTGCACTGCCCCTGCTGCTCAGCCCTTGCGTTTGCATCTTCCTGTGGGACTTGTCTATAACGGGAGGTGATGTGTTGCATTGGCTGAGAAAGGGACTCCAGCAACCCCAGAATTACAGACATTGAGCTTAGCATCATCAAGGAGAAAAGTGCCTCCCTCTCCCCGGTTTCCGTAGATCCATCCCAGGAAAAATTCTGATTGGCCTTGCTTGGGTCACCTGCTCCCTCCTGAACCAATCACAAGGAATCACAGCGCTCTGATTGGTCAGCCCCTTTTGACAGGTTGGGGTACCATGAAGGGAGTTCTCCCATTCAAGACCACAGGTACATGTTTAATCTTGATTTGGAGGGTCAGGGAAAACTTCCCAGAGGAAGTGACTTCTACACTGAGACTTGAAGGGTGAGTAGGAGTGTTCCAGGCAAAGAGGCAGAGGAGCAGTGTTCACACAGAGGGACTAGCAATACCAAAGGCCCAGGGATGCTCCAGGGCACATCTTGCTCGCAGCCATATCTCCATTCCTAGAGCATGCACAGCCTGCCTTCCAATCAGTGCTCAGAGAATGCTTCAGGAATACAATCCACCATTGGTGTGTGACCTTAGACAAGTCACTTGCCCTCCCTGAACTTCAGCTTCCTTCTCTACCTGGTGCTTTCATCTTCCTAACCTTCCAGGACTACGCAGGAATCCAATTCATTCAGTCCTCAAATATCTACCAAGCACCTCCTCAGCGCTCAGCGCTGTACCAAGCCTGCAGAAGACAAGGCCTGCTGTGGAAAAGCAAAGCGTGCCTGGGGCTAACGCACAGGGCCAGACCTGAAGCCAGAAATCAGAAGTGGTCCAGGGGGAAGGACAGGAAAAATGGAGAGGCTCATGGACAGTGAGGGTGGACCATGGTCTCTCTGGTCAGGTCGGAGTGGGGCAGTTTTCAGCCATTCGTGCCTTCCACTGCCTACCTCCCCACCTCCATCTCCTACTTCCCACCCTCCACCCTCCACCCTCCCCCCTCCACCTACCTTGTGACCCAGTTCTGCCCTGGGGCCACCGAGTCTGTGCCCGGGCCAGTCAAGCCAGCAGGCGGGGCAGCAGGATGTTTCTTCCTGTGCCTTTGCCTCACAATTTCGTAACCTGAATAACAGGTTGAAGTAACCCCAGAAACAAGGAGGAAGGAAACTGTTTGGGGTTTGGGTAGCTGCAGAGAGAATTGTTGCCCCACCTGCATACCTGTCCCAGGTGCCTTTCTCCCTCCTGCTCCACCTTCAGATCCAGCTCCAGAGCCCCCGCTGGCTGCCAGGGTGAGCGGGCTGGGGACTCAGGAGCCCAGCGAGCTCTGCAAGGGCTGAGGGGGTCACCGGGACTTGGCCAGAAGGGACGTCAGGCCAGAAGAGCCCTCACCGCCCCCGCCCCTAAAGCCAGGAGCCCTGCTTGGCAAGGGCACCACGCGAGAGGCTAGCCCCCTGCCTGGGTATGTGCCCCCATCCTGTCTCTCTACTCCCTCTCTCTGAAGCCAGGTGTAAGCCTGTCATGAGGACTTGTTCTCTGTCCCTCTCGTCCTCTGTTCCTGTCTCTCTGCTCTGTCTTCTTTCTCTCTTTCTGTCTCTGTACCTCTGCCATGTGCCTCTCCCCCTTGTCCTTGTTTTTGTCTCTGTCTCCGTGACACTCTCTCCATGAATATCCATGTCTGTCCATTCATCTGTCACACCCTGTGCCTGTCTTTCCATCCTGTTCAGCCCCCGGGTCTCCTGGCTTCTCCTCACATGGGGGACCCCACAGGATGTCCTTTAAGCCTCATCCAGAGGCCTGGGCTCCTGGACTACTGTAGGTCACATCCTGAGAACATTCAAGAGCACAGTATATTTTTGTATCTAAAAAAATGTTGGTAATACGAATTTCAGAAATTTAAAGTTCTACAAAATCCCTGTGGGTGGGGCCAGTTGATAGCTCAGCTTCCTCCCCTGGAAGGTCCTAGAGGGGTAGGGCCAGGGTGGATGGGGGGAATTTCATCCTTCTCAGATAGAAACGTGGGTTTGCCTTTGCTGTTGCTGTTGTTGAAATGCCAAGGACTGACCCAGCCCGACTGCCTCGGTGCCGGGTGTTGTCCAGGTCTTTTGTCTTCTGTCTGGATCCTTGGCAGTTGGGCTTTGGACACAATGTCTGCTGAGATGGATTCTTAGGTTAAAGAGGATTCTGGGGTGGAGGTGCAGGAAGAGTGGTGGAAGCAAGTCACTGCAGTCAGAGACCCTCCAGATGGCTACGGTGGGTGTCTGAGACCCAGGACAGCGACCACTAGCCCCGCCCTCCCCTCTTCGGAGACTCCAGAGACCTCCCGAGGGTTTTCAGCGCTGCCAAGTCACTGGTACCTGGGGGGGTGGCACAGCGGAGCGGTGGGACTGAGGCTGACCCTACCCCGGCCCAGGACTCAGGAAGGGAGGAAACTTCGGTTTCAACTCTCCTCTGAGACAAAAGACACTGGCAGTGCTTCCCTGTGGGGATTGGGCAGCCAAGACTTCCATCCAAATTCTGCCCCTGACCCTTGCAAGCTGAATGACTGTGGGATTAACAGTGGTGAGTCTTAGCTTACTTATCCCTAAAGTGGGGAGCTATGAGGATTAAAGGTGATAGTGCATGTATGGCACCTGGCGCAAGCTCACCTGTGCTATGTGGGTCCCTATTACTCTTAATTTTGATCCATCAGCAAAGATCACTTGAGCTTCTGCTCCATAACGGTTTCACTGGGGCTGGCCAGCTCAATGTCTCTCAGCTGGCTGGAGGACAGAACGATGGATAGACGCATGGGTAGATGGATGGATGGATGGATGGTTGGATGGATGGATGGACGGACGGACGGACGGATGGACAAGTGGATGGATAGATGGACAAATGGTTGGATGGATGGATGGAAGGACGGATGGACGGACGGACAAGTGGATGGATAGATGGACAAATGGATGAATGGATGGATGGAAACTGAAAGGACTGCGATCCCCTCAGTTTTAGGTACTCTTTCCTCATCTTCAGTCTTGTTCACTTTCAGACCCTAGATACCAGTTTCCCATTTTATTTTCTTCTCTCCGCAGGAACACTGACCCCAAACCACTCTTCACCTGGACACAATGAGAGTGTCAGGTAGGGCCAAGCTCTGAGGATTCTAAGCCTCAAGGTTGAGGTCTGAAACTGGTTTTGGAAACCATTTTCTGCCAGCAGGGTCTGCCCATCCTGGACTCAGAGGTTACTTGGTTTTATTTGTTCTCAACTGGTCAGGCCAGAATTCCAGGAGGAAACCAATACAGGGAGAGCTTGGAAGAGTATAAGAGGTGACTTCCTGCCTCAAGGCTGAAGGACTACAGAAACTTCGGCACCATGGCCCCACCTGGCTGGGATCATGGAGATTCAGCCTATCTTGGAAACACTTCACTGTGGTTGGCAATTACAGACAAAATATTTTCCTCAAGGAGGGCTATTCTAGAATCCTCAAACCACAGGGCTGGGCACAAGGAGAGGCCTTTGCCTTTTGGTCTACACCCTCATACTGTACCCTCTTTGTACAGGTAGGGAAACTGAGGCACCAAATAGGAAACTGACACAATTCATTTATATTTTCAAACACCAGGAGAAAGGTGAGAGCGAGTTTTATTTATTTATTTTTATTGAAGTATAGTTGATTTACAATGTTGTGTCAATTTCTGCTGTACAGCAACATGATTCAGTTATACATATATACATTCTTTTTTATATTCTTTTCCATTGTGGTTTATCACAGGATATTAAATATAGTTCCCTGAAGAGCATGAATTTTTTTTTTTTAAGATTTATTTATTTGTTGCACTGGGTCTTAGTTGCGGCTTGCAGGCTCCTTAGTTGAGGCTCACCAGCTCCTTAGTTGTGGCATGCGTGTGGGATCTAGTTCCCCGACCAGGGATCGAACCGGGGCCCCCTGCATTGGGAGTGTGGAGTCTTATCCACAGCACCACCAGGGAAGTCCCAAGCACGAGTTTTAGAGTCAGCTTACTTCCCCGGGTTCAGGTCCCCCCTGTCACTTACTAGCCTAGTGACCAGCTCTCCCAGCTGCAGTTTCCTCATCTGTACAACGGGGGTAATCAATAGCGTACAACACAGAGGGTTACTTCCAGGATGAACTGAAATAATGTGTGTAAATGCCGTTCGCCCAGCACCCGACACAAGATGAGTGCCGTATAATGTGAGCCGATGCCCTAGAAGACGAGGACCCCACAGACCTGACCCCACCCCATGGGATCCAGGGGGCTTTCTCCCCCACCGCAGTAGCTTGAGGCCAGCAGGAGGCCACAGCTGAATTCAGGGCTGAGGAGCAAGGGTGGTGCAGAGAGGGAGGTCACACAAGATCCGGCATGTTTAGGGTGGTATGGCCATAGATGGAGAGGGAGGTCAGGCAAGGAGCAAGGGAACTTGGCCTGATGGTTACATTTGATTCCCAAGGCTGTGGGACCACCAGCGTCCTTGAGGCGGGAGGTGTGGTGCAGCCTTCCCGGAAGAGTGAGGAAAGGGAGAGCGGCCGGGGGCTCTGGTGGTCCATCATGTGTGTGGAGTTGCTCCTCAGTGATGCATGGGGCCATGGGGAGCAATATGGCTGTGAGGCAGGGGAGGCCGCGTCGGCTAGGCTGGTGTGTGTTCCTACAGAGAGCACTGTGTGCTATTTGTGGTGGCTTTCAGGGGGAGTGGATGGCAAATACAGGAGACCAACCCCACCCCCCAAGCCACCCTGGAGGCTGCCTAGTGGTGACAACAAGCCACGGGCTCAGCAGCAAGGGCATCACCCTGTCTACTCTGTGACTGAGGAACTCCAGCTCAGAGGTGCTGAGACCCTGCCTGCGGTCACACAGTGGCAGGTGGCCGCCCTGAGCCTTCCTGCCTCCCATGCTGGGGCTCACCTGCCTCCTGCTCTCCTGCCGCAGTTCTCAGGCCTCCCCTCAGCATGCTGATTCCCAGGCCTCACCCCAGAGATGCTCTCTGGAGCGCTAAGTGGAACCTAGGAAGGTGCATTTCTAACCCTCCCTCCCAGCGGCCCTACTTTGGGGAACACTGCCATGTAACCTTGCAGCATGGCCATCACGTAGGCTCACGCTAGCCCTGCCATGCAGTCCGTGGACTGTTCCACAGTGTGGGCAGGGTCCGGACCTACAGGATGTGGTCTCACTGAGGGGATTTGGGAAGGACCCACATGTAGTCTTGCTGCCTGGCCTTGCAATGCGGTCTGGTGCTGTGGTCTCATAGCAGCATCTCCTTGCTCTGCAGGTCTGCTTCACCTCCTGGTCCTCATTTTTGGCCTGGTCACCACATGGGTCTTCGTCCGCAGATATATCAACTTCAACATGAAAACCATCCTCCTGGGTGAGTGGAGCTCGCTACTGGGGCAAGGCCTATGGACCAGGGCTAGGGGCAAAGGATCTATTCCATCCCTGGGTGACCCAGGAGGTGGCCAGCCATGGCAAGGTGAGGACTGCCCTTGGGACCCGAGGCGTTCGGGGTGGGAGAAGAGGAACCCCCAGGCTGTCCAGAAGGCTGGGAGCCCATGGGGGCCAGAGAAGTGTCCCAAGGCCCTGGCCAGAACATATGCCTGCATCAAGGGCCATTTTGGAAACATGACCCAAGAAGGAAGGACAGAGGGAAGAAGAAAAGAAGGGAGGGAGAAAATTGCCCAGACCTTGAGTGCCTTCCACCTGTACTTGCTGTTCCCTCAGCCTGGAACCCTCTTCACTCAGACCTCCCTGTGGCCAGCCCCTTCTCATCCTTCAAGCCTCTGCTCAAATGTTACCGCCTCAGAGAGGCCTTCCTTTACCATGCCAGCTATACTTGCACCCGCTTTTCTTAGTTTAGAGTCTTTCATGTCAGCCTATTCCCTTCAGAACATCATTATCACCCATCATTAGGTTGTTTATTTATTTGTTTACTTGGTTGTTGCCCAACCCCATCCCATAGAATGTGAGCTTCCTGAAGGCAGGAAACATTTGATAAGTGAAAGAAAGAGGGATGGATTGGGGGATGGCTAGATGGATGATGGGTGGATGGATGGATGATGGGAGGATAGATGGATGATGGGTGGATGGATGGATGATGGGAGGATAGGTGGATGATGGGTGGATGGATGGATGATGGGAGGATGGGTGGATGATGGGTGGATGGATGGATGATGGGTGGATGGATGGATGAAGGGAGGATAGATGGATGATGGGTGGATGGATGGATGATGGGAGGATAGGTGGATGATGGGCGGATGGATGGATGATGGGTGGATGGATGGATGATGGGTGGATGGATGGTGGATGGGTGGATGGATGGTGGATGGGTGATGGATGCTAGCTGCTCTACATGCATGGTCTCATTTAATCTGCACAAATGACCTAGGGGGTGATTCATGGTATGTTTGTGGAGTGGACTCATGCATGACCTCATGTTGTGGTTTTATGTGTGGTCCGAGAAAAAGAGAAGCTCAGGGAAATTGAGAAACTTACCCAGATGTCCCTTGTAGATGTCAGAACGGGAATGAGAACACAGGTCTCCCAGATCCAAATCCTTTCAAAGGAAGGAGAGAAAGGGAAGGAATTTCTACCTCTGGATTCGTCCTCCTTAAAGACCAAGAACCACCTCCATCAACATAATCAAACATAATAACCTCTAGTGGCCCAGACGAGCTCATGGCTTCACAGCAGTGAGAAGCCAATCACCCTGCCTTTAACACAAACTCCCCACAGTGGAATCTCAGAGGGCCCTTACCTCATGTGCTTCTTGTCGAGCATGGCCCGCACCCAGGTCAGGATGATTTATATGGATATATATCTTAGGCCCTACTTTTACAGACTAGAGATTGACTTGGCTGTGCTGCTGGACTCGGAGGAGATGTGCCAGATGAGCTCAGGAGGCTCAGAGCCGGAGGCGAGCTCAGGAGTAAGCTCTAGAGAAGACAGCCTCAGCTTGGGGCGGGAGAGGGGAGTAATTGAAAGGAGCCCCAGATGTTTCCCTCTCAGAACTCAACCACCTGGGGTCTGACAAATCAACACTCCCCCCAACGATCATCAAGCAACTGTTCTGTGTTAGGTCCCAAAGACCCCAGAACGAGGAACACGTGGCCCCAGCTCCAGTCACGTGAGTTAGTTCACATGTCTGGCGTACGTTGTCACATGCAGCTTGCCTTCCATCTCCTATTGCTGACAATCCTTCAGCTCGACCATCTCCCACCTCCTCTCCCTCCTCCAGTCATAACTCTTCTTGCCTGTTCACTCGATGCCAGCCCCTGGATGCCAGCTGTTGTACTGTAACCACTGTATTTTTCAAGGCACTGTCCTGTAAGACTAAAAATGTTTTCTTTATTTTTTTGTGTTTATGTGTTTGTGTTTTATGTATTATTTGAGTGAAAAGTATTATAAACCTATTACAGTACAGTACCACAGAGCCGATGGTGTTGGGTACCTGGGCTAACTTTGTTGGACGTACGAACAGATTGGACTCAGGAATGTGCTCTCGGAATGGAACTCATTCATATGTAGGGGACTTACTGTATAGAATATACAAAAATGGAAGTGCATTAACATGACCCGAGTCTTGCAAAATGCTCACAGTGGCAGGAAATGTAACCAGTGGGGAAAGCAGCCATCCAAAACCACTAGTGTGCTCGGGCACGGAAAGGGAAACCTTCATCTACTTCAAACATTCCTGACCTGGTTGCAGGCACCCCACCTGATGATTTAATGCATTAATATGGAAGCACATATATTACTACAGCACAGAATGTTCTAATGTTTTTATTATTATCTTGATACATAGTTGGTTTCCTTTTTAATCCAATCTATTTTATTTTATGCATTTAATAACTTGCCATCTGGTAGAGTAGGAAGTGCTGAGTGTCTCAAGAGAAGTGGGAATAAATTTCCTGTAAGGGGAGTTCATAGGCTTTTCCAAATCACCAGAGGGGTCCATGGCACGGAAGTCAGGTGATTAAGGAGCTTCTGATTTACCTAATAAATGGGCAGGCTTCTTTCAGACGGGAGTGACAAACCCAACTCTTAGCAGTTTAAGCAAAATGGGGTGTCTTTTGAGTCAGGTCATTGGGAAGCCCATGGCATCAGACTTTAGGTGTGGCTGGATCTAGGGGCCCCGACAAAGGCCCCAGAGTCTGTCTCTGTGTCCCTGGGCTCTGCTCCTTGCTGTTTAACCTCATTCCATGGGCAGCTTTCTCTCCCAGGCAGGCATGGTGGCTACCAGCTCTCTGGATGTTCACCTTGCAGCTCAACTGCAAGATGCTTCTCTCTCCCCCAGGGCCACATATCAACCCCTAGAAGGGCTCCATCTCCAGACGAATGTAACGCTATAACTGGCTCAGCCTGGGATACGTGATACCCCTCGGGCCTTGGAGGCAAGGGTAGGGGGACAGCTTCTCAAGGACCAAACGGAAAGTGTGTCAATGTGGGTGTCCCCCAAAAAGGAGCCTTTCCCCGCTCCCCGCCGGCATTTCTGTGTCCCCTGGGGGCCCTGTCCTCTAGGACTTAGCGCTCAGCTGGTGGGAGACTGGACGTAGAACCGCAGAAATAAGCAGGACGCAGCACAGCTAAGACGTGAAACCTGTTCAGATGTTCGGAGCTGCGGGAGTCGGGAAGGGATGCTCCGGGCCCGAAAAGTGACAGCCACACCATCCTGTCCTTCCTGGGGGCCAGGGCTCTCGGCGCCTCTCACTGGCTCTTCTCCACAGCCGGCGAGAGTCGGTGTGATGGCCCCCACTGCGCAGGCGAGGAGGCCGAGCCCCAGAGGAGAAAACTCACACGTGGTCACACACGGTCAGGCTCCAAGTTCAGTGGGCCTCACAACAGAGGTCTGCTTCTTTTTAACCATGAGAGAGTCCTCTGTGTGCGTGCGTGTGTGTGCACGTGCACGCACATGTGTGTCTATGCACGTGTGTAAGTGTATACGTCTGTGTGCATGTGTGCACGCTTTGTGTGTATGTGCGTGTGTGTGTGTGTGTGTGTTTGCGCGTGAGAGAGAGAAGTGGTGACAGTGGCAAATTAGGGAGGACTTCCAGGCCAGATGGGACTTTCAACTCATTTCAACCCCTGCCACGGGACAGGGACTGTGCCTGGCCAGGCCAACACCTCCCTGAATTCCCTTCTTCCCACTCCCCAGCCCCCAGCCTCCACCCTGTGCAGGGGCCCAAATCCCTTTCTAACCAGATTCTGTCTTCTCTCCAACAGGTTCAGTCTACAAGGAGAACCGTGAGTGTCGACTCAGCCCCGTTTCCCTTAGGGTGAGGTGTTCCAGAGTCTCTAGTCCCAGCCCTGCAGGTTCTAGAAAAACCTTCGTTCCCAGAGTCTGCCCGGCTCACTCTTTGCATGGCCTGATGGAGCCTTCCAAAGCCCCCAGCCCTGTGGCCCCTTCTCAGCCATTCGGACTCATAGCGGGGGCTCAACTGTCTCCCTTCCCCAGCACCCCCAGCCTGCAGTCTGGACTGCACCCACCCTGCCCCCCTCTTTCATCCCCTGACCCAGCTGGGAGCCCCAACGATGCGGGCTGTGCTTATTATCATTTCAGTGACCCCAGAATTGGCTTATGTTTCCTGCTCCAAAGTACCAGGGCCATGTTGAGCACCGCAGGGGCCCCCAGAGGCAAACAGAAGCGGGTGCTGATAGTCTAAGGGGGCAGAAGGGCCATATGTGCCAAGAGAGGTGGGGCGACATGCCCTGGGCTCCAGGAGGGCCGTCTGCTTCCAATGGGAAGGAGTCAGGGAAGGCTTCAGGGAGGAGACGGCTATTTAGCTGTGCCTTGTGGAGGAGAGACTGGCCTGTGCAAAGGCCTAGGGGCAGGAATGCTGGGGCTCCAGTGGAGAACTTGGCTGCTGAGTCAGGGACGCAAGTGTGGGGAGTGGAGAGAGCACCGGCAGGGCAGGAGTGCTGAGACGTCTGAACAGTGCAGAGAAGTACAGGGAAGGTGGAAGGAAGGGACAATTATGGTGATGATAACGGTAACAGTGATTGAGTGCCTACTGTGTGCCAGACACTGTATTCAGAACTTTACAGGCATCTCATGCAATCCTCACCACAACCCTATGTGGATGCTATAAGTATCCCCATTTTGTAGATGAGGAAACTGAGGCTCAGAGAGGTGAAATCTCTTGGCCAAGGCAATGCAGCTGTAAGTGGCGGGGAGGGAGTCAACCTCCCCATCTAATCCAGAGCCCACCCTCTCAACACCTCCTTACAAGAGACAGCACCTCCGAGTCCCCCTTTCCACACCAACACGGTGGTGACTGAAGGGGGATGCAGCTCGGGGAGTGGGACTTTCCCTGACTGAAAAGGGCATGGAGGGGACTTCCCTGGTGGTCCAGTGGTTAAGACTCCATGTTCCCAATGCAGGGGGCGCGGGTTCAATCACTGGTCAGGGAACTAGATCCCACATGCCACAACTAAAAAAGATCCCGCGTGCCGCAACTAAGACCCAGTGCACCCAAATAAATATTAAAAAAGAAAAGAAAAGGGCATGGGAGCCCCTGTGCACTGTGGAATTACAGAGAGCAAAGACTATGCACCAACACAAACCATTCACCCCACACCCTGAACCCTGTCTCACTGAAGCCTCCTGAGTCACACTGTGAAGTAGACACTGTCACACAGCATCTTGGTGCTGAACACTCAGATGTCACCTACTGGGGGGAAGGCAA
Source organism: Monodon monoceros (assembly GCF_005190385.1). Taxonomy (NCBI): domain Eukaryota; kingdom Metazoa; phylum Chordata; class Mammalia; order Artiodactyla; family Monodontidae; genus Monodon; species Monodon monoceros. The sequence goes on along the minus strand of NW_021703780.1, from coordinate 72,081,970 downwards.
ATCCAAGCACACGTGCTGCCTCTCACCTTCACCGGTTCCCACAGTAGACATCACCAATCAATCCCAGCGCTCTTTCCCTCCAAGCCCACAGGTAGCCTCAAGGCTTTATCATTAAGCCTTTAATAGTAGATCCGTTAACATTGAAGAGGAAACCTGTTTGACAACCCTGATCTAAACCAACTCCCTCATTTTACAGTTGGCACTTTTAAGCGAAAGGGAGAGATTTCTGGCAAGTCACACAGCAGATTACTGGAGTCGCCCGAGTTCCCTGACGGCAGCTCCCCTCCAGTGCTCAGTTCCATGCCCTGAGCAGTAGCCTCTTGGGTTCCCAGAGGGGTTGGGCAGCTTAGGAAACCGCTGAAACCCAAACCCACAGAGCAAACCCTCTGCCTCCCAGTGACTGAGACCCCTGGGCCTCCTCCCCCCCTCATCCAGTAGCTTGACTGTGAAGGCTGGATGGTCAGAAAATCAATTTGGGAAAAGCTTGCTAAGCCGGCCTGTTGACATGGGGTTTATCCGACTCAGCCGCTGTTGATTAGGCTCTGGGCAAACTCCAGGGTGTCCCCGAAGCCTGGCCCAGCCCCTCTGGCAAGGTGAAAGCCTCTGGATTCGAAAGTAAACTGGGCTCTCTGGGGGGGGGGGGGGGGCGGAGGTGGAGTCCCAAGGCTCATCGGAGAAGAAGACCCCTCCCAGCCTCACCCTCAACTAGCCACTCTGGGGGAGGGTTCTGTCCAGAGGGAGGGGTAGGGCCGTCGGGTCCACATCTCCAGCCATCCCTCTCCTGAGCCACTAGGGGGTGTCTCCACTCCCGGCCCTCACTCTCCGGTGATAGTGTCCCAGTTGGAGCTCTGGTTACACCCACCAGGCCTGTATGCTGGCACTCGGGGTGGGGAACGAGAGCCTAGGATGGGCTTTCTGCTCAGATCATCAGGGCCGCCCACTCCACCAGGGGAGCCCTGGCGCAGGCTGCATTCGCTCCTAAGAAGGGGCACCATCACCCACTCCGAGGCACCACAGGCTTGCCGAGCTTGGCACTAGTGGGCTGTGTCCCCCTCAGAGGGACGCTTTTTCCTGATTCCCATTAAGGCTCCCTCTAGGCCCTGGAGACCCTAATCACCCCCCCAGCTTGGGCTCAGACCCGCCCAAATGCTCTAGGTGTTCATTCAGTGAAGATTTATCGAGTGCCTCCTATATGGCAGGCACAGGAGTTATGGGGATGATTTAACAAGACAGTAAAGACGAAGGGCTTGCCACAGTGCCTAGCAGGCAGCAAGGCCCCGGCGTGTGCCAGCGTCTATTGGGAAGCCTGTGGGTTTGCTCCAAACACTCTGGCGCGGCTCAGCCAGTCGCCTGGCGCGGGGGCTGAAGGAGAGAAAGGCTGCCTGATCACTGCTCTCCCTTTGCAGGTGAACTTTCTCTAATTCCCTGTTTACCCAGTTCTCCCTCCTGGCACCTTCTGAACTGTCAGGTGGTGTTAAAACAACATGCATGAATATAAGTTGGAAACTGCCAGGCTGGAAGTGTGGGTGACATTTCAGCGGCTGTGCTTGGGGGCGCATCTGCCTCTCCCGCCTTTCACAGGCCTCCAGAGTTCGCCCTGGGAGGGCCGCGTGGAGAGGACGCAGGTCTTCATAGCAGCCACAATAACCAGAGGTCCCACATACTGAGTCCTCAGTGGGTTCCAGGGACCGTGCTAAGCCCCGGGAGGGAAATTCCAGAACCACCTGCCTGGTCCCTTTGATCTCAGGGTCTGGCCCAAAGTAAGTGCTCCGGAAATGAGTGATAAGAAGAATAGCCAATAAGCCCTGAGCATTAACCTGAGTTCATTAATCCCGCACAAGAACCCAGCGGAGAAGTACCATCATCAGCCCATTTCACAGATGAAGGAGCAGATTTACAAGGAGGTTGAAGACTTGCTCAAGGGAACCTGGCTGGTGAGAAGCGCTCCCACCCACCATGCTGGGCCCCCAGGAGCTTGTCAACAGGGGCCTCTGTGAGCTCAAAAGCCTGCCATGTCTCAAGAGAAAGTTCTCAAGAGAATCCCTTAATCACGGTGACTCGGGTCATTAACCACCACTCACGGTTCTGCACACAGTTACTGAAGGTCTGCGGGCAGCCAGGAGCTGTGCCAGGGCTGGGGCTGTGATGGGAAACCCAGAAATGAACGCTGAGCGGTCAGACACGCAGTGTCCCGTGTCTTTGATGGGGTTGTTGGAAGCACTGTGGGAGCACAGAAAGGGGCAAATCCGCAGACCTAGGTGGTCAGGGAAGGCATCCCTGGGAGGAGGCCCCCTGTCCCTGCCCCTCTCCTCCTCCCGGGCCCCTTCCTTAGCTGCCGCCACCAAAGCTATTCTGTTCCGTCCCCAGCTTCACACTCGGTGAAGACCAAGTGTGGCCTCAGCAAATCCTGCCCAGACAACTTCTTTGCGTTTAAAATCACCAGCGGGGCCGCCAACGTCGTGGGCCCCTCCGTGTGCTTTGAAGGCCAAATGTAAGTTTCTGGCATTTCTTTTCTTTTCTTTCATTAATTCACTCATTAGCAAGTTCAGAGGCCTCAAGGGCGGGCCCTAGAGACCAGACCACACCTTCGACATGCTTCCTTTTACTCTGGGTGGGTGGGTCACACATGATAATAATCCTAACATCTTGCAAATCTGCCAGCACCTTGCTAGACGCCTTACAGCATCGTGTCCCTCAATCCCCCAGCATTCCTGGAGGTGGGGCGATAATCCTCCCCTTTGTAAAAATGAGGAAACTGAGGCTCAGACAGTGTTACCCAGCTAACCCTTGGTAGAGCCAGGATTTGAACTCAGGTCTGTCTGATAGCCAAGCTGCTGGGCTTCCTATGACGGGGGATGCCTAAGGGGAATGTTCAAGATCAAGGTCCAGGCATCAAAGCCCAGATGCAGCAGGTGCCAGGGCTTCTACCCAGGTGCAGGAGAAAGACTATATACCAGGCTTTCGAGGTAGTAAAGTCCCTGGGACAGCAAGTTCATCCTACAAAAGAAGCCAGAGACAGGTGTTTTAGTACGGATTCTGAACCTAGATCCAAATCATTTAGGCAAAACAAGGAAACCTACTGGTTCACGTACCCAAAAGGCCAGAGGCAGTGGGCTCCAGCACCAGCTGAATCCAGGGGTTCAGACCAAGTCATCAGGGCTCCCTCTCACACTACCTTCAGCTCTGCTTTCCTCTGTCATTAGATTCGGTTTTCTCTACTGAAAATGGACTTCTTCATGTGGTGAAGGAGGGAGGCCACCAGCCGGGTTGACATAATAGCCCTGTCTAGCACCCCACTGGGAAGAGCTTTCCCATCTGAATTAACCCTGCAAAAGTCCCGGGGCTGGGGCTCATTGGCTGGCCTGGGTCACATGACCACACTGGCCCAATCACTGTGACCAGGGGTACAGGATACTGGCTTGTCCAGGCCTGGAGAGAGGTCAGTGCTGAGACCCTCCTGGCCTGAGATGGAGAAGTACACTTTTCCCAGGGATACAAGAGGATGGGGTATGGATGCTGGGCCGCAGGAACACAGCTGGGCTCCACTTGGGGATCCCAGATGTGGCAGGACAGGACCAACTTTCCGGGCTCTGCCTTCCGCCTAGCCTGGGGACATGGGCTGACCCTGCCTCCAGCACCTCCGAGCCCCAGGCAGGGACCCTCCCTCTTCCCTGGGCAGACTGTTCTGGTCCAAACATGCCATGAGAGACTCCTCAGAGAATCCAGCCCACCGCTTGTTTCCAGGAGATAACAGATGGCCCAAATAATTCCGTGTGTTTCCTGATGCTTCGGCATCACACCATGTGGGCCCTCGCAGAGTTCCAGAGTGTCTACTCCACACTCGGGACCAACTGTTGTATTTTGTTTTTCTTCTTTCTCTTCAGGATCATGAGTCCTGTGAAAAACAACGTGGGCAGAGGCCTGAACATCGCCCTGGTGAACGGTGAGTTGCCGATCCACCCCCCGCCGGCCCCCACCACGCTCTGAAGCCTGGCTGCCCTGTGGGAACAGGTCTAAAAGAGCTGGTCTGCCCTGCAGCCATGGCCAGGTCCCTGCCAGGTGCACCTATCTCAGGAGGATACGCTGCTCCTATGAAACGTGACCCCGTCTGGGCTTAAACCAGCACACATGAAACCACAGAGGACAACGTGAGGTTACAAGCTGAGAGCACGCCTTCATCCACTCATCCAGCAAAGACAGCAGCTACTGTGGGCCAGGCCCCGCATGGGGCTCTGGGGGTCACCTGTGAACCAGAAGGACAGACCCTGGCTTGACAAGCCCCTGTGGGCGCCCATGAAGTTCACGAAAAAATCAGAAGGTGGTGAGCACATATGAAGGAAAAGGAAACACAGCTCTGGGATCAGGACACAGAGCTGGCAGTGGAGGTAGTCGGGGGAGGAGGCTTCCAGAGGGAGGTGATGGTCAGCTGAGGCCTGAGGGATGGTAGGGGTTGACCAGGAGAAAAGAGGAAGGCTCCTTCCAGGCAGGGGCAACACTGTGCAGGGTGCAGGGAAGGGAAGAAGGAGGAGAGGTGCTCGGGGGTCCACACAGGCTCTCTCTGGCTATAACATAGAAGCAGGGTGGTGAGAGGTGAGGCTGGGGAACCAGCAGGGCCAGAGGATGAGGGGCTAAATGTCCTGCTAAGAAGTGTGGACCTGAAGCAGAGCAAAATAGGGAGCCTTGGAAAGGCTTTGAGCAGGGGCTGAGGGCCCAGCCCTGCCTTCCTGAAACCTCCTTCTAGCTTGGAATAGGGAGGCTAGAGGCAGGGAGACCCAGGGAGGCCCACAGTCTCAGTAACCCTGTATCTCCAGCAGGTGATGAGCAGGAAGCCAACTGCAGGCCAAGCCAGGAACAGGGACATGTTTCAGGAGGGGGTAGGTTACAGGGGCCGAGAAGGACCAGGTGGTGTGGCCCCAGCCAAGCCCCTCCTGTCTGCCTTCAGCTCTTACATGATCTGGGGAACGGGGGCTATTTGCGTGGATCTAAGAGCTATTCCTGGGACAAAGGTCAGGGCAGATGGAAAAAGGGCACAATGGACACTCGGGAGAAAAAGGGTTCAAGCTTGTGTGCAGTGTGACCACACAACCACACTTAGGAAGTGACAGGGTAGGATTGGAACCCTGGCCTTTTGCTCCTAGAGGACCCATTTCCCGTCTGCCAAGAAAGCCTGCTGCGTCAGGGGAGAGGTCAAAGCCTGGAACAAAGGAGGAGCGTTGCCGGACAGGGGTCAGAGGACAGCTCTGGCCAACTACCTGGGAGTCCAGGAAGGGTGTGGGCCAGGAGGGGCAGGAAGCTGAGGGGGGGCCTCTCCTCCTCGAGAGTCTAGAGAAGGAGAGGGAGGCCTGAGTCCCCCTGCTGCTGGCCCCTTCCAGACGGTCTCAGAGCACCCCCGGCACGCCAGGCCCCAGGAGACTGTAGCAGCCTCACTTACATCAACTGTCCCACCCAGTCTCCACTCACCCCACAGTGGGGAGGGCAGGGAAGGGCTCCAGCTGCAGCCAACCTGGCTGAAACCTGCTGGGCTTCTCTTCCCCCAAATGGACCACTGTGGGAGAAAACGCCTAATATTCTCCCAGGAGATGGGCTCGGACGGAGGCCTCCTTCCCCGTCCCTCGCAAAGCCCAAAGATAAAAACAACCGCTGATAACACGGAGAGCTCATATTTATCGAGCACTTACTGTGTGCTAGCTATTTCACTGATCGTCATCACTATGCTAGAAGGCAGCTATGCTCAGTCCCTGTTCTCCAGGTAAAAAAAATGGGGGCTCAGAGAGGCTGGGCAACTTGCCCAGGATACACAGCCAATAGAATCATCTAGATTTGAACCTGGCTCTGGCTGACTCCAGGTCTTAATCACTCAGCGAATCTACCCGCTAGACTAGAAATGTGTCCAAGCACATGCGCAGCGCCTACCGCATGCCAGCTGTGGAAAGTCTAACAAATCACTCTCAGGGCCTCAGGGTCCTCATCTACATAACGAGCCAGAAAAACCAAAGAATTGCTACTTCTCAACCTTTTAGATGGCAGGGATTCCTTTGAGAAACTGTTCAAACTACACCTCCTCCGCCCCCCACCCCACCCCCGGTTCCAGAAAAATCTGCAAATGCACAGGATCACAAAAGTAGTTTCACCGGCTTCATAGATTCCTTCCCAAGGGCCCCAGGTAAAGTGCCTGGACGGGCTTGGACACTAGTGGTTCCAAGAATTCACGGGGGACTGCAATGAGAGCCTGCTCCCACCCCGCAGGAGAGCTGCCACTACCCAGGCCCCTGTCGCCACCCTCTTATCAAATCTACCAGCTGAATTAGGGGGAGGGGGCAGTGAAGGTGAAACTAGAGCTGCCATCCCCTCTGCAACACCCCCATCCAGTGGCCAAAGGTAAGAATTGCAATTTTCCTCCAGAACACCTGATACCCTGTAGGATTTGTACGCCTTGCAAAGCCCACCAAGGCAATCCAGATTACTGGACTCCGGACGCTGAGTACACTTCAGCCCACTGAAAATCCCTTTGCCTTAAAGAGTTGGGGCACTCAAATTGCAGAGTTCCTATTTAGGTGAGAATAGTAATGATGGTTGTAGTTTTTTTAGTTACTATTTTATAGGTAAGATTTATCTCACAGGCATATATTTTAAATACATCTCATTTAGTTCCCACAGCCCATGGTACAGATGCAAAAATTGAGGTCAAATGCTAAGTCGTACATTAGGAAGTGGCAGGGCAGAACACAAACCCAGACTGGTTGGATTCCATTCAGTTCCAGAGACCCTGCACCGTTATGTGCTAGTACCTCTCAGATCAGCCCAATGGTTACTGGGCACCTAATTTAGTCCTGCATGCTTTCTACAGGACCTAATTTTGTTCCACTATTATTCTATTCTGTTTTTAGACCTTAGACTACAGAGTAGCCACTCTCCACAACATGAAAGACAGAATGACGTGCTACGGCAAATAATGGTTCTGCTCTCTTATCCCTTAGGAACCACGGGAAAGGTGATGACACAGAAATATTTCGACATGTACTCTGGAGGTAGGCACCACTGTTGGCACTGAAGTCGAGGGCGGGCTGAGCTCCTTCCTGTGGCAAGAGGCTATCTGGGTGCCAGGGAGTTTGGCTCTTGTTTCCAGGGACCCAATCAGAAAGTGGCACAGTGCGGGCGGGCCGTCCTGCTGCCTTTGAAACTCCTTTCTGCTGTCTTACTGTGCACTCCCTGATGCAGATCCTGAGGCAAGGATTCAAGTGCGGTGTTTATTTGGGAGGAGGTGATCTCAGGGAATGTCAGTAGGGAGTGGGGGAGTGAGCCGGGGAAAGGAAGGCAGCCAGCGCAGAGCTTTACGGAGCCACGATCGCTGCGGGGAGCCAGTGTAGAACATGTGCCCCTGAGACACCCCGAGGGGCAAGGAAGCCGTGGTGCTCCTACCCCTATTCCTTGGCACTTCCCATGCTTCTGGCCTGCCCCAGGGTACAAAGGAGGATGTGGAGGCCGGAGAAGACCTTCAGGCAAAGAAATGCTGCTGCTGGCAGTGGGAGGCCAGGCACGTGTGCACTGAAATGCTGAGGACGAGGGAATGTGGCCCAGTTTGCCTCTCTAACCTAGACATGCTTTCTGAGCTGCTCTGTACCCATGGGCACCCCTTACTCAGGAAGTCACTTTCTCCTTGTCCTTAGCACGGCCCAGCAACAGGGCACCGACTCACCTGGGCTGGAGGCCCGGATACCTAAGTCCCCACCAGCAGCTTGCTCCCCGACAGGCTGCCCGGCAAAGCTGTGGGTGGAGGCGGGACTCTCACGCAGGCTTGAGACATCTTCCAAAATGTGGTGGAATCAGTCCCGGGCCCAATATGCCACTTGCTGCCCAGCCGGCAACCCAGCCCCCCACCAACACAGGAGCCTCAGCAGGAGCAAAAAAGCAGCAGGGTGGCCCCTTGCAGGCAGCAGAGGTCTGGGCCCTGCAAGGACTGGCTTCCGCCAGGATAGATGAACTGAGCTCAGCCTCCTTCTCGGCGCCCGGCTCGACTCAGTATCCCTCTGTGTCCCCGCGATCACAGGGCCAGCTCTGGGCTCGGGCATTAAGGGCGCTGAGCATGAGACCCCTCACCCCAGAAGCTCCTCGCAGAATGAAAGGGCCCTCCTGCTGCCAATCAGCTGTTTTCTTCTATCCTCAATCTCCCACCTTTGCCTCCGTCTCCAGGGAAAACCTACCTCACTGCACCCACCTAAATATGTGAGCCCAGAAGGGGAGAAATCACCAAGCAGCAGACAGCAGGAAGCCCTCTTGGCTTTACAGACAAAGGAGGGGCTGAAATGGGGGAAATGGAAGTCTGCCGCCCAGTAGTCACAGCGGGGGAAGGTGTTCAGAAGGTGACCGGTGACAGCATCCTTAGAGACAGGAGCCGGGAATGTGTCTTGGGCTCAGGGCTTCCCACGATGGCCGTCTTCCAGCCGAGTCCCACCTCACAGATAGGGTCTGCAGGGCCAGAGGACGTGCTCACCTGGAGCCTGCATCAGGGCCCGTGCAGACCTCTTCCAGGTGTGCCCCCCATGCTACAGACACACCCATAGGACTGAGGGGTGGCCAGGGGACGGCTGCTGCTGGAGGAGAGGGTGGCAGTGACAGAGCTTGGACAGGCAGGGTGGGTGTCCACATGCAGGCATGCATAGCCCCTCCTGGTACAGGACAGAGCTGGAGACGGGTGAGGAGAGAGCGGAACAGGCCATGGGCCGAGGGCAGGGACCTTCATTTGTTCTCTGTCCAGGGTGGCCTGGGACCAGGTTATGGTAAAGGTCATCTCTGGAGTCAGAGATTTCAGGTTGGGTGACCTGAGGCAGGTGACATCTCTTGAGCCTCGGTTTTGTCATCTATAAAATAGAGGTAGCCATAGACCTCCACTTCATAAGCTGGATGTGAGAATTAAATGATAACCTGCAATAATCAGGGGGAGGGACCCAGCCTGGCTGGGGGAGGAGCCCAGGGAAGCTTTATCTCCCTTCCCTCTTCCCTCACTCCATCCATGTGATTCGGAAGCAAGGAGGTCATGTGTCAAAACGAAAAGGGAAAAAAATAAAAAGATAAACCAAGTTTTATAATGCCTTATCATAAACTTGGATGTAACCATGGCTGATGGGGAACAAGAAACAGAAGCCTTTTGAGAATAAGTCGCCCCTTCCCACAGAAGACGAAAAAAAAGAAGATGACTTTTCGAAGTGAGAAGATAGTTATCAGAAGGTACACTTCATCTTTTCCAAACGTCCACTGTCCATTCCAGACAAGAGCCAGCTCTTGCTGTCTGCTGACAGCTCAAACCAATTGATGATACTTTCAGAGCTCCCACTTTTTGTCTCAAGAGTTCAAGGGCTGCTGTGGTCATTGACTGGAGGTCTCCATGTTACAGAGCAAGTTGGTGGCTGGCCTTGCTTGGGGGACTCGATTTTTCCTCTGAATTCAAGGGATACCCACAGAATAGTAAGAATCAGGGCAGCTTCATGGGCACGCAGGCTGTGAGCAGGAAAGTCACACAGGGCCCCTTGCTTAGAAGAAACTTGATTTGATGCTCTGCCTTCACCATCTTGAAATTATTAATAATTTTTCAACAAAAGGCCCACGTTTTCATTTTGCACTGGGCCCTGAAAATTATGTAGCCGATCCTGCTAATAATTGTAATTCTGTTATAACGCACTTACTGCAAGCCCAGAGTCATCGTCACATTTGAGCTTTACAGAAATGCTCTGAGCAGGGCTATTAATTATTCTCCTTTGACAGATGTAGCCCGTGCTTTGCCCACCAGGCCAATCTTGCCCATACTTCCTCCGCTGTTCAAGAGCCCTCTGTATAAGTTATGCCTTATCCAGAGTACTATTTGCACTGTTTGTGTGTTCCTTTAAATCAGCTCATTCACTTTTTTTAACCTAACTAAATATACCTTAAAAGGAAATTATATCACTGCCCTAAGTAGAAAGCCATTATCTTTTTTTATGCATGGAAGGTGACCGTAAAAATGAGCACAACAGAAAAAAAATCAGTGTCGTTGAGGCAAGCTGCACGCTGATGCCTCCCCAGGTGCTGTCCCCAGACCTGCTCTGTGTTCAATCCAGAGATCTCTCAAGTGCAGGCAGGCGTTAGAGATGAGAATGGAGCCTTGCTCCTTGACATAAGCTGGAGAGTTGTGGAAGCCCCATGTTCTCTCTCAGTGGCCCGAGTTGCCCGGTGGGTGTACCCTCTAAAGTCAGCACAGACAGGCTGGGTGCATCTTAAACAGTGTAGAAGGGGCAGCGGAGCTCCTGAGAGGTGACTGTGCTCGGTCCCCTGGGGGGGTAGACCTTCAAGGGCCCTTACGCCATGGTTCTTACCCCAGCTGCAGAGCAAAATTGCCTGGGAGACTTTCAAATTCCAGAACCCACCCCAGACCAGCTGAATGAGGATGCCCTCACCCTGTGCAGATGGAGCTCAGTGTCAGGCTGCCTAGGCATTCCTGGATCGTTAGGGCCATAGGAGAGGATGAGAATGACCAGCAGTCTTTCGCCTAAATGACCAGCACGTCGTTTTTCCTTCCTCCCACAGATGCTAACCTCCTGGTGAAATTCCTTAAAGAAATTCCAGAGGGCACGCTGGTGCTGGTGGCCTCCTACGATGACCCGGGGACCAAGTAAGTGGGAACCTCCGCCTGCCAGGCCACGGGGAGAAGCGAATCAAAGACCTCCAAACTGCAGGTCCTTTTCCTCCTATCCTGCTGGCTCCAGGTTCTGACACCTTCTCCTAAGGAACCAAGCAGACAAGCGCACAAAGAGATGTTCTGGGGGGTTCATCACAGCCGTGGTCACAAGAGTGAAAAACTGGACACACTCTCCCTGCGCAGTGATAGCGAACTGGTGACAGAAATCATGATATATGGCGATATAGGACGTATTATTATATATACATAAAAGAGGATATACTGCATCAAAAATGCTGATGTAGAAAATATTTAAGGACACGAAAGAATGTTCACCCTTTAGTATTAAGTTAAAAAAAGGAAAAAAAGAAGCAGTTTACAAAAGAATTGGTATAATCCCACAGTGCACGAGGGGAAAAAGGCATGAAGGAAATATACTAAAATTTTACAATGATTATGTCAAGGGGGGTGAAACTAAGTAATTTTTAGTTACTTTGTAAAGTTCCATATTTTCCAAGTGAACATCTATTATATTTGCAAAAAGAAGCAAAACCGTTGTAACGCTTCGCCAGCCCCTCGGATTGGCTTTCGGAGAAGCATCCTGGCCACTCTGCCCTGTTTCTCCTGAGCTCGGGAGAGGCTGCTGCCCTCTCTGGAGGAGGGGTGGAGGGTGAGTCAAGGGCCTGAGATGCTCCCTCTTCTCCTATCCCGAGCTCACGGTCCTCTCTGGTCCCCTGCAGGATGAATGATGAAATCAGGAATCTCTTCTCCAACTTGGGCAGCACCTATGCAAAGCAGCTGGGCTTCCGGGACAGCTGGGTCTTCTTGGGGGCCAGAGACCTCAACAGTAAAAGCCCCTTTGAGGAGGTGAGTTCCTCGCAGCCTCCCTGTCCCAGTGAAGGAGGGGATGGGAGTTGTGGGGGACAATGCCAGGAATGGATAGACAAGGGCTGGGGTGGCTTGGAAAGGACACATGGAGCAATGTGAGGAGGGCTACCCAGCGGTCGTCCACCCCGGAGATCAGGGCGGCCTGATTGGCTAATCCCCCAGCAGGAAGCAGCCTTGACCAGGTGGGTCATATATAAATACATAGATACATAGGTAAGTACCAAAAAGGAGAAGGAAAAAGATAAAAACATTAAAAGGATGAAAGGAAATTAAGGCATGGAGGAAAGGGAAAGGAATGTAGAGGTGAAACTCGCATGATGGGGCAGGGGGAGAGTCCAGAGCAGGGAGTGGGATGCCCAGCTTCTGGTCCCCGCTGCGATCCCCTCCTTCCCCCCTGCCTCAGTCTCCCCACCTGTAAAGGGGCAGGTTTGTGCCAGGGGAGCCCCAAGTTCCCTTCTAAGTTCCCTTGGAGAGGGTGAACTTGCACCAAGAAGGGGACACAGGAGGGCCCCCCTGAGTACACGGAGGGAGTTAGGAGGGGTCCATGATCTGGCTACAGTCACTACCCAGGGGTGGCCCAAGCAAAGTGCACCTGGGAGGCATCCAGAGGTGGGGTTTGAGGAGCCCTCACAGGAGGAAGGGAGAGTCAATGACTGTTGGGGGCCCCAAGGAAATGCTGCACCTTCTCCCCTGCACCCCTTGCAGGACAATCGCCATGTGTGCATCCCCAGCTCAGAGCAATTCCAAAACCTGGGAGAACTGGCCAGGCTTCCCCAGCATGAAGTTGGCCAGTCTCTGGTGGTAAGAACGTTCAGCTCTGCCCAGATCCAAGACGGGAAGCTAAGAGTCAATGATTCAGACATATATAGAACCAGTGAGGAAAGGGAACTCTGTCCTGGAGGCAATGGGGAGCCATGGTAGGTTTAAGCGGGAGAGTAAACAGATCAGATTGATAACAAGAAAGACTAGTATTCAGCAAGTGCTTGCTCTGTGCAGGCGCAGCTGAGCAAATGACTTGCAGGATCTTATTTAACCCACAACAAGGTAGGTGCAATGAGCATCCATCCCATCTCACAGACAAGGACCCAGAGCCTTGGAGAAGTTTTAACCCACTTGCTCAGTGATAGGGATGCATTTCTCATCCAGGTCTGCAGTTTCCCCAAGGACTTCCTGTCCTCATACTTTTAGAATGGCCTCCCTGCCTGTGCATGGAGAGCACTGTGAAAGGGGCGCAAGTCAGAAGGCAGGGAGGAAGCCAATGCGATAATCAGACGAGACCCAGCAGCCTGGAGGGGGAGGGGCTGTGGGAGGCAGAAAAGGGACAGTCAAGAAGCCTCGTGCTGAGATCCAGGGAGGTGGGGGTGAGGCTAGAGTGGGCTGCAAGGGGGTTTGCCTTGTCTGGAAAATGCTGACCTCGTTTGTATGTGTGTGTTTCCAAGAGAATATATTCAGGTAATTAGAAATTACTTTTAAAAAGTAAGGAACAGGGCTTCCTGGTAGCACACTGGTTGAGAATCTGCTTGCCAGTGCAGGGGACACAGGTTTGAACTCTGGTCCGGGAAGATCCCACATGCCACAGAACAGCTAAGCCCGTGCACCAGAACTACTGAGCCTGTGCTCTAGAGCCCGCAAGCCACAACTACTGAGCCTATGCTCTAGAGCCCACGAGCCACAACTACTGAGCCCACATGCCGCAACTACTGAAGCCCGCGCGCCTAGAGCCCGTGCTCTGCAACAAGAGAAGCCACTGCGATGAGAAGCCCACACACTGCAACGAAGAGTAGCCCCCGCTCACCACAACTAGAGAAAGCCCACGTGCAGCAGTGAAGACCCAACGCAACCAAAAATAATAATTTTTTTTAAAAAAAATAAGGAATAGTGCAAAGTAGCTTGTGCTAAAGGAGAAAAGGAGAGGACCCTCTGTTTATACCCTCTGGGTGAAGGACACAGGGGCAGGGGCCTGGGGCTCCAGAATGTCCCTTTGGAAGGTGTCAGGGGCAGGACTCTCTAGGAAGAGGCAGGGCGGGTGCTGTTCTTCCTTAAAGCGCAGCTTCCAGCCCCAACAAAACTGGGCCAATTACAGCAGAGAGGAGCACGTAAGTAGAGAAGAGTCGGCACCACCTTTTTTCTGGTGTCTGATCAGCTGACTGCATCCCATCACCCAAAAATGAACCAAAGACCCCCGACGTGATTAACACCATTCTGTCTTTTGTTCTCCCACATGGGAAACAGGGTTTCAGAGAAGCAGCATCTAGAATTTATTTTTCCTTCCTAAGGGTTAGCCACAGTTATCCCACCTGTAGATTTTATCATTTACATTCTTTTTTCCATAAATTAAACCTGAGCATTTTAAACACAATCTTAACTGATTTTATTCTCTTTATACATTTATTATTAATATTAATTAATATTACACACTGGTTCCACGACTTAGCAACTGGATAGCCATAGGCAGTTACTTTGGTTCTCTGTGCCTCAGTTTCCCCATCTGTAAGGTGAGATGATAACAGCGAGCAGTTCTTAGGGCTATTGTGAGGATTAATTACAGAAGGTGCTTTGTGCCTGGCATAGGGCAAGCATTCACGATTTGCTAGAATGCTTCCTTTTTCTATTGAAGTATAGTTGATTTACAATGTTGTGTCAACTTCTGCTGTACAGCAAAGTGTTTCAGTTATACATATACATTCTATACCTTCTTTTTTGAATATTCTTTACCATTATGGTTTATCACAGAATATTGAATATAGTTCCCTGTGCTACACAGTAGGACCTTGCTGTTTATCCATGCGACATATAATAGTTTGCAGCTAGGATGCTTCTTTTTCTTCTTCTTCTTCTTCTTCTTATCATTTGGGACGTCCTAGAGGGGCTAAAGCTCTTCAAGCACCACTCCCCACATACTTGGTACCAGCGCCCCTGTCCAGGGCATGACAGGCAGTGACTAGGCTCTGATCTCATCTCTGAAACCTTGGGCAAGTTACCCTCCCCAGCCTCAGTTTACCCATTTGTGAAATGGGCTGGAAATATCCAACCCTCCCATGCCCCTCATGGGGCAGTGGCGAGGATGAAGTGAAGCCACTTAGGTTTTAAAGCACAACGCAAATGCAGGCGTGAGTCCTAACATTGTCAGTGTCTCTCTTCTGTCTCTCTAGTTCTTAAAGAACAACCCAGACGTGAATAAATACGACGGCTGGCCGGAGCTGCTGGAGCTGGAGGGCTGTGTGCCCCAGAAGGTATATTAGGGCGGCCGTGGCTCTTCCTGGGCCAGGGCCCGAGGATGCTCCTGCCTGACTTAGGAGTCAGAGCCCAGGCTCACTGTGAGCCGGGCTGACAGGAGGAGACGGCCAGCAGAGGAGAGGGAAGAGGGAACGGAAGTGTGGAACGTGCTGAGGGTCCTCCAGTACCCTGCACGCTTCCCCCGTTGGAAACAAAGCCCCCTCTGGGTGGAGGCGTCCTACCCGGAGGTGGCCAGCCTCAGAGGGTCCTTCCGGAGCCGGCTGTCTGTGGAGAGAACAGGTGTGCTTTCCTTCAGGGACTGCTGACTGTGGCTCCCAAGGAAGGACAGGACGGACTGCCTGCACCTGAGCACAATTAAATTTTATTTTTGATGATTTTGAACAAACTTTCCCACCCCTTGATGTGCAGCATTTCCCCTGGGGTGGTCTAGACTGAGTCTGCTCGGCCACAAGTTCCAACAGGTTGGTGACGGCTTCAAGCACCTGGCTAAGCAGCTAGAAAGGAGGTCGGCTCCACAGGGATTACTTTTAGGTGTGAAAGAATCCTTGGCTCCCAGTGTGAGGTGTAAGATCCACAGGAACAGAGACAGCCAGAGGACCAGACACGGAGAACACTGTCTTCACCTGCTGTTTGAGTGAGAGCTGGAGAAAATCCAGATCTGGAGAGGGGGAAGCAAGGAGATCTGAGAAAGGCTGCAAGGAACAGCCAGACCGAAAGGCTTCGGGGAAAACATCCCGGCTGTCTCTGTGTGGGTTCCCTCGGGAGCAGCCCCGAGATAAGGATTCGAGTACAGGTTGTTTATTTGGGAAGTGATTCTAGAAAACACCCATGGCAGATGGGAAAGTAAGACAAGAAAGAGAAGGCAGCCAAGAAGGGGTGTGTTGTCGACTCAGCTACTGCTGGGGGTGAGTGGAACTTAATCCCACGGGGAAACCTTAGGAATCGGTGTAGGACACACACCTCAGAGATCTCAGTCAGAGGTGAGGGAGCTGGGGTACTTATACACCAACTCCCATCGGCCATCGTTGGAGGGCTGCTGGTGTTGGGGCTGATGTGAATTCCTGGGCCCTTCTGGTCTGACCTGTGTGGGAAAGAGCGGCCTTCTTGCCTTTGCAGAGAGTCCTTGGCCGAGAGATGTCAATACCAGCTGCTGGAGGCCACTGAAGTGGTGAGGCCCAAGGGATATGGTGCTAAGACCCAGCCTGGGGTCTCTGAGAAGGGCGGGGGGCAGGGGGCAGACCAAATCCTGGGAAGGGGGCATGGGAGCAGAAAACACCGGTACTCGGGCTCCTGGAGTGTGTACCAGGGAGACTGCAAGGCTCGTGGAGAAGATGCCCAGGCCCCAAGGGCAAACTCCCCAAGCAGGGGGACAGCAGAAGCTGAAGCCCTGTGCACTCCACTGGCGTGAGGCTCACAGTTACCAAGCTCTGGGGACAGGCAGGACTTCAAATGGGCCGAGAGGGCCTGGGGTAGAGAAGGACAGAGTGTGGGAACCTGTGACAGGGGCCATGGCAGGCTGGGGCAGGGGCTGCAGTCGTGATCCATGATCACGGCTGGCTCAGAGGGCCTTGAGCAGGCTTGACTGAGGAAGTCAGCAGAAGGCGCCCAGCCAGCCACCTGCCGGTTCCATAGCCCCTCCTCCCCCAAGCACAGTTGCTCACTCTCAGGGGAGAGTTTGCTGGCAGCCCCCCCAGCCACTTACACAGACACCCACATCCATGTACCGCTTGACAGCACTGGGAGCAAGTGGATTTGCTCCGATCCTCCCTTTTTGTTCCAAGTGGCAGGACCCTCCTCCCACACCTGACGAGCTGACAGAGGGCTGCCCCTGAACCCCAGTGCCCTTCCTTCCTGACCCCCAGGACCAATTGGTCAATCCTGGGGTGGGGGGAGGGTGCTTCTGAAGGCCCTGGACCCTGACCAAGCCCCTCAGTTTCTCTTAGCTGACTCACTTCCATTCTAATGGCTAGTTACACCTCACAGGCAGCATGGCCGGACAGAAAGGCTGGCCCGGCTCTGAGCACTGGCCCTGCTACCAGCTAGCTGAACACGAGCAGGTCACGTCACCTCTCTGAGCCACAGTTCTCCTTTGAGAAATGCGGGGAGGGTATCAGTCTCTCAGGGGCTTGTGGACATTAAATAAGATAAAATAGCCACATCACCAGAAGTCAAAGAAGAAAATATGTATATAAGATGTTTGGGAAAACATCTGGCCAGATACCCTCTCTGGGGATGAAGGTGCAGGCAGTGTCCATGATTACCATACACGACTTCTGTATTTTGGATTTTTTTTCTTTAAAACAAGCAAAAATACCTTATAAAATTAAAAGAGAACCAAAAAGACTGCTAAAGTGAGTTCATAGCCAGGAACAGGGCTAGGCAGAGCTCTCAGCAGGGGCCACTCTTTAAAAAGGACCACCTGGTTGTGGTACTTTTTTAGAAGCTGCATTGCACAACACTTCAAAGAGGGAAGAAAATGTCAATGGGGGGGGAGCTTCCCTGGTGGCACAGTGGTTAAGACTCTGCACTCCCAATGCAGGGGGCCCAGGTTTGATTCCTGGTCAGAGAACTAGATCCCACCTGCATGCCACAACTAAGAGTTCACATGCCACAACTAAGAAGCCAGCAAGTTGCAACTGAGAGTCTGCATGCAGCAACTAAAAAAGATCCAGCATGCCACAACTAACGAGCCCACATGCCGCAACTAAGGAGCCCGTGTGCCACAACTAAGGATATGGCAAGCTGCAACTAAGGACCTCGCCAGCCACAACTAAGACCCAGTCAACAAATAAATAAATAAAATAAATTTTAAAAGAAAAGAAAACGTCAACAGGATGAATCAGGGAATCGGGGAAGGGTCTCCTGGAGACGGGGAGCTTGGAAGGGCAGCACAGCGAGAAGGTTGGTGCCCCACCCATGTCCTCTCTCCCAGCTTGTGCTGAGACTGGTCAGTCTGCACTCTTCTTGGGAGAACTGCTCTTGGGCTCCTTGAAACTTCTTTGCTCCCAGGTGCAAAGAAGAGAGGGCAGGGGGCTTCCCTGGTGGCGCAGTGGTTGGGAATCCACCTGCCAATGCAGGGCACATGGGTTCGATCCCTGGCCTGGGAAGATCCCACATGCCGTGGAGTAACTAAGCCCGTGCGCCACAACTACTGAGTCTGTGCTCTAGAGCCTGTGTGCCACAACTACTGAAGCCCGCAAGCCTGGAGCCTGTGTTCCGCAACAAGAGAAGCCACCACAATGAGAAGCCTGCGCACTGCAACGAAGAGTAGCCCCTGCTCGCCACAAATAGAGAAAAGCCCGTGTGTAGCAAGGAAGACCAACGCAGCCAAAAATAAATTAATTAAAAAAAAAAAAAAAAAAAAAAGAGAGGCCAGGAAGTGCCAAAGTTCACATCAGCCCGGGATGGTCCATAGCTAAGGACTGCCTGGCTGGGAATGTGAAAGCCCAGCTTCTGGTCTTGGGGCAGGATAACCATGAGGCGTAATTTATACTCCAGAGTTCCCTGTGGACTCAAATTGAAACTGGGACTTTGCCTGGAAGCGTCCCTTTGCTCAGTTGCTTCCACTTCCCCATCCTCTGCTCCCCCACTCCCTTACCTGTGTCCCCCCAGGGGCCAGTCCTTAATAAATCACCTGCATGAGATCCTCATCCCAAACTCAGCTTCTGGGGGACCCGTGCTAGGAGAGGCAGTGGGCGTGGCCAGCTGGATGGGACTGAGCACAGGCCTGGACTGAGAGACAAGACCACCCTGCCTGCAGGCAATGTCCTTAAACGTCACTTCTCGAGGCCACCCTGGGCCTCGATGGGGCGGGCATCACAAAGTGGCAAACACCTGTCAGACTCTCAACGTCATCTCAGGGCACTGTGGCCACTGTAGGGACCCCCAGGTCAGTTTGAGATTGGGACAGGACAGAGAGTCCAAAAACAACAGCTGTAGAGAGTTGAGTCTGTAACGCTGAGTCTATTACCCACTAAGAGTCAGTTTCCTCGCTCAGCCAAAAGTTATTGCTCACCTGCTATGTGTCAGGAACTGGGCACTTACTGGGGATACCTTGGTGAAGAAAACCAGGCACGGCTCCTGCTCGTAGCCTAGGAGGCACACAGATCAAGAGGCAATATGGCTTGATAAGGACTATGTTGGGGGAAAGATTGCAGGAGCAGGGAAGGCACCCTGGAGGAGGCAGCAACAACGGTGAGGCTTGGGGTGTGTCAGAAGTCACCAGGCAGAGGGGAGGGAGGGGTGTGCAGGTGAAGCAAGAGCATGAACCAGGCCTGCAAGGGGCAGAGGGTGGGACCCAAGGGCTGAGCGGCAGAGCTGAGAGCCCAAAGGGCCCATGGGCTTGGCCAAAGTGTCTCAGACTTTGCCCAGGAGCCCTGGGGACACAGTGAGAGATTTAAGCTGGGGTCGACATGATCGGATATGCTGTTTTTAAGAAATTCCTCCTGGATGATGTATGGAGAAGGGAGTGGAGGCAGGAAGGCCAGTGAGGAAGCTGCTGTATCATCCAGGTAGAGAGGGTGGTGGCTTGGCCAGGAGACAGGATGGAAAAAGGGGATCAGTCTCAGGGCTATTCAGGAAATAAAACGGACAAGACTTGGGGACTGACTTTCTCATCATCGGGGTGGACAAGCCTTCAGGAATCTCTGCAAGGTACTCATGACCTCGGAATTTGGGTCTTATATTTCCCTACCCCCTGCCCACCAACATGCCACTGCCCTCCCGCCGGAGTGAGCATGGGGCCGTGAGGGGAGGGGGTGTATCTGTTCCCTAAGCCACAGAGAGGTCTTTCCAGTAGCTGTAATTCTGATCCCCGCCAGTAGGTGGCAGCCCAAGCTAGAAAGGGAAGGGTGGTAAGGTTTCCCTGCGGTCACCCAGTTCTTGGGTAAGGTGTTGTGCTTAGTGGACTGGTTACCTGGGACTTACCAATGGGCAGTGGACTTAACACCACTATCATTAGCAGCGTCATAATAGTAGTACCTGACTTCTATGGAGAATTGCTGTTGTCCAAATATGCTCTGCACAGAGCTTTACATGAATTACCTCATTTCATCTTCACAGCCCCTTGGGGTGGGGATCCTTGTTATTCCTTTTACACATGAGGAAAATGAGGCTCAGAGAGGTCAAGTGACTTGTCCAAAGTCACACAGCCAAGGAGCCTCAGAATAAAGATTGGAATTCCAGTCTATCTCTATCACTATAGGAAACAGACTCCTCTTCAGAAACACTTGCCCTAAAACTACTCGGAGGTATACAGTGTTTCCTGTCCCCCTGTACCCTTCCCCCTTTTACTCCCCCTCCCCTTCCTCCTCCTCCTGCATGCCTCTGAAGACATTTGAAAACTGCTCAGAACTTCTGAGTTAAGAGTCTCACCGTCTACCATCATTCTTTGGGAATGATGGAGAGGGCTGGGTTTGAGAGATTTGGAACTCCTCTTTTCAAAACTCTCCCACATTTTGCAGTTCTTGCTTATCTCCACGAGGTTGTGGGTCAAGAAGGAGCAGAAGTTTATTCCCGTTTTGCAGATGAAGAAAGAGAAGCTAAGAGCTGTGCCCAGGCCACACAGTGAGACCAGGCAAAGCTGGATCTGGAACAGCTAGTCTTGACCCTTCACCACCAACCGTCATTCCATAAATCATGTGTGTCTGTATACCAAGCATCTCCCCGGTGTCAGGCCCTGAGCTGGGCTCCGGGGCCACAACCCTCATTCCTCCTACCCATGGCACGGGGTCCAAAGGTTGCATTTCAGACCCGCATCCTGCCAGGAGCCGGGCTTCAGACCTTCAGCCAATCAAGGCCTCCAGTCAGGCAGGCCTTTAGTGTCGCTCGTAAGCCATATTTCAGCAGGACTCCAAGCAGATGGGGAAAAATTAATAAATGTATAAAATTCCTTTTCTCTCTTCCCATCCCACCAAGAGCCAAGCCAGTGGATAATTATGGGATGGCTGACAAAGGAGTTTGATCTTCAGGGCTGACTTACGGCATTTTTCCTGCTCTGGCTGACTGCTAATTTAGTCACTGCTCTTTCCAATTTTGTGGGTGCTCTGCTTACTGCAGGAAATCAGAAACTGCACCCAGCCATGACTGGAACAGGGAGAAAAGGAACGGGGAGCAACTGAGGCAGGGGCTGGACCAGGAGAAGCAGCAGAAGGAAGAAACCACACTTCTGCTTGGCTGGAGGGGGCAAAGGTGTTGGGGGAAATACAGCAACAACAATAACAGTATTCATAATTGCCATACAGGGAGCACTTGCGGTGAGTCAGGGCTGTGTTAAGCATTCTACATACTTAGACTATTTCATCTAATCCTCCATCATTTATTTATCTGCTCCACCAGTATTTACTGAGTGACTGCAACATGCCAAGCGCTATTCTAGACCCAGGGGGTAAACTGATGAACAAGACAGACCAGGTCCCAGCCTTTGTGGAGCTGCCATTCAGGTAGGGAAAGCAAACAATAAACACAGAAATAGGATCATTTCAGTTTCTGACAAGTGCTATAATAAATAATAAACAGAGAGCCCAGGAGGCTACTTTGTAATAGGGAATCAGGGAAGGCTTCTCTGAGGAGGTGATAATTGAGCCTGAAGGATAAAGAGGAAAGAATCATGCGAAGATCAAAAAATGGAGTCAGGGAGAGAGATGGGAAACATTTCAGGCAGAGAGAGCAGCAAGTGCAAAGGTCCTGAGGTGAAGGGGAAAGTGGTAAGACCGGGAACTGTCAGGGAGATAGGGGTGTGGGAAACGAAGTCCAAGAGGCAAGCAACACTTGATAAATCAGACCTCATGGACCAGGGGGGATTCCATTCTATGGGCAAAGTTGGATCTAGAATACCTAATCCTTGACTCTTCACCACCAACTGCCATTTCATAAATCATCTGTGTCATAAATCATCACTGCACCAGGCACTGTGCTGGAAGAAAGGGAATGGTGCCAGGGTTTCCTCACCCACCCAGCTCCTGGGAAAGGGTATTGTGCTTAATCAAACTGGTTACTCGGGACTTGGCGGTGGGCAGTGGGTTAATCACTGGAATTATTAACAGCAGCATCTAAAGTCTATGGAGAATTGTTGTCGTCTGAATCCTCTGCTCAGAGCTTTACGCGAATTACCTCATTTCACCCTCACAGCCCCACTGGGTGGGACCACTGTCAGTCCGCTTTGGTCAAGAGGAAGATTTATAAAGCAGGGAATGACGGGATCTGATTTAAGCTGTAACAAGACGATGGCTTCAGCTGCACCCACCTTCCCTTCTAGCCCCCAGAGCAGCCCCGTGCGCTGTGGCTATCTGACCCCACGCATGCAGGTGAACCTGTGGCTCAGAGGTCAAATCACGTGAGGAACAGAGCTATGACTCCAGGCCAAGGTGACTCCAGCCTGAATCTTGCTCCAGGCTGGCGACAAGCAGAGGGAAAGGGGTGGAAGTGGAGGAGGGTGACTGCGGGGGGACGCTGAGAGCTTGGCTCCCAGCCTGGAAGCCGGCCTCCAGGTATTTTCCTGGCCCAAGCCCAGACCAGCCGCCCTGCCTGGACAGCCGCCCCGGTGAATGAAGTGTTCTGCTCGCAGTGTATCTGCTCGGGGAGAGCCCCGGCCCCGAGTGTCTTCTGAGATTTATTATTAATGGGGCTGAGCAGCCTGAAGGTCACATCCCCACACAAGCCCGCCCGGTCCCCCGCCCCGGCCGCCCCAGGCAGCCTCCACCGTCTGGGCCAGTCTGCTGGCGAGAAGGTCAAGGCCTGCCCGCCGGGCCGCCAGAGGTCACCCGCCTGCCGAGCTGCCGGCTACAGAGGGCAGAGGACCGCTCTGCTTCTCCCCGACCCCGGCTGCCTCAGTGTCCCCTCCTGAGAGGGGCAGGGGTGCAGGAGGTGAGAAGCCACAGGGACCCCAGGAGGGCATGTGGCCGCCCGGGGACACCGGGCCCCTCGGTCAGGATCAATCACCCTAAGCCTGTCTGAGGAGCTGCCGGCTTAGGAGCAGCTGTGAAAGCCGCCTTTGTGCCTGAGAAGAATGAGCCGCCGGAGGACGGGGGGCGCTGGCCCAGGGAGCCCCTCGGGCCCCGGCTCCTGAGACAGCACCGCAGTGAGGACCCCCAAGCCTGGTGCCCTCTTCGTGCCATGGGAGCTGCCCAGGGGAAGAAGGTAGGAGCCCCTGAGGGTCCTGCTGGGGCCCTGGACACGGGAAGGGAGGCTGCATGAGCCAGGTGGGAGCCCTCACCCACCGCCCGCCGGCTCCCTGGAGCCTCAGCCAGGCACTGCCCACCGGCCTCCCTCCCTGAGCTCACAGCTAAGATTTGCATCTAGAAACCTGGCTGAGGCTCAGGGCAAGGCTGGAGTCTGATCTCCCTATCTCTGAAAGAGACCTGGGCTGCCTAGCCCTCCCTGGTCTTCTACACACACACCTCTTTACTGCCCTGCATACAGGCTCCCTGACGCCCCTCCCCGAGTGCCAGGGGAGCCTGGCCCAGGTGGGTGCAGGAGCAAGAGAAAAAATAACGATCCTTGTAATTAAGTTGGCCCACCAATTGCTACCAATTTCTGTAACTCAGCTCCTCGTCTGTGAAGTGAGGACAATAGTAGCCACGACCTCAGAGGCTTGTCGTGAGAATTAAAAGAACCATGTAAAGTGTTTGAAAGAGTGCCTAGCACATAGTGGGCTATATACAAGCTTTAATCTGTTGTTAATAGAATTCTCTTCATATTATTATCCATCACCTTCTAAGTCTGGGATCTGCACTGGGAAGGGGGTGGTTATAGATAACACAGCCAGTGCGGCATTTCTGAAAATAAGGTCTGTAGACCCCCTGCCTCAGCGTTAAAGATGGGGTGGGGGGGGCTTGTTTAACAGTCGCCTTCTCAGGGCACACCCAGACCTCCCAGGTCCGAGCCTCTGGGGAGGGAGGGGGAATCTGAGTTTACTCACCGGCTCCCGGGGGATTCTGGTACATACTCACAGCCTACACTGGCCGGGACTGCGATCCCAGATCCCAGCTCTTCCTCCTAATAACTGCGGTGAGGAACTAAGCCCCTCTGGATCCCAGCTTCTCACCTGTAAAGTGGGGCTGGTACCCATCTCATGGGAGGTTCCGTGAGATAATGCCGGTAAAGTACTTATCACGCTGCCTGACACCCAGAGGGCCCGATACACGGAGGCTCTGATCCTCAGCCAACTCGTGATGACCTATTACATTAAAGGCAGGGAGCTAAGGCTCAGAGGCAAGACGTGATTTCTTAGCCAGGGTCATGCAGCTCGTGGGACAAAGGGCAGGATTTTAATTCCCTTCTGCTTGACTCCAAACTTTCTGCCAACCCAGCCCATCCCACATTTTTTAAATTTGAAGAAAAACACATCGTGGACGTCGTGGAGGAAGCACTCTGGACCTCAGTTTCTCCATTTGCAAAATGGGAGTGTTGGGCTAGATAACCCCTAGGGACCTCCTAGTGCTGGCCTCTGCTTCCCACCTCCCATTGTTTCACATGCGGAGTCGGGCCTGGAATCTCCTGCCTTCCCTCAGCATTCCCAGCGGCCTTACCCTAAAAGCTTGATGATATTCTGAGGCCGTCGCTCCCCGCCCTCGCTCCCCCCCCCTGCAATGCTCACTCTTGCCTGCAGGGGTAAGTGTGGGTCACCTGCCGTCAGGGCAGGTCAATGATCTGACACAGCCCCTGGGAGTCCCAGAGCTGCCTTCCCAGCCAAGCCTTGAGCCCTGGCCCCAGCCAATCCCCTCTTTCAGGAACACACTTCCTCTCCCAGAGGAGAATGAGCTCAGCCTCTAGATCCTATCTGTGCTGAATATGAAGGCAGGGAGTCATCTTGCAAGCCAGCTTCCCAGGCCTAGAAAAGACCCTAACAAGGTCTAGCCCAGGAATGGGAAAGTATAGCTCATGTACTTACCTCTCCCTATTTCTTCATCCGTGGCAGACATCACAATCCATCCCTGCACACTTTCCCACTAAGTCTAGACAGCTTCAGAGTCCTCACAGCATCCCACTCCCATACCGGTCAGTCAGAACTCGTCCCAGGTTGAAAGCCAAACCTATTTCTGGGCCAAGCCCTTCTCCTGCCCAGGGATAGCCCCCCCAGGGAGAAGGCAGCAGGGTACAATGACTGGGAACAGGATCTATAGAGTCAGACAGGCCTGAGTCAGTCCCTCCACATCCTCTGTAACCTTGAACAAGTCAACGCACCTCTCTGAGTCTCAGATTCTACCTTAGTAAACAAAAGATAATAATCCTCAGATTATCGTAAAACCTAAATGATGTCATGCCTGGGACAAAACAGGCACTCAGTCCATGTTGTCTCTCCCTGAATTGGATCCTCTCGTACCTGCGTCCTCTTCTGAGCCTCACAACTCTTCCTTTGAGCCAATGAGGGCATCAATATCAAACCCAATGGCAGATGTAAAAGCTGAAATCCAGCAAACGTGCTTCCCCCAGCTGGTCAGTGGTGAGCCAGCCTGGAGCAAAGGCTGTGAGCAAGCCCAGGCCAGGCCCCCTCTGGAGAGTCCTCCATCTGTGGACCAACCCCACCCAACCCCCAACATGCCCACCTCTCTCTCTCTTTCTGGAAGCAACAGCCCCACTGGTCTTTGTGTGATGTGTAACAGGCCTGCTATGTGGAATATAATCCTCATCACCCATGCATTTATTCTCCCACTGGCTTGTCCCATAAAGTTCACCCTAGTGTCCTCAGGAGATCCCCAGACCCCCTCCCATAGTTATGGCTTAATCATAGTCACAACATAACAGCTCTGGAAAACCCTTGGTGATGTGGCCCAATCCCCTCCCCGTTGAACAGCTGGGAAGACTGAGGCCAGAGAGAGGAAGGACTTGCACAGGGTCATGCAGCCAGGACCAGGGCATTTCTGCAATGCCTGGCAGCTCCAGAGAGGCCATGGAGCTCCTTCCCCAGCACCATGAAGAGGGGACGGAGCTGCACCTTGGAGATGACTCCTGCCCACTAAATGCACTCTATCCTGGTACCTAACTCTATCCACTGCATCTTCATTCTCTCCGGCCCCAGCCTTCCACAGTAGACTATTAAGTGGGTACCTGCTGCCCTGTGCTGGGAACTGAGCCAGGGATGGAAAGGGATGGTCCCTGCCCTCACAGCCTTCTCTGTTAGCTGGGGAGACTGACAGGCAGGCAAATAATGATAGGTGGGAACAGCCCATGTGACAGTAGAGACGGGGCTGACTGGTCAGATGAGCGTCAAGACCATCTCCAGCTGCAGCATAGGGACTGGGTGTGAGGACTCCAGGTTGGAGATGGCTGCTGAAATCCCCATAACTTGGATTTCACTTACAATGCTGTCTGCTGCAAGGAGTGGAAAACCCAACCCCACCTGGTCGAAACAATAAGGAAAAGTATTGGGTTCCCTAAGTGGAAATCCAATGGCTCAGTAATGTCTCCAGGACTTTTTCTAGAAACCCACAGCCAAGGTTTTCTTGAATTTCATTGGCTCAAATTGTCACATGCCCATTCCTAAAGCAGCCCTTTTCCCCTGGGGAATGCCAAGGGCATTGGCTTTGCCTGGAATCCTGAACCTGCTGCTGGGAAATGATGGAAGTGGGACCATATGATTGGTTGAAGCCAACCAGAGACCCCTTGGGGCTGGAGATCAATCCCCCAATGTCATCCCCCCAAAACTCAATGTGAGAGGGGAAGATGGATGCTGGGCATTTGATCATAATGCCCCACCCAGAGGGAGAGGTGATGGTGGTGTCTCTGACCATGGTGTAAACAGAGAGAATGGGAAGAAATTGAAAAGTCTGAGGGTGAGGCAGAAAGAGTGCTGGACCAAGAGTCAAAACACAGACATTGCTGCTTCTCTTCATCCTGGGCAAGTTACGAACTTCCCTTGAACTCAGCATTTTTTAATCTACAAAGTAGGTACCCAAGCCACACTCAGGATTTTTGCAAGGATCAAATGAAGGCATTTTCAATACATGGAAGCAATGTATCTAACTGTTTGGAACATTCCAGAAGCTGCAAACATTGGCCAGTTGGGCATGCATTGATTCTAGAGAGATGAGTGCAGGCAACATGTCCTGGATGGAGCCTTGTTTTAAGTCCTTGCGACAGTGAGGTGGCAGGTCCTTGGGCATCAAGGGGTCCAGGAAAAGCAACTCCCACGGGTCTCAGACACCCCTTGAGGGCTAGGACACTTAGCACTCTCTGAAATATTTCTCCAAACTCAGCACCACCCAGGGTTTTCACTTCCCTGAACGACTCTGTTGATGTTTGCCAAGATGCTCAGTGCTTTGCATTCATCTTCATTAGAAGAAAGTTTCCTTGGCTGAAACAAAAGGGAAAAAATATGGGAGAGATGGCTAAATTTTATAAATGGCCTGGAAGGGAGTGTTCGTTCTTATAGAGCCCAAAAGGCACATATCTGGCAGGGCTCCACTGGCTCCCCAAACAATTATCCCCACCAGTGATGGAGGGGTCCCCCCAGCCCCGGCCCCAGGGAGGGTTCCTGCTCACCAGCCCCCAGCTGAGCAGGGCAGGGGGACCGTGTTAGGAGGCCCTTGCCATCTGCACTAACCCATCGCCCCCTCTCTGCCCACCGCCTCAGACTGCTTCTCTGAGTGGGAAGGAGGCCAAGCGCCCCACTCCTCAGCACCATGGGGAGTCCACCACTGGCTTCCCAAAGGACTCAGAATGGGAGGCTTGAGGACAAGAGGAGAAGGTTGTCGGGAGGCCCTCTCCTCACCCCCACCAAAACAGAGGTCTGCTCCTCGCTGAGCCCTCACCTCCCAGCATCCCTCCAGCCTCTCAGGCTCCACTCATACCAGCAGCTGCCTGGAAGGCGCTCCCAACTGCTATCCACACATCCAGCCCTTCCCTGAGTTCCGGGTCCAGCATCTGCCCACCTGCTCTTGTAAGTGTTCTTAGGGCCGGTGTGTGTTGAGTTCCGACTGCACACCTGACAGACATTCCATCACAAGGTGTGAAGGAAGATGAGGCGGAGGGATAGCAGTTTCTGAGCACCGACCTGCCAGCCCCTACGCTGGGTGCTTTCACATGCTTCCCTTCAGCCCTCCCAGCCCAGCAAGGCAGAGGCTGCCATGCCCACGTCATGGATGAACGACACTCAAGGATTCATCGTTCTGGGCAGCAGAAAGGGGCATTTGAAGGCAGGCGGAGTGACCTTTGGAAGCAGGAAAAGGGCACAGTTTTCCTGTCCCCCAGGGCCACCGAATGGAGCTTTAATTTTCCTCTGCCCCTGGCTTCCCCAAGCTGGGTTCAAGAATTGCCTGAACAGATATACAGGTTGGGCTGGGCACTGCACAAAAGCAATGAGTGTATGGGCTCGTAAGGATGGAAATCCATCTCCCCCTCTGCCATTGGAGGTTTGTGCACAGGCCCTGGTTAGGTCTGCCTAGAGGCAGGAGTGTTGTAATTATACAATGCCATCACTTAAAGCCCTTCAATCACCTTTTCCAAGACTGAAACTTTCCCTGTGTGTCTTTACGGCTGGAAGTCCAGCTGGGGTGGGGAAGACATTGAAGGAGAAAGAAAGAAAGATGCCAGCTCAGGTGACACTTCTTCTAGGAAGCCTTCCCTGCATGGACCTCAAATGTCCACACAGGACAAGGGGCTTAGATAAGCAGGGAAAGGGGCAAGCTTGTCTCAGAGCTGTGTTTGCATAACTAGGTCCGCATGTTTTACTAAATCTGGAGGATTAGCAGGGGTAGCTGGGAAGGGGCCATGGAGATCAGAAGAGAATAAAGCTACTACGGGGACCCCGTTGCACCACCACTCTCCTGTGGACTAGGACGAACCCATTAGGCTCTCAAATCTCTCTCTACTGCGCTGACCACTGTTGCAATTTCATACTTAGTTCTATGATTTATCCCTGAGGGAAGGGAGATTGAGTGTAATGTTTGACTCCCCACTGTGTCCCCAGTACCTAGCACATAGTAGATGCTCAACAAACTGAGGAAGGAAGGGAAGGAGAGAGGGAGTCTGGGTCCTCATGGAAGTGACTTGAGGGTGGGGTTGAGGGCCAAGCTCACGGAGGATCCACACAGAACCTTGGGCTAGTGGGAAGGACATGGCCTGGGTCCCTCCACTCTTCCCACACGTCCCCTCCTTTCCTTCCAATGGTTTTAATGCTCTGACCCAAATTCCCGGATTCCCCACCCCACTTCCACCTGCCCACCACACACACACACGCACACGCACACGCGCACACACACACACACACACAGACCTTCCACCTGCACAGTTTCCTGGCCAAATGCAAAATCCCTCATTGATTGTTCATCATTCACTCAACAAATGTTGACTGGGCACCTACTGGGTCCTAGGGTTCCAGGCACCAGAGACAGACCAGTGAACAGGACTCAGGCCCTGCCCTAGGGGTGCACAACCCAGCAGGAGAGAAATGAGTCACGAGCAATGACAGGGCCGGTGCCGGGTGCTCTGATGAGGGGAAGGAACACAGAGGACCCAGGGCACAGGAGGGGGGCCGCAAAGAGAGGGGAGCAGTCAGGGAAGCGCCTGGCTGGCCTTTAGATTCCTCCCACATGCACCAAAGCTAAGGGCTTGCGAAAACTTCACACAGCACAGCTGGGCCTTGGTCTACGCCTGCAGGAGGGA
Source organism: Monodon monoceros (assembly GCF_005190385.1). NCBI lineage: Eukaryota > Metazoa > Chordata > Mammalia > Artiodactyla > Monodontidae > Monodon > Monodon monoceros. The sequence continues at coordinate 72,052,596 of NW_021703780.1, read as the reverse complement.
CTGAACCCACCCCGAATGGTTCAGAAGCCTAAGGAGTCCCAATTCCTCTCAGGCCTCCAAACTTCTCATCTGTACAACAGGCACTTCCTGAAGAAAAGTAAGAAAGCCTTCCAATAACTGAGCTCCCACAGAATCCTCACAACGGAGGTATGGATGCCCTTATTTCACCAAGGCAAAGATCCAGATACAGGGAGGGTGAATTCACTCTTGTGCTCACGTTCACACAGCCAGCAAGCGCCAGAGCTGGGACTTGAACCCAGGTCCTCTGGCTCTTCAGCCCACGTTCTCCTCGACTTGTTTTTTTGCGCGTCAGGATGAACTGCGCCTCCAACCAGAATAAATCTTCACCTTGCGGGTAGAGTTACTAGCCGGTGGTGGCTCCAGCCCCGCTGGGAGCAGCAGCAGAAGGGCCTTAAAGTTCAGAAGAGTTTAATTTCCATGGTGAAAGGGCTTGGAGGTGGGGCAGGAGGGACCAAATCAAAAGGCAGCTTTTGAGAAGGCAGAAGCCCAGAAGCAGCTCCCTCGCTGGGGCCCAGGGATCTGTTTTCAGAACACTGTGTCTCCCAAGCTGACATGAACGAGGGGCTTTGTTCAAGCGAGAGATCAGATCTCAGGCCTGGGGCAGAGGGAAAGGGCAAGGAGCTGGAGCTTTTCTTCTTCATCTAAAGTCCCAGGGGAGCCAAAAACAATCAGCGAGGCTGCCCCAGGGAAGCTAAGAGAGGCTGGCTTGGACTTGGTGACATCCTGCTCCCAAGGAAACTCAGGACGGGCCCGGGGGCATCCCACAAGGGATGTCATACCCAGAACCTGTGGAACTCAGCCAGAAACCAGGAGGTGCCTGCTGTTTTGAGGGATCACCCCACAGGCGTTCCTTATGCACTTGAGCTCTTGGGAACACTTTAGGGGCATTTTGGGGTGTACGATGGGGCAAATATTCATGGGGAGTCCTGCCATCAGGTCAGCATTTGTAAGGGTCCCATGGAGACTCTAATCACAACCAGGCACTGGGAAGTGACGTATTGGTTTCCTAGGGCTGGCTGGCTGAAAACAACAGAAATGTGTTCTCTCACAGTCCTGGAGGCTGGAAGCCTGAAATCAAGGTGTCGGCAGAGCCGTGCTTCCTCTGAAGGCTCTGGAGGAGACTCTGTTCTCTGCCTTTTGGCCTCAGGTGTGGCCGGCGATCCCTGTCATTCCTTGGCTTGTAGATGCATCACTCCAGAGTCTGCTGCCGTTGTCACATGACGTTCTCCTCGTGTGTCTGTCTGTGTCTCTTCTCCTCTTCCTGAAAGGACACTAGTTGTATCAGCTCAGGGCCCACCCTCATTTTAACTTGATTATATCTTCAAAGACCCCGTTTCCAAATAAGATGACATTCACAGGTACAGGAGCTAGGGTTTCAACATATCTTTTGGGGGGACACAATTCAACCCATAACTGTGACCCTCACCTCACTGGACCCCGGGACCTCTTCTTAACCACCTGAAGTTACATGTCACTCTAGCTGGAGCCTGTTCATTCTCTCCTGGCTGCTCTTCCAGGGACTGCAGTTCATTTTAGAACCCATTCATTGCAGTGGCTTCCCACGTGGGAGACCCAGAGCAATCTATTTTGATTCGGAATCTGATCCTCTGCTCTCCTGAACAAAACTCTTCATGAGCAGCTACAGGGAGATCCACAACCACTGGGCCCTCTGTGGGCTCACTCCGGCCTGGCCTCCTGAGACACCCGCTCTCACTCACTCCGCTTCAGCCGCGCTGCACTGCACATGTTTCTCCAACAAGCCAAGCTCTTCCCCACCTCAGAGCCCCGTCTCTGCTGTTCCCTCCACCTCCTTCAGGTTTCATCTCACAGAGGCTGTCCCTGACCCCTCCAGCTAAACTACCCCTATCGTGGTCCCCAGTCCTACAGTCGCTTCACAGAACTTATACTTGGCTATTTCTTTCACTGTTTCATATCAGGCTTTCCCAAGCAGCATGTCAGCTCCACGAGGGCAGGAACCTTCCGTCACTACCTCTGGTTGCTAGGTGACATACACTAGGCATGAGTGAATGAATGAATGAATAAATGAATCCATAGCTACCATCCAGGGAACTCACGAATATTTCCTGAGTATCCACTCTGAGCCAGAGGCTGCCTCAGGCCTGGGGTATGAAGGAGAGCCCAGCCCAGTCCCAGGGCCATAGTCGGCCCAGGGAGACAGAGAGTACAGGCCGCGCTGAATGGTTGACCAACAAGAATTAGAAAAAGGAGCCCTTCACACAGGCCTTCACCATCCACTGCCAGAAAATTGAAAATTCAAATTGTACCGTCTACCATACTACGGTTGGATGTGAACATGGAGATGGCCCCAGGGACCACTGCCTCCTCCTGATGTCTTAGCACCCCTCTCCTACCACCATAAGCCCTCTACCTCTAACAGCCCTGGAGCAGAGGAAGAAAGAGCAGGACCTCAAAACGATGGAGATGTAGTTTCTGACACCCAGCAAGCTTGGGACTTGCATTGGTGCTCAAACTCCATGAGGGGATCAAGAAGAAACTCTCAGGCTTGCAGGGAGGAGTGTCCTGGGAGCTCCCACTTCCAGGAACATCACTGACAAGAGCAAGTGTGGCACATGGCCTTGCTCATCTCAGCGCATCACATCAGTTGGCCCAGCCAGGCCTGATCTGGGAGCCACAGCCTTCCTATGTTTAGAAGCCCCTGTTTGGGGAACCATACCCATATACTCTAAATCCTTAGGCCTGGGAGTTCTTTCAAGCAGGACCTTCCCGAGAACACCCAGCCTCAGCCCTTGCCCTCAGGAGTCCCCAGGTGAGGTCACACCTGAGATTAGTTCTTTTCTTTCTTCCAGAATCCCTCTTGGGTCCTTTTATATAACTGGATTCGGTCTTTCCTGGGAAGATAGTATGGAATGAACTGGTCCTTGCATAATATCTGTCACATTCTTCTTCAGAGATGAGTTTTGGATAGGTAAACAAAATTTTTTATTATAATTGTTAAGTTTTAAAAATCATTTTGATTAAATATTAAGTAACAGCAAAAGATTATTTGGAAAACATGCATATATGAGGTATAACAAAGCATGACCCACAAACACTCGTGTATCTAACCACTAGCTAAAGAAAAAAGCGGTCAGCCATTACCTGGGAAGACCCCGGGCCTCTGCCCGTGTTTCCCCTGCTTTCCCCTCTCAGAGGACACCTCTTTCCCTCCCAAACATCATCCCAGAATCCCTAGGTTCTAGACTGTTGAGATTCCAGCTTTGCATAAATGGGATGGGCGTATTTGTCTGTAATCTGTTTTTTTCATTTACCGTATGTTCCTGAGATTGATGCCCTTTGCTGTGTGCCTCTGTAAGGTATTTGCCAGGTTGTATAGTGTGCCATTGTGTAAATATGCCACAATCATCTAGCCACACTGCTGTTGGTGGACACTTGCCTTGTTCCCAGAACATCTGCCATTACAAAAAATGTTCCTGTGAACTTTCTTGCATATCTCAGTGTGCCCATATATCTCTCAGGTGTGGATCTAGAGGTAGGGTCACTGAATCTGAGGGCACATACATTCTCACCTGCCAAAACTTTACCTCTACCCTTAGGGTCTCCGCTGGGCCTGAGAATTAAATCAACCCAAAAAAGAATAACAGGAAAAAATTGTAAGGATTTTACATGTACGTGGGAGTCCCCATAGGAAAATGAAGACTCCAGAAGTGGATAGGTCCAAGTGCTTATATACCTGGTTGAACAAAGAACAGCAATTGTGGAAAAGTAACTGAAATAAATGGGGGAGGGGTGGCACTAAAGGAAAATAAGAGTTATTTTAACAAGATCTGTTTGTACAGATTTCTCTTGCCCTCAATTCCTTGTCTCTGGTGATAAGAATGTTTCTTTCCTCCTGGTATAAGAAAGGCATCTTTCACAAGGGAGTTTTATCTGCTGCTTTCGGGAAGAAAAGGAGAGGTCAGAGGGCCCGTCTCACATCTGCTGTTTTTCAAGTGTCTTTAGCTCAAAATAATCCTTATGCCAAAGTAGCATATTTGGGGGGCATATTCTGCCACGCTTTGCATGTTTACAAAATAAAGCCAAGGTAGTTATAGCAAATTACACTCCTACCAGCAGTATATAAGTGTTCAGTTACCCCCCATCTTTACCAATATTTTCTATTTTTCAAGCTTTTTAATTTTTGTGAACCTGGTGGGTGTGTACTGGTATCTCATTATTGCTTTCCTTTTAAAAAACAGCAAGTTTGATTTAAAAGATATATTTAGAAAGCTATAAATTTTTTTCAAGCACTCATGAGCAATTTACAAACATTGACTGCATTCTAGATTACAAAAAAAGTCCAGATACCAAAGAATCATACACATCAGAGTACACATCTACAACATCTTTAGACCTGAACGATAATGAAAATACTATATATCAAAATGTGTGGGATGCAGGTAAAATAGAATTGAAGGAGAAGTTTATAGTTTTAAGTACAGACAGAAAAGAAGGCTAATATTTAATGAGCTAAATGTCAAAGTTAAGAAGTTGGTAAAATAACAACAGAACCAATCCAGAGAACGTGGAAGTAATGAGAAAATAAAAATAAGAGCAGAAACTAAAGAAGTGGAAAACAAATGTATGATAATGAAGATCAATACGGCCAAAAGCTGGTTCTTTAAAAAAGACAGTAGAGAATGATATGGCTGACTTTATGGCCGTACATTTTTAAACTTTCTAGAAACATCTAAAACATATTGTTGAACAAAATTGGCTTAAGGAGAAATAAAAAACCTGAATAGTTAATAACACTTAAAGAAATTAAATCATGAGTTAATCTTCCACAAAGACACCATCAACCCATCAGTTTTATAGGGGAGTTCTATTAAACGTTAAAGCGATTCATCAGTTTGGTTTTATACAAAGTCATCTAGACAATAGCAAATGAGGGAAGGAGATGGTGGCCGTGGCCTGCCCACCTGCCGAACATGGTGGGGCATCGCTCCAGGGCCTTTTGCTTCAGACGTGTAAGATCCCCTACCCAAGAAGCCTTTGATGTCTCTGTCACTGTCTCTGGGCTCTTTCTTGGGTCTCAAGGCTGGGCAACTACAAGGCTTGAAGGCCTGCGAGGTGCAGCCCAACGATTGGTGAGCCAGCCAGGGAGCCGAGGCAATTCCCGTGAGCACCCGAGATGTGGGGAAATAAAGACAGGGTACGGGAAGTTGCGGGGGGTGGGGGGGTGATCCCGAGGAGGCAGTCCACTAGCCTGTAGGGCCCTGTGGCAGCTGACCACCACGGGAAATGTCTTTCTCTTCCATCATAGTGATGATCTCCTATCAACCTCAGAGTCTCTTTCCAGTTTAAAAGTAGCAGCCCCATACTCGTGGCTCATCTGACTGCACGAGGAATGGCTGGTACATACAGACAAAACCCAAGGACCTGGATTATCTATCAGATATTTGGGTGTTATCTGGTTGGGTAAAACAAGCATACTCCCAACCCACCACCCCTAAACAACTACAGTCACAAGCTTTAGGGATATTAACTCAGGGATAGGCTTGTGAATTGGACGTGGCCAGTTACCCCAAAGGGGTTGGTTGGGGCCTGTGACAATGGCAAAATAATAAGAGTACCGTTGGGCTCCTGGTCCCACCTGTGGAAGGGGCAGAGCAATGATACAGTATAATGGAACAACAGCTATACGCCATCTGTGATGTGTTACAACAGGTGGAAGACGTTACAAAAGGTCTACCCAAGTCGTCGAGCAATGCCCAAAACCCACCATTGGGGGTCTAGAACAGCTGTGCCCGATATAAAGGACCCCCATGGACACTGATAGTGACCAAGAAACCCACTTTACCATCCATGAAGTTCAGGCACGAGCCAGTAAAAGTGACATGTGCTGGCATTGCCACCTACCCTACAACCCCACTGCTGCTGGGCTAATTGAAAGAATGAACGTACTGCTTAACCAACAGCTGGGATGGGAAACCCGCTCTCTCCACACGTGGACACATCCCAGGAGCAATCGTCCCAGTGCCTGCCCTTGCTGCAGGATCTACCCCCAGGCGAATACATAAAATGGCCCTGGGATGGGCAGGTAAACCCCTGGTGGTTTGGGTTTGCTGCCCCGTGGGGAGTAAGATTAGAAAGGGACTTACAGATTTCACCTGTCTTCTACCCCGGCCACAAATAAGACTACTAAGGTAATTAATCTGAGCCCCCTACGGGAGAAAGGCAACATTATATCAACCCCGTGGTCAGTCGTTTTACCACCGCTTCGGTATCTGGCGCCGGCTATGGCACCTGAGGGTGGACAGGCGGTATGGAACCGTAGGCCAGGACAAAACCACTGGCCGGGTTGGTGTTATCTCAGAATGCTGCTGCTACTGCCTGTATTTTGCTTAATGGTCTTGATCTTCCCTGCATTGCACCTCTTAAACATCTTACATTTTGTCCCTAGTCTGAGCAACTGGGCGACAGTGGTGGCCTCACTGCTATGATTGCTGGGTCTACAGCGAGATGCCGCTGTCATCCTCCTTTGGACTTGCATGAAAACTTGACTCAGTAAGCGCTTGGCTCCAAAGTCTGCCCACCCCTTGGACTCTGTATTGCATTTGTTTTGTATTTGTATTGTATTTGGCTGCATTGCACCTCTACATACCCGACCCCAGGGATTATAGGAGGAAGGCCAAGGTGGTAAGAGTCGTGCAGGGTATGTAGGGGTGGAGTGTACGGTCAGACCACTCGAGATGGCCGTTCTCTTGCTCTCTGTGCATCCCCTGCTCGACCAGTCCCGGCTTCACCTACACCGCTCACGTGAACGTGCTTAGCTCGTGATTGATCTAATCCTTAGGCCAGAACGGCTCCTCCTGCTAGCTTATTACAGGGAAACATCTGCCCTAGTGATGCTCGTTAACCCGAGGGGCTGTACGGGATTATGTCCCAGCTGCTGGTTTCCCTGGTAACTGATGAACTAACCTGACCGTCAATTCCCCTATAAATGTGAGCCGCCTTCTTCCCTGAATAGTAAAGATGGCTGCCGTGACCTCCCTGCGTGCATTACAGGCTGGAGTGTGGTTCCAGGACCTTTTGCTTCAGACATGTAAGACCCCCTACACAATAAGCCTTTGATGTCTCTGTCACTGTCTCCAGGCTCTTTCTTCGCGCTCTGGAGGCTGGCCAACTACAAGGCTTGCAGGCCTGCGGGCTGTAGCCCACCGCCCTCCCTCCTTCCCTCTCCCCACTGGTAATCACTAGTTGGTTTTTTGCATCTGTGAGTCTGTTTCTGTTTTGCTACATACGTTTATTTTTTAGATTCCACATATAAGTGACATTATCGTGTTTGTCTTTTTTTAAAATTTTATTTTTGGCTGTGTTGGGTCTTCATTGCTGAACGCGAGCTTTTCTCCGGTTGTAGCGAGCGGGGGCTACTCTTCGTTGTGGTGCGCAGGCTTCTCATTGCAGTGGCTTCTCCTGTTGCGGAGCACGGGCCCTAGGCACACAGACTTGAGTAGTTGTGGCTCGCGGGCTCTAGAGCACAGGCTCAGTAGTTGTGGGGCACGGGCTTAGTTGCTCTGCGGCATGTGGGATCTTCCCGGACCAGGGCTTGAACCCATGTCTCCTGCACTGACAGGCGGATTCTTAACGTCTGCACCACGAGGGAAGCTCAAAGCGTTTGTCTTTTTCCATCTGACTTATTTCACTAAGCATGGTGCTCTCTAGGTCCATCCACGTTGCTGCAAATTGCTGAACTGCATTCTTTTTTACAGCTGAGAAATATTCCATTGTGTATATATACCCCACACCGTAATCCATGTGTCTGTTAATGAGTACTTGGGTTGCTCCCATCTACTGGCTATTGTAAATGGTGCTGCTATGAACATTGGGGTGCATTTACCTTTTCGAATTAGTGTCTTCATTTTTTTCAGATACACAGCCAGGAGCGGGGTTGCTCAATCACACAGTTGTTATATTTTTAGTTCTGAGGAACCTCCATGCTGTCTTCCATAATGGCTGAACCAATTTACATTTCTACCAACAGTGTATGAGGGGAGGGTTCGCCTTTCTCCACATCCTCGCCCACATTTGTTACTTGTTGACTTTTTGATGATGGCCGTTCTGGCAGGTGTGGGGTGATATCTCATTGTGCTTTTGATTTGCATTTCTCTGATTAGTGATGTTGAGAGTCTCTTCATGTGCCCATTGGCTAGCTGTGTATTGTCTCTGGAAAAGAATGTTTAGGTCTTCTGTTCATTATTTGACGGGGTTGTTTGCTTTTTGGGTGTTGAGTTGTATGAACTGTTGTACGTTTTAGATGCTGACCCCTTGTTGGTCATGTCGTTTGTGGGTATTTTCTCCCTTTCAGTCGGTTGTGTTCGTTTTGTTGATGATTTCCTTTGCTGTGCAGGGGCTTTTGAGTTTGGTTCGGTGTAACTGGTTTGTTTTCGCTTTTGTCTCTTTTGCCTTGGGAGACCAGGGGAATATTGCTGTGGTCGTGTCAGGTGGTGCTCTGACTGTGTTCTCTCCTGGGAGTTTTGTGGTTTAGGTCTTACTTTTGGGTCTCTAGTTCATTTTGAGTTTATTTGTGTTTGTGGTATGAGGGAATATTCTGGTCTCTGTTCTGCATGTGGCTGTCCAGTTTTCCCAGCACTACTTAGTAAGGCGGCTGTCTTGCTCGTGTCCATTGTATATTCTTGCCTCCTTCAGTTTTTCCTCTTTAAAAATGCGTCTTTGATAAATAGTGATCGTTTCAAAATCTACAACTTTTTAGTTGTCTGAAAAGTTTTTAAGTATGTTTGAGCTTTTGAAATGTCTTTTAGTGTAAAAAAAAAAATACACACACACAAAAAAAACCCATGAGGGCACACACCCCACTTCATTTTATGGTAAAATAATTTTGATATCAAAGTTCAATAAGGACAGTAAAAGAAAAGTAAATTGCAGGCCAATCCACTCATACACTGACGCAAAAATTATCCTAAGCAGGGCTCCAAAATCCCACAGCCAGGGCCTGGTGGCACTGGAATTATTTTGAACCCATGTGCTACAGACATCTCCTCTCTGTGGGTCTAGTCTGGGCCCGAGCAGGTAAGGGACTCGGGCCTGAAATGACCACGGGCTCCCTCTCTGAATCCTGCTGTTCCAGAGCCAGGCCAGAGTCAGTGGAAAGTTCCAGTGGCAGTTTTTCCAGAGATGCCTCACCCAGGTGATCATTGTAGAGAGAGAGAGAAATGTCTCAGGGTGACCTTGCTGGCCCAGTCCTGCCCACTGGCACTGTGAGCCCAGGCCTGCATCCCAGGGGCAGCAGACACCTGCAGGAGCTGAGCCAGAAGGCTGTCTGGGTCAGATGTGACATGCAGACCTTGGACTGGCCATAAGGGCTGAAGCTTCCTGCCTTCTGCCCTGCAAAGTCTCCAGTGTCCCAGGGCAAGGACGTGGCAGCCATGGGAGGCCAGGCTCCTTGGGAGGGCAGTGTAAGGTCAGTCTCCTGCAGAGAGCAGGCCTCCTCCAAGTTTACCCCCTCACAGGCAGGGAATGGCCTGAGGGCGCCCAACCCTGGGAGGTGGGGCAAGGGCATCCGGGAAGGCTTCCCAGAGAAGGTGCTGTCTAAACAGAGCCCTGGAGGAGTGAGCCGGGCCAAGGGGAGGGTGACAGGGTTCCAGGTGAAGAGACAGAGGCAGAAGCTGGGTAGGGCCAGAGCAGGGGTGAGTGCTGTAGGAGCAAGGACGGTGGAGGCCACAGGGTGACAGGCCCGGGGAAGCAGGCCAAGGAGCTGGGCGTGGAAGTCTGAGGTTAGCCTGGTGGAGACAGTATTAGCGCCGCATTAGGGGCCTGGGCCATGGAAACAGGAGAACCTCGGCTGATTCCTGGCTGCCCTGCTCACTAGCTTTGTGACCCTGGCTACCTCCTTGACCTCAGCTTTCCCACATGTGAAATGGGTTCATAACAGAACCTACGGAACACAGCACTTGGCATACTGTAAGGGCCCAACAAAGGGCTACTATTTCTGTTGCGTTATTTTATCGGATCAGAGTCGGTCGGCTCCCCCGGGCTGGCGATGTGGAGCTGCCACCATCAGCAGTATGTGTCCTCCGAAGAGATAACTGAAGCCCAGGGGTGGAGGTGGTGATGGGGGGAGGGGGGAGAGCAACAGAAACGGACCCCTGTGCTCCACGGATGGCCGAGGAGTCAGAGGAGGGTCAAGCAGATGTGCTTCCTATGGGGGAACAGACTGCACACGGCTGCTAGTGCAGTCAGATAAACCTGACTCCCAGCTGCATAAAGAGGGTGATAGTAAACATGAGGGGAAGGAAATACTTGAATTGGGGTTTTTAGTTCTCTTTATGTTCCAAACTTTCCACAGCACTCCATCTTTATCACTTTAAATAGTGGACTTTGCTCCTCTAATTTAAAATTTTTCTTATTTATTACTCAAATACTGTATTATAGAAAAATCATAAAGTACAGAAAAGACAAAGAAAATCACCCATTATTCTTCTGTCCAGTATAACTACTGCTGACACGTGGTGCGAATCCTTTCAGACTCTGTAGCCCACGTTGTCACCTGTGTTATAAGCAAGATCTCTTAGGACTTGCTGTCCAGACTGCACAATAGATCACGCCCGTCCTTTCCTGTCAGTTCCTTTCTCATGGGTTCATTGTGTTCTGCTAAAAGGGACCTGCCGCAATGTGCCTGACCAATCCTTGATTTGGGGGTATTTATTTTTTGTACTACCACATCCTATTAGATGTATTTTGGTGCATACCATTTATCCTTTCCTTGGGATAAATTCCACTTTTAGGCCCATGGGTGGGTTTCTGTGAAGTAGGGTACAAAATGCTGTGTGTACATGAGGATGTGCAGACTCTCTAAGAAGAGGGAGCATGGCCATGTCAGGTCCTCAAGGGACAACATTTCCCAGAGACAAGAATCTCAGCTGCAGAAAATATAATCTGCAGAATGTGACTTGACTCATTCTTCATTCTCATACAGAGCAGTTTGGCAACTGGGACCCATAGGGCTTTAAACAACTTCATTTCATGGAAATAATATCCCATTTAATTAGTAATTATTATGTGCCAGGTACCATCTCACAACAACCCCATGAAGTCGGCATTACTGTTATCCCCATTTTACAGATGGGAAACTGAGCTCAGAGAGGTTAGGTGCCCGGCTCAAGGTCACACAGCAGGTCAGCAGTGAACCTAGGAATCAGACCCAGGCAGGCGGCCGTCTCAAAGCCCATTCTCTGAGCCGTGGACTTGACCCAGCATCACTGCCCAGTGTGGCAGTGCTTCCCAGAGCCAGGAAGCAAGCCCTGAAGCAGCAGTTCCCTCGCTTCTCTAGATCAACCTGTCATGGCTCTCTGGGCTGAGTTTCTAGCAGGTACCCGCCCATAAAGAGAGGCTGCAGAAAGTTAAGATCTGCCTGGCTGAAGAGTATCTGCCTGATCCAGGTGGGCAAATGTTATCATGGCCTGGCTGGTCCTGTTGAAACCACACTAGCTACCCCTCTACCTGCTCAGAACAGCACACTCTCTGGGAGTACAAGGTTGGCTGTCAAAATTCGGCTGATCTCAGACCAGGAGGGGGAAGTAGAGTGGATGGAGCGGATGTTGGGGGTCTTTGGGCAGAGCCACATGCTGTTCAGCCACCTCTTTTCGCGTTGGGGCTCATGTGTGCAGCAGCCCAGACTGAGGACAGCATTATCTGGCACAAAGCAACCAAGCCCAAATGCTGGGCAAAGGCCCAAGTTTCCTTGAGCTAAAGGAGCCACAGTTCTGCCTGCCACTCAGGGGCCCTTGGAATTTCAGTAAGTCCTCTGGGAACAATATCAGTGATAACTTATTAGCAGTTGGATTTACTGAGCACTTACTATGCCCCACACCTAAACGGGTGACAGAGCTAGGAGATGTCAGAGTAGGGATCTACACAAAGGCAGCCTAAATCCAGAGCCCACAGCTTTCTCCCCCTAACCCTCAGCAAACTCAAGGAACTTGAAAGTTCCAAACTGGGGCTTCTGCCACCAGGCGGTGAGCTCCTGGGGGCAGGGGCCAGGACCTCCTCACCCCAACAGACTGAGCCTCCTGGATGAGGGATCCTGCATTGGACAAACCTGGGATAAAGTCCCTGTTTGCCACCTGCCAGCTGTGTGGCCTTGGGAGAGTTACTTAACGCCTCTGAGCCTTAGTCTCCTCATCCGTGAATGGGGACTAGAGATAACCATTTAGTGTGGTGTCTATAGGCAGCAAGTGAGATGATTCCGCAGAGCATCTGGCCCCCAGTGCTGTGCCTGATAAAAGGAAGTGGCTGTCGTTAGTGCTGTCGTGACTTCCATCCTGCAAGTGATTCAGCTGCTGTTTCCTCAAGATCAGTACAAATCAGTCTCCACAAGGGAACGGCCTCAGGCTGTCTAGCTCCCAACTAGGAATAATAACAATGTAATAGTCATAGAGGCAGCTAAGATATATTGACCGCCCACTGCATGTCAGGTGCCATTTCTCAGTGCCTCACATATTAACTAGTCAAGACACAGCCCCGGGAGAGGGCAGCAACTTCCCACACTGACCCACCAGGGAGGAGAGTCAGGGGTCAACAAGCCAGGCCCAGGCCAGCCTGTCTGTGCATCAGGCTTGGGGGATGTCCTGCCAGGAGACTCCAGGCCTCACATCTGTGTCTGAGTCCTGCAAAATGGCTTTCCCTCCCACCAACCCCTCAGGTGGCTTGGGCTTGGGGGTTGTCTGCAGAGGGCTGTATAACAGAACATCGGGGGGTGTTGAGGTGACCTGCCTCTAAGCCACCCCATGACTGGGGCAGTGCTCAATAAATGCTGTTTGACTAATATTTGTTGACTGTAAGTGAGGGTCCCATTTCTAGAGCACAGGGTCTCAGGGATTGGGCTCTACCCATCATTTGTTTTACATATACATAGAAAGAAAGACTGGAAGGATATATACCAAATGTTAACCCTGATTATCTTAATTAGGGGTGATGGGATATAATGGTCATTGTGTGTGGTGTTTTTTTTTTTTTTTTGCACTTTTTACATTGTTGACAATGAGCAAGTGTTAATTTTATGCTCAGAAGAAAGTAAAACATTTCTGTAAGTTTAGGACTCACCCCATTTTACAGAAGAAATGAAGTCCCAGAAGGGCTAAGCCATTTGCCCAAGGTCACACAGCAAGAAGCAAGAAGGACATGGTGGTCTCTCCTTTTCCCATGACCGTGTCCTGAAAACAGCCCAATCCTGCCAGTTCCCCCAGCTCGTGAGAGAGTCCCCTGAGAGAGCTAGGGAACCCTGCAGATCTCAGGAACGTGGCCAGTGGAAAAAACGCATATAAGCCCCCATTCCAGCTCCACGGACTCACTGCTTATTCATAAATAAAAGAATGCCCAGGCTATTCTGGGCACCTGTAATTTTCTACTTGAATAGCCAGGGAAGTGGCTGCCTGCCCGCTTCTCTGCCCTGCTCATGGCGCCAGATCGGGGGAAACGCGATCTCCCCTGGCGTAATGGGATCTGGGGCCAGGTCTTGCTGCTGATTTCCTTGCCCCTGCCCCGTTCCAGAAAGCCCTGTTGTCCCCCAGACCCCCCACGGGGGTCTGGGGGAGAATCCAAGCCAGGTTTGGATGCTGTGGACTGGGTGGTTCCTTGCAGGTGTGGGAGGCAAATCCCAGCTCTGCCACTTGGCAGCTGTGGGACATTGGGCAAGTGACTCAACCTCTCTGAGCCCTAGTTTCTTCATCTGTACAATGGGGATAATGATAACACCTTGCACGTTTAGTACAGGTGAGGTGCCTGGCTCTTTGGATAGCTGTTGTTGGGCTGCTATTGTTACTCCAGGTATGAGGAAGGGGATGTTTGGGAAAGAGACCCACGTGGGATTCTCGGGCGGTCATCTTGCTCTACTGTTGACCAGCTCTGTGTTCTTAGATAAGTAAATCCCCTTAATTGTTTGAAGCAAAATTATCTTTTCTATATATCAAAGTAATAATGATAAGTACTAAAAATTTAGAAAAATGAAGAAAATTAAGCATAACTCTTAACTGCTATTTATTGAGCATCTACTGTGTTCCGGGCTGGCCCCGTGCTGGGTGCTTTGCATGCATTAGCTCTAATTCTCCCAAGTCTGCACCTGTTCATAAAGGAAAAAGCTAGGGGCTTGGAGCAGTGATGTGACTCACGTTAAGATCACACTGCTGGCAATTGAGGCAGAAATAAAACTCAGATCTCTCTCCAAATTCCATTGTACTGATTTTCTATTGTAGTGTAACAAATTACCACAAAATCAGCAGCTTCAGACAGCACACATTTATCACAGTTTCCACGGGCTCGAGTCGTGGCCTGCCTTAGCTGCATCCTCTGTTCAGAGACTCACAAGGGGTTGGTCAGGCTGGGCTCTCATCTGGAGGCTTGATTGGGGAAGGATCTGCTTCTGAGCTCATTCAGGTTGTTAGCAGAATTCATTTCCTGTGGCTGTAGGACAGAGGGCCCCAGATGTTTGCTGGTTGTTGATTGGAGGCTCTCCTCAGGTCCTTGAGGCCACCCACAGTTCTAGAGGCTGCCAGCAGTTCTGGCCATGTGGGCATCTCAACATGTCTGCTCACTTCATCGAGTCAGCAAGGAGAATCTCTTTGTCAGTGCATGCTAGCAAGACACACACACGCACACACACACACACTACCATAATTATGAGAGTGACATGCCATCACCTTTGCCACAGTCTATTGTTAGAATCAAGTCACAGGTCCCACCCACACTCGGAGGGAGGGGATTACACCAAGGTGTGAACACAGGAGGTAGGATATCTCATGTTTGAATTTTCCCCACCCATTTCCTCAACCCCACCCTCCAGGAGAAAACTCACAGCTGGCAACTGTGAAGTTATTTTCACATTGCCAACATCTAGTCATATGCTGGACCAAGAAAAGTGGCCTTTGTGGGACAATGGCTCATGACATTTAAGAAACACCTGAACCCCAACCCTTAGTACCACGGTCCCGAGGCAGAGCAGAAACGGACAGGACGTAGTGCTCAATCTCAGAAAACTTATCAGACGGTTGGAAAAATGTACCAGCCAAGTGCTCTTTTGGTTGCAGGAGCCCTGAGTTAAAAGGGAAGAAGAGAGAATTTATCAGCTCTTATAGCAGAAAGTCCAGGAGTAATGGCTTCAGGCAAGGCTACATCCAGGGTTTTAAATTAAGTCTTCAAAACCTAGTTCCTCTCTTCCTCATGGCTTCATTCTCCTTTGGTTGATCCCATTTCGGGGCCAGTCCCCCCTCATAGAAAGTCGGAGCTGCAGGCTTATATCATTCTTATAGCTAGAAGGGATACACAGGTATGGGGGAGAGCGTGGCTTGTGACAAGAAGTTGTGGGAAATGAAATTGAGACAGGAGGTTGAAATGTAGAAGGATGGAAAGGCAGACAGAAAGACTAGCCTTGACTCTGTGGTCCAACATTTTCCAGTGTGTTCCACAAGATTTTAGTAGGGATTCGATGAGCTAAGGGTTTTAGGGCCAGCAATCTG
The DNA here is from genome assembly GCF_005190385.1 of Monodon monoceros. Classification (NCBI taxonomy): domain Eukaryota; kingdom Metazoa; phylum Chordata; class Mammalia; order Artiodactyla; family Monodontidae; genus Monodon; species Monodon monoceros. The sequence continues at coordinate 72,037,084 of NW_021703780.1, read as the reverse complement.
GGTTAAGTCTGGTTAAACAAGTTTCTTTCCTGCGGTGCCCCTACACGTTCACACTTCCAGCTATGGATCTTCAAGAGCAGAGCTATGGGCTACAGCATTCCCTAAGGTGCAGTTCTTAATTCTGCATTTTGAGAAGTGCCACTGTGGGTCATAGGGAGCCACTGAAGGCAGTAGAGCAAGAAAGTAAGTCAGCAAAAGTGTTCTGGGAAGAAAACAGTGGAAGCCCCCTTGGAGATGACTATAATCATCCATGTGAAGGGTGATGATCAGCCAGACCAGGGGGTCAGTGGCAGAAACAGGAATAAGGTACACGGTGAGAAATGGGACATAGGGAAATATATCAATGGGCCCAGAAAACGCTGTTTTGGTGATGGTGACAGTGAAATTTAGTTTTGATTTTAGCTTTCCCACTGAAAGCAGGGGTAGTACTGGGACAAAACATGGGCTCTGGAGTCCAGAAAACTAGTTTTTGCCTCTACCGCTCTGCCATTTGGGAAAGTTACTGCACCCATCCGAACCGTGGTTTCCTCACTTGTTAAATGAGGATGTCAAGTCCTTTTTCTCAGGGTCCTCGTGAGCATTCCAAGATAAACATAGGGAGACAGTGTTCAGCTGTGAGTTGGACTTCTACTTCTGGTCATGATGGAGAACCTGGTACCACACCAACACAAAATATTGTAACACTTGACAAAATAAAAGGCAACTGTTCTCAGGCCGTGGACCACAGGCACTGTGATTCTGAGGGAAGGGAAACTCACAAAGTGAGTCCCTCGTCCCGTGGACTTTCATTCTGGGACAGCTTCCCAAGCATGGCATAGTGCAAGGGAACCCACACAGAGCACAGCAGTCCCTCTGAGTGCAGGAGGCATTGACCAGAGTTTGGGACCACTGGGGCAACAAAAGAAGGAATGTGCAGGACAAGACACTGGAGAGGAGGGAGCTGCATAGCCAGGGGACCCCAGAAGTCTTTAAGGGTCTCCCAGGACCCACAAGTCCTTGCCCAAAGGCTGGGCTATGCATGCACAGACTGGGACTATCCAGGGTTTACCAGAGGGCAGCTGGTAGGGGGTTGAGGCCACACTGAGATACTACAGGTCAAGCAGTGCTGGGGGACATTGGACAGACCCTAATCCCAGGCATCAAGCTGAGACATGAGAAAGGCCAAGCCCTAGAAGTGAGGATCATACTCTAGTATAAAAGCTGCTCTAAACCAGCCCGAACAGAGACTAAAACCAAATCTTTCAAGATCCTCAGAGGAGGGAGTTTGGAGGCAAGTCCTTTCAAGCTAGGGAGGCTTGGGAAATAGCTCGGGCTTTGCCCCTCCCTAACAAAGTGTAAAACCACACCCATGGGATTTTAAAGGGTTCAACCAGTGATGGAGCTGCCTGCTAAAACAAAATTTAACACTCTTCAGAAGAAGAAAACAGAACCCAGAGTCCCTACGACACATCACACATGCATGTACACAACGTCCAGTAAGCAATCAAAGTTTTCTAGACGTACAAAAGAAAAAGCAACCAGTAGACACTGATCCTAAGACAGTCCAGAAGTCAGATTTAGCAGATGAAGACCCTGAAGCACCTATTCCAGGGTTTTGCACATAGTAGATGCCCAGTAAATGCAGCTGCTCTTCTCCACTTGAGCAAAGGAATCATTTGGCCCCCAGAAAGCTTTGAAACCCAAGGGTCAATAAAGGGAAATGTACCAAGTCTTCATATACTGAGTTCCTTCTGTGTCACCATACAGGGCTTGGGGTGGGAGGGCTGCCTCGTGCAGTAATGAGAGAGATGAGTTGTGACCCCGCCACTAACTCAGTGTGTGAGTCCCTCAATGCCCTGTGCCTCAGTTTCCCCAGTCATATAATGGGCGGGGCAGGCAGGTCATCTCAGAGGGCCCTTTCTCTCCAGGATTCTGAGTTTGTCTGGCACAGGAACTGTTTTCAGCCAGGATACACTCTGAGCTAAGGCCTGGAAGAACCAGGTGGAGAAGGAATTGGATCTATTCCTAATACCTTGGGGGAAACACGTGCTGGGATATCTCTCCCAGGAGCAATAACTTGGTGCTGTGGGCAGAGCCTGGGCTCGTTTTCCAAAGACATTTCTTGAGAAACGTCTCCTAGCAACCAGCTCTACTGATACACAAGCTTCAGGGACCTCAGCAGGAACACAAAGGCTTTTTGTGGCTCCCTTCTTCAAAAGCCCAGGTTAGAACTGCTTATGGGCCAAGATGCTAATGTGAAGCACACGGAATAGATGGTGGGGGCACTTGGTGGGGCAGGGGATATAGGGAAGGTACCCACTCACAGCCTCAATCCCCTTTCCCTCTGTGAAATTACCAGCAGTCTAGTTTTAAGGCTCAGAGCTAGGACTTCAGATCTGAGTTCAAAACCTGCTTCCATCTCTTATTAGCTGGGTAACCTTGGGCAAGTTACTTAACCTCTCTGAGCCACAGTTTCCCCATCTGTAAAATGGGGATGATGATAATATGTAGGAGGTTAGTGATCACCCACATCCCCTTTACTGGCCCAGCATACCCATCCCCCAGCTGCTGTGAGCATTGGCTGCTGACAGCTGCACTCTTCTCAAAACAATTGCCCTTGGCTGATGGGAGGTGCCTCACCCGGAGATACTAGGGAGGTTGACCCCATCTCCCTGGTTATCCTTGCCCATTGGCCTCAGCCAATGACAAACTGATATGGGGGGATAAAAGCCCAGTGTCCTTGTCTTAAAGTGGGACGATGCTGTGGTATCATGTACAGTCCAGAACTCTCCATGGGATCAGGCTGAGACTAGACTTGAGCTGAACCAACAACTTTGCTTAACTTCTCCTGCCCCATCCTGCTTCCCTCCCTTACTCTTTTACAGACTTCCCATGAGAGCTCGTCCTCAACAAATCACTTACACAAAGTCCCCATTTCAGGCTCTCCTGGGAAATCCAAAGACATGAGAGAACCTATGTCTTAGGCCACTGTGAGGATCCAGTGAGAGAATGTGTGTGAAGTACCAGCCAGTGTCTGGCACGCAGTATGTGCTCAATAAATGGACATCATTATTCTCCTCCTCTTATGTTTATTATTGTAATTAAAGACAGTCCTGGGATCAGAGGGGGTTTCTAATGTGGACAAGAGCTGGGGACCATCTTGGTATGAGGGGATAATTGCATTTAGATTGGCTAATACACTTACAGCAGAGCTATTAGCTTTCTTTGTTTCCTAAGCTAATATTAACAATATTTGTTCTATTATAAAAACAACACAAGTTGATTGCAAAAACAAACAAAACCCTCAAGGAAGCACAGAGAATTACAAAAACAAATTAATGAGTAAATAAAATTCCCTACCAGTTGAGTTTAATCACTGAGGACATATTCATTCATATCCTTCCAAACATTTTCCACATAAATTTACATAATATACATATATAGATACACACATATACAAATATCTAAACATGCAAACATATACTGATATGTGCATACATATATAACACTAAACCTATAACATGACAGTGCATATGTAATAATGTACACTTAACCAATTTTGTTATCAAAAAATGGTAATCACAAATACTATTCTACAACCTGTTTTTTTTCCACTTGATTTTCACATATAGGAAGTGGGTATCTTCCATGTTAGTAAACACAGATCTACAGCATCAATTTTAGCCACAGATTGTTACATTTTATGGAGATAACACAGCTTATTTAACCAGTCCCCTATCTAGACATTTACCTCATTGCCAATTTTTTTTTTTACTGGTACAAACAGTGCTGGTAAATGCAAATCCTTGACCGTGTTTCTTTGCGCATGTGTTCAGTTATTAAAAACAATTCCTAGGAATGGAATGGTATAGCTGTTGGGAAGCACGTGTTTCCCTGCAGGAGGACTGTACTATAACTCCCTGCACGAGTGTACTAGCGCGGCCATTTCCCCACGTTAGGTATCCAGCAATCTCCAACACTAGGTATCATTTTGTTTTAATTTTTGCCAATCTGATAGGTGAAAAACAATACTCCATTGTTGCTTGAGTGTGCATTTCTTGGGTTTCTGGAGAGGCCAAGTATCTTTTCTTACGTCTGTGGGCCATTTGGATTTCACTGGCTGACATGTGCCATTGTCCAGTCCTTGGCGAGGCCCTTGTGGGTGTCTCTTCTCTCTCCCCTTCTCCACCCTGAGCCACAGGCTCAGTGGCTCCCCTGGAGTGTGATCTCGTAAGCAGCAAAGCCCTGCTTGCTACAGGATTGGCCTCCCAGGGAAGTTGAGTCCTCATCCTCAGATCCCCCAGCCAGCTGGAGCTGGGATTAGTGGGGTCCAGTTCCTTGACCTCCAGGTGCCCCCTCACAAAGTCCCCTCTCTTCGCCCTGTCCACATCCCTGTGCCAAGGAGATTTTAGAAACCAGATCTGCTTAAAGAAAAAATCTTTTCTCAAATTCCAAACCCACCCAGCAAATACATTCCAGGGGTGATTATTAGTATGACTTGAGGAGTCTTTTCAGAACATTCCTTTAGAGTCCAGTGCTCCTGGGAGGTTTAAAATGAGATTGCACATATGCCAAGATCTATCACCATTGAAAATACCCCAACCGTTGACCTAGGGATTCTACTGGTAAAAATGCTCACATGTGTAAAATGCTCACAACAGCAAAATAAGTGGTAACATCCTAAATGTGCACCAGTAAGGACCTGCAAAAAGAGTTACAAATGACATTTACCAGGAAACATCGTGCAAACAGTAAAATAATGCAGTGAAACTGAATGTGCTTGTGTGGAAAGATGCCCTCAAGACGTGGTAAAGTGAGAAAAGCAAGTTACAGAAGAGTGTGTTTCATGTTTGCATTTTTCAAAAGGAGAGATCAGAGCTGTTGTAGATGTTTATGGAAGTGGAGACGATTCCTGGGTGGGCGGGTAGGAAACTACTTAGAACAGTTTCCATTTGGGAGGGAGATTTGGTATTAAAATATCTGGAGATTTTTAGGTCACACTTTATACCCATCTGCATTGTTTAAATTATTAGCATGCATATGCTCTACCTTTATATAATGAAAAAACTTAAAAGTTTAAAAGTGAGCCTACGATCAATAATAATATTTGTGATAATAGTACGACTGTTAAATAGCTTATCAAATGCCAGTTATGTGCCAGGTACTGTGTATTCTCTCATTCACTCTTAAAACCAGCCCTATTTTGATACCCATTTTATACATGAGGAAACTGAGTCCTAGGTTAAGAGGCTTGTTAAGGCTACATCTGATTACAAAGCCCTGGCTCTTTCCTCAGGGTGTGGTTCTTGTGCCCTGAGACCTCATTGTGTGTGGGCTTTGTCAGGACCTCTGCAAGTGGGTCCCTCCTGGTGGGTTGGATGGTTTCCCATAGGGGCAGCTGCTCTGTTATCTATGCCTGCGCTCTGCAGCTCTTCTCCTTCCCCCACCTCACTCCTTAGAGTTGGACTGTCTAATGTAGGTTACCTAAATTAATGAAAATAAGACTAAAACTTCATTTCCACGATGGCACTAGTCACATTTCACGTGGTAAACAGCCACGTGTGACTAGTGACTACCATACTATCAGCACAGATATGGAACATTTCCATCACTGTATAAGATTGTACTGGATAGCACTGTCTTATCACAGGTTTAGAGCCAGGTAGACCTGGGCTCAGCCCTGCTCCTCCACTTACTAATGGGGTGAGCTGAGCAAGTTATCTAAGCTTTCTGAACCTCAATGTTCTCATCTGTAAAATAGGATGGCAATATAGCTACCTCACTGGGCTGTTGCAGGGATTGAGCTCATGGCTTTTGCATGGTTAGCCCAAGCCCTGTCACATGAGCAGCTTAAAGGGTATTGAGGAAGGTAGAATGCTGCAGTCAGACAGTTTCATGACCTTGGGCAGATCACCTTGCTGCTCTGAGCCCCTGCCTCCTTGCGTATAAAACAGGGTGGATGGCACCTACCCTGAAAGGCCGTTGTGAGCGTTAGCACATATAGTCAGTGCCCAGGGAAAGTCAAGGCCCTTCTCCCCTTTCTGAAAAGGGGTTTCTTCTGTCAGGTAAAGCATTCTCATGAGACACGGAAATAAAATATTCCAGAAGAAGGAATCCAGAGGCCAATGTACCAACAAAGGAAGGTTCAACCCTCAAAATAAAATGATCATGGGATGCTGTTTTGTCAGCTATCAGATTAGGGAAGGGAGGAAATAGTTTGAACTTTTAATTGAAAAATACATAGAGAAACTGCACTCAATGAACTTGGAGAAACTGAAAATACCTGTGTAACCGCTACTCAGATCAAGAAACAGAATGTCAACAGCACCCCAAAAGCCTCCTCGTTCCCCTCCCAACCATTGTCACCCCCCATAAAGGTAACCACGATCCTAACTTCTAATACCATAGGTTAGTTTTTAGTACACAAACTTAGATTCATAACACCTAGAGTTAGTGTGGGTGAGACCATCCAGTAATCTCAGACACTGATGATGGGCATTTGAAATGGTACAGACATTCTGGAGGTGGTACCAAACCAAAATTTGGGTCCACTTGCCAGCTCACGCAGTAAAGCCAATCTACTGACGCTGGGTTGTGGTGAAGGAAAGTGTAGTGTTTATTGTAAGGTGCCATACAAGGAATCTGGAACAGCTAACACTCAGAAAGCCCAAACCCTCTGATGGGTTTCACTGAAGGATCTTTAAAGGCAAAGTGGGGTGGGGAGGGGGTGGTCCCAGGGTATGTGATCAGCTTGTGCCCAGTTCTCTGACTGCTCGATGATGAGGTAAGAGGGAGGTGTCACAGGAGTCAACATTATCAATCCTTCGGCTCTGTAGGTATGGGGGCTATGTGCTCATTGTCATTAGATAGTTAATTTCTTCGATTTGGTGGGGGGTTTTAGCATCTGTAAACAACTCAGGAAATGTGCATCAGAGACTATCATCTAGGAACTTCAGAGAGGAGCTAAAGCTGAGGATATGGGGCGGTGGGGAGTCTGTCTCAGGAAGGCCCCACAGGGTCCTGCTTGGTTACAATTCCCCCCTTTTCTTTGATACTCCTCAATCCTAAGAAGGGGAATGGGGCGATGACTGCTATGTCTACTTCCTGCTGAACAGGGGTGAAGTCAATTTTTCAGGATTAGAGAAGAGAAAGTCACTGACTTCCATTTCAACAAATTCTAGAGTCCCAAGCTTAGCATCAATATTTTATTTTGAAAACATTATCTCTGTTTTTGATGGCTTTGTCATAGCACCCAGACATTTGAAAATTAGTAGACATATCACAATTAGGGTAATGATCAAAATGCACCCTTGTAGTATTTCCCAAAGGAGTCTTCGTGCTCCATATGGCAACCAGGACAATAAGTTATGGAGTGCGTCCTCTCTACAAATATCTTGTAACCAAGCAGCCTTTTGAATTATTCTGTTTATTTGGGTTTCAGGTTTTCCAGGGGTATTAATATATACCTAAAGAATCTAGTGCCTTCTGCTGGGAATCTATAGCTTGAGCTCTCTTGTCACTACTATGCTCAAAGTTAAGGGGAAAGTTTCATGGTTATAAGAGGAGACCTTCAGACAATAAGGTTGCAGTTGGCAGCAGCTAGCAGATAATGTTTTGAGAATGACTGGTGGTGTCCTTAAATCCCATACAGTTCAGAAAATTCAAGTTCTCAGCAATACACAGACATGTCTGAAATCACGTCCACAATGGCCACCTAGCTTTATCTTGGATGTCGGAACAAAAGTTATTCTATTTTGACTTTTAAATGCATTCTCCTCCTCAATGGCCAAACCAGATGTACAAAGTGTGTTTAATAAGCCACAAAATAGGCTACTCCAGTCAGTAAAGTTTAAGTTAAACCACGTATAAGCCAGAATGACATCCCCATACCTCAATATATGAAGATTTTCCCCTCATTTCCCCTTTTGATTGCAGATCTTTTTTTCTTTTTTTAATTTGAAGCAAGTTTTATTTATTTTTTAAAATTAATTCTTATTGGAGGATAGTTGCTTTACAACGTTGTGTTAGTTTCTACTGTACAACAAAGTGAATCAGCTATATGTATACATATATCCCCTCTTTTTTGGATTTCCTTCCCATTTAGGTCACCACAGAGCATTAAGTAGAGTTCCCTGAGCTATACAGTAGGTTCTCATTAGTTATCTATTTTATACATAGCATCAATAATGTATATATGTCAATCCCAATCTCCCAATTCATCCCACCACCACCCCTTCCCTCTTGGTATCCATACGTTTGTTCTCTACATCTGTGTCTCTATTTCTGTTTTGCAAATAAGATCATCTATACCATTTTTCTAGATTCCACATATATGTGTTAATATATATTTGTTTTTCTCTTTCTGACTTCATTCTGTATGACACTCTTCTCTTTCTGACTTACTTTGCTCTGTATGACAGTCTCTAGGTCCATCCATGTATCTACAAACGACCCAATTTCGTTCCTTTTTATGGCTGAGTAATATTCCATTGTATATACATACCACATCTTCTTTATCCATTCCTCTATTGATGGACATTTAGGTTGCTTCCATGTCCTGGTTATTGTAAGTAGTGCTGCAATGAACACTGGGGTGCATGTGTCTTTTGGAATTATGTTTTTCTCTGGGTATATGTTCAGGAGTGGGATTGCTGGATCATATAGTAGTTCTATTTTTAGTTTTTTAAGGAACCTCCATACTGTTCTTCAGAGTGGCTGTATCATTTTACATTCCCACCAACAGTGCAAGAGGGTTCCCTTTTCTCCACACCCTCTCCAGCATTTATTGTTTTTAAATTTTTTGATGAACGCCATTCTGATCGGTGTGAGGTGGTACCTCATTGTAGTTTTGATTTGCATTTCTCTAATAATTAGCGATGTTCAGCGTCTTTTCATGTGTTTGTTGGCCATTGGACTGCAAATCTTTTGATAGACCAAAGTATTTGGCCCCTGATGCCATGGTGGCCCACGCCTGCCCTGGGTCCATCATGTCCCTCAGTGCTAGGCCTTGCTAGGCCTACTTTTTGTTTACATATATTTGCCCAGATATCCACGTTGGGGGGGAAACTAATCAGACATAGTAAATAGCTCAGAGGTATGTTAACAGGGAAATATTATACAGGCTATACATTTTATCAATCATACCCAATTGTCACACAAGCATTGTACATGTGCTTTCAGCAATAGACTTAAAGCAAGCCGTGTTACACGTCATGAGTAGTTATACTCTGTGACGACTCTACTTCCCCTGATAAACACTGAGGACAACAGTGTGGTTAAAAGTAAAACAATAACTTTCAGTGTTGATAGGGAGACAAACATTTGGTAAACAGTTCAATTAGATTAGTATGATAGGTCTTACAGGCCTGGTCCAGACTCCTGGGTCAGCTGCTCACCACTGCTGTCTTCTTCTCATCCTGGTGTGGATGTCTTTTGGGGTCAACAGTCCCCTTGGCAGACCAGTGCAATGCAGAGGCTCTTCTCAAGTGGGAAAATATGAGTCCAAGAGTCAATTCCATTTAGCTTCACTGCACATGAGCTACTTAAAAATACCTGACAAGGGTCCTTTTATCTAGGTTGGAGAGAGTCCTTTATGATTGCCCTTCCAGCATGCACAATCCCCTAGCTGCAAGTCATGGGGCATCCAATACTCATCCAAAGATAGACTGCTGTGATGAGCTTCAGGAACAGACTTAGAGTATCCTCTTAGTAACTCAACCAAACTTTACAATAATAGAGCAACAAAGAGCCATGTGGGAAGTGAGTCTTAGGCAGTAAATACTGACCTCATTTAATAAAACTAGAATATAATGTCCATTGAAACATAATCTTTTTCTAAAATTACCCTCATTTTTATCAATATGGCCGAGTTAAGAATACTTTGTTTACAAAATAAGTCTGGTTAATTGATCACATAGGCTCTTTTAAATTGGCTGTGCTGGAACTTTTCATAAGGAATTTCAGATTGAACTTTTAAAGGCCAGGAAAGCCACACCAAGGGCTTGTCACATATTTTATCTTACAGATTTGGGTGAATTCCTCCCTTTCCAAGGTCCCAAAAACACTTTGAGATTCTTGCACCCGTTAGGAGGTGGCCTTCCTTATTTACCTGATAAAGCTTCTGGGAACCTAAAGAATTTTCCAATTTCTGGAGGAATAAGGTAGAGAAAAAAGATAAATGTTTCAATTCTACTTACAAAGGTATAACTGACCAAGTTGCTACAAATCGTAATTAGCTTAAGGGGAAAGGTCTCCTACATTTGGAAAACACATTAAAAGCCAGTAATATTTCAGACAAAACCAAAAAATTATAACCACATTCTTGAGTTTACCTAATCCCATGTAACTAATCCTTTTTGCTAGGTTTTATGAAATCAGAGTTTCCATTAGACTTTTTAAGTTTCTTACCCAAGTTCAGCAGTATGATCTGTAAGTTATCAGAAATGCGTACTCAGCAGAAAGTCCTTTCTATGAATCTTCTCGAAGATGAAGCATTTTTGCAAAGCATCAGCTTAACTGTCTGTGAATAACAATACTTAAAAAGACAGGGTTAAAGATCTGATTACAATGTTATTCACAAAAGAAGCATAAACAAGTTGCTGTGACATATAATATTTTAAGGTAACTAGGTTTATGACTGATAACATTATACCAGGACATATCCAAATTTCATAAACTTTATATGATTTCTAGAATGTAAATAACATTTACCTATAAAGTATAATATGAGGAGGTTTATCAGTCATTTGACAATGCTTTCTGTGTAATTTAACATACCAAAGAATCCTAGTTAGTTTAATATTTCTCTCTGAGATGACTTAGGGGCCCTCTGAAGCATCCCAAAGTTAGCTGAGGTCAAAAGAACTTTAATTAGAATTTGATAGGAATTTTGTCAAAAACATCAAAAAGTTTCAAAACACTTGGTCAAATAGGATCAAAGGTCACTGTGAATATTTATTCACTTAACCGAAGTGACAAAAGATTTCAAAAGCAGATACAGATTACTTAAAGGCAAGAAAGTGCATACAATCTGTTACCAAAAGTGACATTCTAAGAAAACTTTGTTCTCTTAACTGAGAGAAACCAAATCTAGTCCTGCACCAGCCTACTTTTAATAACAAAATCCATTTACCTAATTAAATTTAATCTAATCCCAGTCCGACCATGCACAAAAACTCCTTTTTCAGGGCTCCCTTTCTACAAACCTTCCATAACTTTCTGTACCCATATTAGCTTGTCCCTTATTTTTACATCCAGAAACAACCAGCTCTAAAATAAAATTACCTTTTTTTCCCCTTTGACAAAAATGTATTTTCATTTTTCACACCTTCTTTAACTGAAAGTATACATCCTACCTTCCTGGAATACTGAAATATTTCCTTTATTATTTTAGTAGCTTTAATTACATTTATTATAATTTAAAATCTTAATCTCTAGCAAACACCAAGAAGCAAGCAATTTTTTAAAATGTTATTTCCAGTGTACTTTTTAAAAATAATTAATTAATTAATTTTTGGCCGTATTGGGTCTTCATTGCTGTGCGTGGGCTTTCTCTAGTTGCGGTCAGTGGGGGCTACTCTTCATTGCGGTGCGTGGGCTTCTTATTGCGGTGGCTTCTCTTGTTGTGGAGCATGGGCTGTAGGCGCGTGGGCTTCAGTAGTTGTGGCGTGTGGGCTCAGTAATTGTGGCTCGCGGGCTCTAGAGTGCAGGCTCAGTAGTTGTGGTGCATGGGCTTAGTTGCTCCGTGGCATATGGGATCTTCCCAGACCAGGGCTCTAACCCATCCCCTGCATTGGCAGGTGGATTCTTAACCACTGTGCCACCAAGAAACAAGCAATTTTGAACTATCATACCAGCACTTCCTGATTGGAACTTATGAACATATTCCATAACCTCTATTTAAAATGACCTAGATGTTCAATGAATTAACGAACAATGAATGTTCGTTATTTAACTTAACTTAGCAAAACTTAGGTTACCGAAAGTCTGGAGAAAGTATTTTAGATAGACATACCTACAACATAATTATTCCTAAAAAAAAAAAAAAAAAAGTTCACGTGAAAACTCTTAACTCATTTACCTTTATTTTATAACTTATGAAACTCATAGCAAGTTAATATTCTGACAAACTCTGTAACAAAAATAACATGAACTTATTGGCCATTAGTAAACCTAGGAACAATAAAAGTAAGACATGTCTGTATTGATTAAATGAACAAGTTTAAGCTAGCTTTAATATCAGATACTAATTTCATATTGAATATTTCCTAATCATGTGAAACTGAAACTTTTTCTGGCCAGTTTCTGTTATAGTTAGAAGTATTTAATTTGTAAGAGCTTACTAAGTCAATTAAATGAGCTCATTTACAAGTTAATTTTTACATAAAGACAGAACCAGAGATCTCACAGTTTTTCCGCTTCAGATTAAAAATACCTCTCTTTTTTCCCTTCAGTCTCAGGGACTACAGAAGATCAGATAAATTCCTGAGAGTCCAGGCAGAACATTTACATTTTAAAGGCTTAGGGAAAGAAATGCAAGTTCCTCATAGAAAACAAGCTTCCCCTAACTGCATATGCAAAAACCCGTCATCATGGCCATTTTCAGGGATTTTTTTCCCTCTGTTTCCAAATACCCAATTCAGTTTAAACAAAGAACAGTAATCGACAATAATACATCTTATTCACTCACATGCACATGCCTCACTTTCAGAGGAATATGAATCAGCATTCAAGTTACTAGACCCTTTAACGAAGGTCAAAACCAGGAAGAGAGAACAGGATTTGGACTCAGGTACCAAAATACTCATGCGCACACACCCAAGATAAAAGCCAAAGCAATTCCAAAAGGCTCACTTTCATACAATAGCAGAGCCATTAGGGGCCATTGTTCTCTAGATCTCAGGGAGTACTGAGGCCAAACAGAGTTACAATTTAAAAAAATCATTTGTGGGAGCATAGCTGAAGGTCTTCCAGTTTTGCAAAATCCACCCTAGGGGCACTATGAGATAGAATAGTTACGATTATCCATACTTAATTATTCATGGAAGGTGTTCTCAACTCTCAAGCAAACCAACCAAAGCAATGCAGAATAGTCTCTCAGGATCACAGTTCTTTAGCCCCAGAAAGGGAGATTCCCAACCGATGCCCCATCAGTCAGAGACAAAGCCAAATGACTGTGCTCGAGTCCGAAGGGGAGAACCCCAGCCAATGCCCCATCAGAGATGAAGCCAAAATGACCAAGCCTTAGTCCAGAAGGGAAAATCCCAACAAATGCTCTGCCATACGCAAAACCAATGCAATAGGGAAGAACACCCTGGTGTTGCCATACGCGAGCCCCATTACTTACCAAAGATGTCTCAACCCGGCTGGCTGCAAGTGCTCAGGTCTGTCCCTGAGACACAGGTGCTCAGGCAGCTGCTGGACAGGACCCGGGAGCCACCTGTCAGGGCACGATATGCCACAGGGGAGACATCCACTCAGGACTACGGCCCCACATTGGGTGCCACAATTGTTACTGAACCAAAACTTGGGTCTGCTCACCAGCTCGCAGTAAAGCCAATCTACTGATACCAGGCTGTGGTAAGGGAAAGTGCAATGTTTCTTGTAAGGTGCCGTATAAGGAGTCCAGGACAGCTAATGCTCAAAAAGCCCGAACTCTCTGATGGGTTTCACCAAAACATTTTTAAAAGCAAGGTGAGGGAGGGAAGTCCCAGGGTATGTGATTAGCTCATGCACAGTTCTCTGACTGGTTGATGGTGAAGTATCAGGGTGGTGTCACAGGAGTTAACATTATCAATCCTTAGGCTCCAGTAGGTCTGGGGGCTACAAGCTCATGGTCATCAAGTAGTTAATTCCTTCCACTTGGTGGGGGGTTTTAGCATCTGTAAAACAACTCAGGGAATGTGCATCAGATACTGTTATCTAGGTACTTCAGAGAGGAGCTAAAGCAGAGGATGGGGGTGGGGAGGGAATCTGTTCCAGGAAGTTCCCATAGGGTCCTGCTCGGTACAGGGGTAATTTGGTAGCATCTGCTAAAATTTAAAATATATGTACCCTTTGGCCCAGCATTTCTACGTCACAGTGTCCGCCCTAGGGAAACACATCCATGCACATAGAGGCAAGCACAAGGATGTTTGGAGCAGAATTATTTGCAATAGGGACAAACTGGAAACAACCTAAATGTTCAACTAAAGGGGATTTGTTTTTTTAAAAAAAATTACGGCATCATGCTGTATTGTATGCTGCGGTAGATAAGAGAGGAAAGTGGATCTACATATATTAAAATAGAAATATCTACAAGACATATTGTAGAGCTTAAAAAGCAAGCTGCAGAAAAATGACCAAAACACACATACGGCGTCAAAAACAGTGATAACTCTGGGGAAGGGGTGACATTGAGGCTGAGAGGGGATAGAAAGGAGAAATGTTTTAAATTTATATGCATTGCGTTGTTCCAAATGTTTAAAGCAGCAATGGATTTATATATTGCGGGAACTATTTTACAAGCTTTTAAGGCAAATTAAACAGCCCACCTGCCAAGTGCAGGTGAGGAGAGGAAGGTACTGGCCCAGTACCTCAGCCTGGTTCCAGGAGGGCAGTGCTCTGGGTCTCTGAGGCCTGAGGGGCTGGAATGAATGGACAGTGAAGAGACCCTGGAGGCTGCCTTTGATGGAACCCAACACCAGTGTGATGTAAATGGACCCCTGGAAAGGAACAGGTCCCAGGGTTTCACACCTTCTCCAAACAGTGCCCAGCACTTTAAAGGAAGGATGGCTGGCTTTGATTCTCCCTGTCCCTGGGGATGGAAGCGAGAAGCAGCAGGTGTCACCTCACACAGCTCGGTGGCTTTTTGAGAGTGAGGCACTGAGGCAGAGGCTCACGGGGTGTGGGGCGCGCTGTGAGCCCTGTGTTTATGGGCTCAGGAATGGGGAACGGGAGGAGGGTGGGTAGGAGCCAAGGGTCACGTTAAAAATACTCCACCTTTGGGGCTTCTCTGGTGGCGCAGTGGTTGAGAGTCCACCTGCCGATGCAGGGGACACGGGTTCCTGCCCCGGTCCGGGAAGATCCCACATGCCGCGGAGCGGCTGTACCCGTGAGCCATGGCCGCTGAGCCTGCGCGTCCGGAGCCTGTGCTCCGCAACGGGAGAGGCCACAACAGTGAGAGGCCCGCGTACCGCAAAAAAAAAAAAAAAAAAAATACTCCACCTTTAAGAATCAGATTGGTGGGGAGGCTGCTCCAGCTGAATCCACGCAGAAGGGTTCCTTAACCTCTCTGAACCTCAGTTTCCTTTTCTGTAAAGTGGGGTGCAGGCTCTTGCCCACACCCCGCCCCCCGATTTGTGAATGTGGCTAAGGCCGCAGGCTCCCGAGTCAGACTGCCTCCAGTCTAATTGCAATGCTGCCACTGCCAGCTGTGTATCTTAACCTGTCCAAGGCTGCAGCTTCCTTCCTGATCCACAAAACAGGACCCCAACTCTTCCCTAATCTCAAAGGACTATGCATGATGAGATTTAAGTGAGACCGCATCGGTAAAGTCTTAACACAGTGCTCAGCTCTAGGACGTGCTCAAACATTTGCCACAGTCATTAAGGTGGTTTTTCTTTACTAAGCACCTCTGTGCCAGGAAATGTCCTGAGCATTGAAGATACACGCCTGAATAAGTCACAGTCCCTGTTCTCATGGTGTTTCCAGTTTAATGGGGGCTAAGTAAAGACATGCAGAGACACCCCTCACTGTGATTCACTCCAGGCTACAAGGACAAATACTCTGAGGTCCTACCCTCATCTCCCCTAAAGTCAGAATTCAGGCCCTAAGATCCAGGCGGCTTTGCCTTGGCAAGTGGAGCGTTTTCTTGGTCACCGAACTCCAGTCACTTCAGGGAGAGGACTCTTCTGGGGTCACTGAGTTTTACTGAACACAAGTTGGCCTGACTTCCAACAAATCTTTCATGCAAGGGGGGTTGGCGGGCATGCAAGGGACAATTCTTTGAACTCCAAGTCCAGGGAGCTGCTCCTTAGGAGAGTCTGGCTTTGTAATGATAACGTTGCCCTTGGGACCCAGCCTCACTTCCCTGGTGTGTGTGGGGAGATGTGAGAAGAAGCTCAGATCCCACTCCAGGCCTCTGGAGCATGTCCTTTTTCTTTGTCCCAGAATTTTCTTCTACAGATGAGGTTACTTGTCCTCTTACTCTTTTTGTTTAAACCATGAAAGAGGCTTGGCCAAATCCCAGACACCCTCCCTTTTCTATGCCCTCCTTGGTGGCAGAGCTCAAAATTGGAGCACGCCGGGGGAAACATCAGGACCCCAGGCCCTTCTGTCCACACAGAGTAATCCTTGGGCAGGCAGCAGGGGGCCTCCCTCATTCCAGCCCTGATTAACTCACTGTGGAATCACCCACTTTCCTCATAGAGCCCGGGGTTCCCAGTGTGGGTGCATTCATTCATTCACTCATTCACTTCATTCATTCTTTTAATAAATCATTATTGGGCATCCAATCCAAGCCCAGCTTTGGATCAGGCCTTGGGGAGACAGCTGTGAACAGGTTCCAGCTCCCCCTCAAGGCGAGTACAATCTGGTGGAGGAGAGAGGGCTCAAACAATCACAACTGAGTGGTGACTATTAATATAAGGGCAATCTGGGGTGCTGTGGAATCATGTATGTGATCAAGGGGGACTTCCTTGAGGAAGTGGCATTTCAGCAGAGACTTAAAGGATAAAAAGGAATAGCCAGGCAGAGTTGGGGAGTGCCCCCTGGGTAGAGGGGCAGCTTCTGAAAAAGTGGGGGAGTTAGAGACAGCATGGCTTTCAGGGAACCCAAGTGGTTCCCGGTGGCTGGAGTGTGGGGTGTGAGGGAGGCGGCCCCGTTTCCTCGCTGACCTTCCCTCATATCATGGCCCCTGCGTTCCCTCCACTCCAGCCACTCTGGCCACCTTGCTGTTCCCTGAACTTCTGGCACACTCCAGCCTCAGGACTCTTGCTCTAGCTGTTTCCTCTGTCTGCGACCTGCTTCCCCAAGACACTTGTGTGGCTAACTCCCCGGCTTCCTACAAGTCTGTGCTCGCATCTCGCCTTCTCAATGAGGCCCCCCCAGCAGTCATTTATTACCGCGCACTGCCCCCATTTACCACTTCCCACTCCTCTCCAACTCTAACTTTCCTTCTTTCCACGTACCTATCACCTTTTAACACACTATCTACTTATTCATTATGCTCATTGTCTATCTCCCTCGCTAGAATGTCAGCTCCACAAGGTCAAGGACCTTTGTCTATTTTCACCGAGGCATCCCAAGTCCTTGAACATGTGGAGGAGCAAATAAATGGGATTTGAGAGGCTGGCAGGGAGGGGATAGGCTGCAGAGGCCTTGAAGGTCAGGGGGAAGGCAGGTGAGTTTGATTCCAAGTGCAAAGGGAAGGACCAAAGTGTGGTTTGAGTAGGGCCGGATCAGAGTCTGTGTTACATTTTAAAAGCTTGCTCTGGAATCTGTGAGGAGAACAGTTTGAAGGAGGGCAAGCTACTGCAGACATTCAGGCATGGGGTGAGGAGGCACGTGGGCTAGGGTGGGGGCACTGGAAGAAGTGGGTGGATTGAAGAGATCCCAGGAGGTAGACTTGGTGAGCTGAGGACTATGGGGTTGCAGGAAGACAGGGCAAGGCAAACCCCAGACTCCTGCCTGAGCCGCAGGGCTGGAATGGAGCCACTTGCTAAGATGGGAGGACAGAGGGGGAACAGGTTGGGGGCTGGAGTGGTCAAGAATTCCATTTGGGCTCTGGTGAGTGGGGCCTATTAGACTTTCAAGTGGAGATGTCAAGTAGCCTGTTGGACAAAGTTTAACTAAGCTCAGAGTGAAAGTCTGAATTGGAAATAAACATTTGGGAATCATTGGCTTAGAGTTGTTTTTCAAGTCATGACAGAGTAGAGGGAGAACAAAAGGTGCCTAAGAAATGACACTGACGACCAAACCCTGAAGCCTTCTGAAATTGCTCTTGAAGCATGAGGAGTTTGCCAGAAAGGCAGGGAAAAGGCAATCCAGGTAGAAGAAACAGTGTGGATGAGATCTCACATACCAGAACATGGCTGTCCGTACTCTTCAAAACTGTCAAGTTCATCAAAAGCAAAGAAAGTCTGAGAAACTGTCACAGCCCAAAGGAGCCTAAGGAAATAAGACAACTAAATGTAATGTGGTATCTTGGATGAGATCTTAGAACAGAAAAAGAGTATTAGGTAAAAACTAAGGACATCTGAATAAGGTCTGGACTTTAGTTAATAATAATGTTATAAGCGATATCATATGATATCGCTTGTATGTGGAATCTATAAAAAGGGGGTACAAATGAACTTATCTACAAAACAGAAAGAGTTACAGATGTAGAAAACAAACTTATGGTTACCAGGAGGTAAGCAGGGGTGGGATAAATTGGGAGATTGGGATTGACATATATACACTACTATATATAAAAATAGATAACTAATAAGGACCTTCTGTATAGCACAGGGAACTCTACTCAATATTCTGTAATTGGGGAAAAGAATCTAAAAAGTGGATATATGTATATGTATAACTGACTCACTTTGCCGTACACCTGAAACTAACACGAGATTGTAAATCAACTATACTCCAATAAAATTAAAAAAAGAATAGACATCCTCACACCCAGTCAGACTCAATAAAGTGATTTCCATCATGAATTGGGGGGAATTCAAAAAAAATAATAATGGTGTTATTAGTTAATAATTAGTTAACAGTTTAATAATTAGTTTAATTAGAAAAGATATGCCATACTATGTACATGTACATCTACATATATGTAGGATTTTAATAAGAGAGAAATAACAGAAGTTGGATGCAGAGTATAAGGAACTCTCTCTACTATGTTCTCGATTTTTCTCGAAATCTAAAACTGTTCTAAAAAATAGTCATTTAAAAAAAAGCATGAGCCTCACAAATGATGCCCAAACACACACACACACACACACACACACACACACACACACACACACACACACTCTCACACTCCAAGGACTATAGTACTTTGTTTCTCTGGAGAGGACTTTGACCCTGGCCAGGGTCACTCTGAATATCTCTTCACTCCTCCCCCTGGCAAGGAACAGAGGGTCCTCACCTCCACCTACTTTCTTTCTGTTCACAGAAAGAATACTCTCCTGGGGCCATATTTCATAATGAAAATGAGAAGCAGAGACTAAATGGATCAGGTAAGTCAGACCCGCCTACAATTCCTTGGGGATGCAACCAGAGTTAATCTTTTGGTAATGCTCTGTAAAAGCACATTCCTCAGTCATAATTTTCCTAAACCCGCACCTTGTTCAATAGCTGGCTTGGTTTTCCTCCTGCAGTAAAAGCTTTGGCACCATCTGGGTTCAAATTCCTTCTCCACTACTAACTAGTTATGTGATCTTGGGCAAGTCACTTGAGCCTTATTTTCCTCATCTCTAGAAGGGGCATAACCATGCTTGATCAAAGAGTGGGTTAAATGAGATGAATGGTACATTAGATATAATTTCATCCTTTGAAGAATGGATATGAGATAGTGAATGCCAAATGTCTGGCATGGTGCCTGGCACTCGTGGTGGCTGGTTGTTGATAAGAAACATGATCAGTCTGGCCAATGACTGAGGTATCCAAAGATCAAAGTGTGTCACTTTGGTCCTTGGGATTCTGTGTGATGACAGGGACCTCTGAGCCAGAGCAGAAGCTGGGCCTGGGCAGTGGTCAAGGGAGAGCCAGAGACAACTTGGTTGGCAGCTGGCCTAGGTGGCACCAAGGCTGGAGAAGACACAGAGGCAGAGGGAGGTGGTACTGTGTGGCCAAGGCCCCGGCAGCTAGCTCAAGACTGATCCACAGACACAGCCTTAAACAGAGGCCATCCAGTACCCTGGACAGCTCCGGGGTGGGGGGCGGGTTGGCGGTGTGTGTGGAGAGCAGTCTATAGATTTCAGGGGCATTGGTTTTGTGGGTGGAGAACTGAACTGGGTGTTGATTCCTCCAACTAGCTCTTTGAGCATGAGCAAGCCACCTCACCTCCCTGAGTCTCAACTACATCATCTCTAAGGTGGTATCTTGGATGGGATTCCTACATTCATGTTAACATACTTACCTTTCAGTGTTTTCGTGAAGAGTAAATAAGATAACAGAGAGGCAACAGAGTGGCCCATTTCTGAGGTCAGACCATCTGAGTTTGTATGACAGCTCCACACTGTGTGACCTCAGATAAACTGCTTAACCTCTCTGAGCCTGTTTCCTCTTCTGTAAATTGGAAAACTAATAGACCCTAATTCATAGGATTGTGAAGATGAAACAAAATAGGACATAAAGCACATGAACATTAGTTTTTGTTTTAGAAGAAACAGAGCACACCACCAGACACAGGGTAGATAATCAAAGTTGTTGTTTTCTTATATTTTCCAAACTATCTGTTTGACTTTGCCCCTCCACCTTTAGACTCTTGGTTGGTCCTCCCATTTCTGGATGTTAAAGGAATTTCACAAAGCCAGAGAAATCAGTCTTGTGGAATCCCACGGGCTTCCCATCCCAACTTTCTTCCCCCAGCAAAGCCCCCACTTCTCAGTGTCACCCACCACAGGATGCCTTGGAACACTTTTCAAAAAAATACCAATATACAGTGTTTGTTCTGTGCTAGCCACTGTGCTTAGAGATAATGTGTTGGTTACCCTCATACCTGAGAGATGAGTACCATGGTTATCCCCATTTTACAGATGAGAAAACTGAGGCTCTGTGAGAATAGATAACTAAATCGTAGGGTCACACAGCTATTAATTAGTGGTGCTGGACCTGATCCCAGGGGTGGCACTTCAGAACCCCACACCCGCTTGTAGCATTCAACAAGGCCAGCGGCCAGGGAAATAGAGAAGAGTAGGTAGGAGACCGAGGCTGGAAATCAGGACACCGGGTTCTCACCTTGGCCCTGGAACCCTGAAGCTAGGAGTCCTCATGCCAGACGCTTACCCGCGCCCAGTCTGCTGCCTGGGCAGGGATACCTACCTGGCCCCTGCCCCCCGTCCCTCCCCCGCGGGCGCCTCTGGGCCTGGCCCTCTGGCAGCCACTGTAACCTGATCCGCGGCGGGGTTTGGTTCTCGGGCAGCGTCACCGTCACGGAGGCGCTCCGACCCGGGACTGCGCTCCGACCCGGGACTGCACTCCGCGGTGCGCTCCCAGCCTGCAGTGCCGGCTCCGCAGACCCGTGCACCGGCGCATGGCGCAGAGGCTGAGCGAGCGGGTCCGGGGGCCCAGCGAGGCCACCGGCCTCTACCGGGCCGTGCTGCTCAGGTCCGGTAAGTGGGGGCAAGTCTACCCGGCCCCCCGCCTCCGGGAGAGCGCGAGGAGGGCATGGCGGGAGCACTGCCCTCAGCCCCTGGCTAGCAGGGCGCCTCGGTCCTTCTTTACTGGTCTGCTTTCCTCCTTTCCTTTCCTTCCATCCTCCGTTCTTTCATTCTTTTTAATTACTTTTTTTCTTCTTTCCTTACTTTCATTCCTTCTTTCCTTCCTACATTCGTCCTTTTGGGGATCTACCCTTATTAGATATATTGCTTTATTCCTTTATATGCACTTGCGGTGCGCGCGCACATACGCACACTCAGTGTTCCCTGACTACAAAAGTCCCGCAAGCTTCCACCTCCTGGCCAGCCCCTTAAGCAGAGACTCACACAAAGTGGGGGAAGGAGGCATTGGTAGGCGTGGGAGAACGGACATGGGTAAGACTGGTAGCGCGCGGTGGGGCGTAAAGAAGCGCAAGCCCACTGGTGAAGGACTTCCAATGTCCAGTGAGGGGAAAGGGCGAGGGGGGAACAAGTTACAGGAAGGTGAGGAACGGGTTTTCTATAGGTATGCATTTAAGGAGAAAACGATTTGGAAAGAAACACCTGGTGATTGTTTTCGAGGATGCGAGTTGGATAAGTGTTTTTTTAATTTGTCTTTTTACTCATTTGCAGTAAGCACATACTACTTTTCTACTCTGGACAATAGTTTGTTTATTTAGGAAAATGAAACAAAAGTAATATAGGGCCAGTGTGAAAATAATTTGGCCCGTACAGGGATGTAGAAAGAAGAAAAATCATGCCCGCAGTAAGCATCTGGGGTGTTTCCTTCCGGACTCTGTGCTTGGAGAGAGACGTTCAGAGGGGGTGAAAATCGGTCTCCTGCCGGCTCCCTGCCAGCTGGGGGTGTGTGATTAGAAAACGTCAAGGGCCTTGGGCTCCCGAGGCAAGCTAACCTCTGCCTTGGGCAAGGAACCTACCCCACCCGGTAGTCCTGCCCACTGACCCCTGCAGCCGAAAGCGCTAGGCGAGCCGGAGCCGCTGGCCGCGGGCCTGCAGGAGCGGCGCTCGCCCGCCGCCCGCACGTAGTCGGCTCTGGGACCGATTGGCGTTTCTTCCTTAGGTTGGCCCCGCCCCGGGGAGATCTCGCCGCGGAGTTACTGCTTGGGAGCTTTGAAACAACGGTTCTCTACGTCCAAAAGCACGGTCTAGGCAAGACTTCAGGACTGGCGGCGCCTTCCTGGAGCGCGGTATCTTAAATCTTGGCTGAGCCAGGGCAGGCAGAAAGCGAGGAGCTCTATAATTCGAAGAGGCTGATTTCAAACCTCAGCTCCAGAAATGTCCCCACAAAACACTCTTCCTAGGTGTCCCTATCCAGTTCCTTTCTTCTCACTAAGATGAGAATAGGGTATCTCTAACCTGAAGATCCTGTGTTCCCTCTAACCTGGAACTGCAGCAGTGAGGCTCACTCAAACAGTCACATTTTCCACTCGCAACACAGCCAGAATAGCAGACATACCAGAGTCGTTCCAGGGGCCACATGCTTGCCCGGCAACTGTACCACACACAGCTGTAAGGCAGGAAGGCAGCAGAGGCTGCTTACTGGGGCCTCACGGAGGGACCGCTTGGCACTGTGCTACTGACTCAGTCTTCACAGTCCTTCAAAGTCACTGCTGATTGTCATCCCCATTTCATAGATGAGGACACTGAGGCTCAGAGAGCTTAAGCAGCATGCCCATGGTCCTGCTACAGGGGCTCTTCTATCCCACTAACATGTAGAAAGCACATTCAAACTTTGGTCCATCTATGCGAAGTCTGCCCGTCTTCTGAGAATAGTAATAATGGCAAATGATTGCTGGTCACTAGCTATCGCCACTCTCTCTGACAAATACTGTAGATCTGTCTTCTCATCAACTTCATTCATTTATTCATTTAACCAATATTTGTTGACCACTATTATGCACTAAGCCCAATGCGAGGCACGGGGATGTGCTGATAAAGTAAATGGATAAGTTCCTCCTCTCAGGGAGGTAAGTACTATTAAACTCTATTTTAAAACATGAGGAAACGGAGCCTCAGAAGGTAACTTGACTTGTCTAAGGTCACACAGCCAGTCAAGGGTGGAGCTGAGATCCAAACCCAGGGCCATGTGCCTCTGGAGCCACTACTCTGGCTGTCTCACACAATGAAGAGCAAGAAGTAAGAGTGGGGTGAGGAGCCAGCTGGGCCATTTATTGAAAGAGGCAAGAGCCTCCTTCTTTTAGAAGCCCCCAAGGATGGGATTATAGAATCAAACCCAAGACGGCAGCCATGTTCATTTACAATAGCCTGGAAGCATGCACCAAGTAATATAATGCTTCGAGAAAATTTTTCATTCCAAGTTATTTTAAAATAATTTCTTAGTATTAAAGTAATACATGTTCATCATGAATGTTTTGGAAAATGGAGAATGAAGAGGGGGAAGCCTTACCCGTAATCGCACTAACCACGAGCAGCCGCTGGTAATATCAGGGGAGGTCTCCTTCCAGTTTTGCTATGCGAGACTTGTGTGGGGTTGTGTGGTTCACATTGCTGAGATTGTACTGACTCTAATTTTTAATCCCATTTTTTTTCACTTGCATAAAAATCTTACTGTTTTTAAATGGGTTACTGAGATAACAGCTACCACTTTGGAACACTGACGCTGTGGCAGGCACTGTGTGAAGGGCTTCCCATGTCATACCTCCTTTATTCCTCAAAAGAATGCCCCATTTTAGAGACGAGGAAACAGGAAGTTGAAGGTCACCTAGCTACCCAACAGTGGAGCCAGGATCGGTATCTGGGTTGACACCAGAGCCCATGTTCTTAACCACTAAGATGGAAGGGTCACCTCTGGGGAATAACTCATGCTTGGCCATGCCTGGTAAGCTATGCAGTGCTGTAGTAAAGGTCCACCTGAGGCTCGTTTCCTACCTGGAGCTCAGCCCAGGTTCCTGCTAGGGAGGGAAGCATCTCTCTGCAGCATGGACCGAGGGACACCTCCCCAGGTGCCTGTGGGCATCAGCAACTGTGCTTCTCTGCACCCAGAAGGGTGGTCATAGCTTCCATTGCTGCCTGCCAAGTAGGGTTGCCAGATAAAATAGTTAAATTTGAATCTCAGATACACAATGAATGTTATTTTAGTGTAAGTGTGTCTCAAATATTATATGGGTATGCTTATGCTAAAAAACTATTCGTTGCTTATCTGAAGTTCAAATTTAACTGGGCATGCTGATTTTTTTTCTTTTTTTTTACCCATATATACATTCTTTTTTATATTCTTTTCCATTATGGTTTATCCCAGGAGATTGGATATAGTTCCCTGTACTATACAGTAGGACCTTGTTGTTTATCCATTCTATATGTAATAGTTTGCATCTACTAACCCCAAACTACCAGTCCATCCCTCTCTCTCCACCCCTCCCACTTGGCAACCACAAGTCTGTTCTCTATGTCTGTGAGTCTGTTTCTGTTTCGTAGATAGGTTCATTTGTGTCATATTTTAGGTTCCACATATAAGTGATATCATATGGTATTTGTCTTTCTCTTTCTGACTTACTTCACTTAGTATGATCATCTCTAGTTGCATCTGTGATGCTGCAAATGGTATTATTTTGTTCTTTTTCATGGCTAAGTAGTATTCCATTGTATATATGTACCACATCTTCTTTATCCATTCATCTGTTGATGGACATTTAGGTTGTTTCCAGGTCCTGGCTACTGTGAATAGTGCTGTTATGAACATAGGGGTACATGTATCTTTTTGAATTATAGTTTTGTTTGGATATATGCCCAGGAGTGGGATTGCTGAATCATATGGTATTCTATTTTTAGTTTCCTGAGGAACCTCCATACTGTTTTCCATAGTAGCTGCACCAACTTGCATTCCCACCAACAGTGCAAGAGGGTTCCCTTTTCTCCACACCCTCTCCAGCATTTGTTATTTGTAGGCTTTTTGATGATGGCCATTCTGACCAGTGTGAGGTGATACCTCATTGTAGATTTGATTTGCATTTCTATAATGATTAGTGATGTTGCACATCTTTTCATGTGCCTACTGGCCATCTGTATGTCTTCTTTGGAGAAATGTTTTAGATCTTCTGCCCATTTTTCAATTGGGTTGTTTATTTTTTTGTTGTTGTATGAGCTGTTTGTATATTTTGGAGATTAAGCCTTTGACAGCTGCGTCACTGGCAAATATTTTCTCCCATTCTGTAGGTTGTCTTTCCCTTTTTTTATGGTTTCCTTTGCTGTGCAAAAGCTTTTAAGTTTAATTAGGTCCCTCATTTGTTTAGTTTTGTCTTTATTTCTATTGCTTTGTGAGACTGACCTAAGAAAACATCGGTACGATTTGTGTCAGAGAATGTTTTGCGTATCCTCTCTTCTAGGAGTTTTACGGTGTCATGTCTTATGTTTAAGTCTTTAAGCCATTTTGAGTTTATTTTTGTGCATGGTGTGAGGGCGTGTTCTAACTGCATTGATTTACATGCATGGACATGCTGCATTTTTGTTAGCTACATTTGGCAACCCCACTGCCAGGCATTATGGAAGTTTGCTTGGCTTGACAAGCCATGGTCTAACCAGGTTCCCCTCTACACACACCCACTCACATACTCACATCCCTTTCCCTGTGCCTCGATCTACTGTCCATATTTTGTCTAGCTACAAGTGAATTAAAATATGCTGGAGGTTGGGGGCACCCCAGGGTCCTTCTGCAGCTAAGAGACCAGATTAACCATGCCTGACTGCAGCTGGGTTGAGAGCCAGCTTTCTGAAATAAGACTCTTGGTTCTTCCCCACTCCCTTGCACTTTCCTGTTTCCATGCTTGAAATCCCTCCACCGGGTAAATTCTTCCTGGTTCAGACTCGTTGTAAAGGCAACGCTCATTCCTTTTATAATCTCTCCACAGATCCCATGACAAGTTTTCTTGCCAGTACAGCTTCTCCTGCCATGTCCTTTGAAAAGAGCATGTTGGGGGTGGGGGAAGGTTGGATCCTAAGGCTATTTTGTGGGTGGCTTCTCAGAAACCTCATTGAGGCCTTGAAAAGGGGCCTTGGAGATTTAGACTGAATACAGGGCTGAGGAGGAAGTTTGGAGTTGCCATGGAAACTTCGTGTCTGATGTTTGTAGGCCCAGATAAGCTGCTGCAGGTGCCTGTCAGCTGGGAGAAAGGGGGGGGCAAAAATTAAAGGAAAAGAGGTTTTTGGAGTTGTTTAATGCAAGCTGCAGCCCTAGCCCACTATAGCTGCAGGAAAATTCCTCAGCTTCCATGCATGAATGCCTCTCCTGGTCTTCACTACCCCCTTCTTTTTAGCTCCTTTAGCTCCCAAGAAAACAAACTTCAGAGGGACAGGAGGGGAGTGTGGGACAGGTGTGCTCAGCCTCCAGGATCCCCTTTCATTCCTCCAGGGGCTGAGCAAAAATTCGGATCCTCAGGCCCCTGCAGTCCAGAGTCTTACCTTATGGGAGCATGGGAGGGCCTCCGTCAAAAGCCACATAGACCAAGGCAGGAGGCAGGAACCGGGGTTGAATTTGGCCATTACCTGGAGTAAACTCTTAAAAGCCTCATTTGACCAAAAGCCCTCTATTTTACAGTATGCAAAATGTACATGACTGAACCAGATGTGACTTTTAACTATGGTTAGTTGGAAAAGGTTGCTCTTTCCCATATTTTTCACCTGTATTGTTTTGTTCTGATAACAAAAGAAATATATGCTTTTTTTTTTTTTAAAGCTAAAAACATTACAGAAATATTGAGATAAAGGATAAGGACCTGTAATTTTCTGCTGTAGAACAGTGGTGCTCAGACGCCTAAATGTAAGCAGATCCCCTGGGGACATGTTAAAATTCCAGACTCCTAGGCCCCTCCCTCATAGCTTCTAATACAGTGATCCAGAAACATGACCCAGTAATTCCATTTTAACCCTCATTCCGACTGCAGGCTAGTAATGACATTTGAGATACGTTGGTCTAGAACTGACTTCCATTAACAGTTCAGTGTATACGCCTCCAGATTGGTTCTCTATGCATATACTAACTTTTTTATCTTGGAAAAAAAGGGTAGAGGAATCAGACTATATATGATTTTGCTCTTTGATTTTTCACCAAACATGTAGAAGACATCTTTTTAGGGTAATAAATAGATGTGCTATTGATGGCATCCCCTTATGGGCCGTAGCATAATTTCTTACTGATGGGGTATGGCTTGAGAAATGGTGGCTTGACCTCATATATAGTTACACGCACACACACGTGCTCACACACGTGCACAGACACAGCAAGATGGTGCTGTCACAAGCTGAGGGATATCAACATCTTTGGTGTCTGCAAGTCAATACTAGTTATTGAGCACCTTGCTACCGGGACAGAAATACTAAGAGGAATAAGGTGAGGCCCCGGCCCTCAGGCTGGTGGTCTGGTGGGTGAGGCTGGTGGGTTTGTGCACAGGTTGGACCATGAGAAGAGCTTTAGTGGAAGAAGTACAGTGAGTCCCAGCTGCCTGGGGAAAATGGCACCCAACCTTGTGGGATTCCTGTCCAGCTCTCCTTGGCTCTCAATTGCTCCGGGGCTGCCATCAGAATCTTCCAAGAAAGGGAACACAAAGTGGGGATGGAGGACATGGCTGGTATGAGGACTGAGAGTCTGCTTCTCTGGAGTGAGAGGGACTGTGGGGTCTGTCTGCCTCAGGCGGTGAGCAGAGTCCTCCCGCCCAAGGATCCGTCTTGTTCCTCCACCTGTCAGAGGACACTGGGATTGGTTCAGACAAGCCACTGTGGGCCCTGGGACATGCCCCAAGTACTAGTCATTTGCACAGCAGGACAACACGTGGGTGGGGACCAGAGGCAGTGAAGAGTGCTTGACAAGAATTTGGTTGCGGTCTTCCACCGGCAGAATTCAGTGAAGTTAAGCCACAGCACGATGGGGAGCTGCGGGAGGCACCACTCAAAGTACGTTAAGAGAAACAATTAGGAAGGAGAAACAACTCGAGGATTTGGGACCCTGCAAATTGAAGTGGCTCCAGAATGGGGGGGCTTGGCCACAGCTCCCAGGTCATGCAGACCTGCCTGCCCCTTCTTCCTTCTATCTCCCTCATACCCCACACTCCACCCCACCGGCCTCCTTCCATCATGCCCAGCTCCTTCCCTCGCTGGGGCCTTTCCACTAGCTCTTCCCACTCTCTGGAATGCTCTCCTCCTCGCCATTCCAGCCTCCCTAAAATGTCACCTCCCCACTGTCCACCCTACCTAAGTTCCCAGTCCCTCCCTTGCGCCTTGCCCAGTCTTGCTTTCATCACAGTGTTCATTGCAGCTCTACATTTTCTTGTCTGTCTTATTTTTTTGTCTGAACCCCACCTTGAAAGTAGGTTACCTGAGCACAGGGATACTGTCTCATTTACACTGGGAACAGTGCCAGGAACACAGTAGGTACTCAATAAATGTTGGTTAAATTAATAACATAGGCCAAAGAGGATCAAAACTGCATTTTTAGAGTTTATTTACAATACTGTGTTAGTTTTAGGTGTACAGCAAAGTGATTCAGTTATATATATAATATGGCTGAATACATGTACACATAAATCTATTCTTTTTCAGATTCTTTTCCATTATAAGTTATTATAAGATATTGAATGTAGTTCCATGTGCTATACAGTAAATCCTTATTGTTTATCCATTTTAAATATAGTAGTGTGTATCTTTTAATCCCATACTCCTAATTTGTCCCCCCACCCCACCTCATTCTTTGGTAACCATAATTTTCTGTGTCTGTGAGTCTGTTTCTGTTATGTAAATAAGTCCATTTGTATTACTTTTTAGATTCCACATTTAACCCAACAATATTGGGTTGCCCAAAAAGCTCATTTGGGTTTTCTGAAACATCATAGGAAAAACCCAAATGAACTTTTTGGCCAACCCAAATATAATACTGCTCTTTTCCTGTCTGACTTACTTCACTTAGTATGATAATCTCTAGGACCATCCATGTGGCTGCAAATGGCAACATTTCACTCTTTTTTTTTTTTTTTTTTTAATTTTTATTGGAGTACAGATGATTTGCAATGTTGTGTTACTTTCGGGTGTACAGCAAAGTGAATCAGTTATACATATACATATATCCACTCTTTTTTTTTTTTTCTTAGATTCTTTTCCCATATAGGCCATCACAGACTATTGAGAAGAGTTCCCTGTGCTATACAGCAGGTTCTTATTAACTAATTATTTTATGTATAGTAGTGTGTATATGTCAATCCCAATCTCCCAGTTTATCCCTCCCACCCCCATCCCCTAGTAACCATAAGTTTGTTTTCTACATTTGTGACTCTACTTCTGTTTTGTATATAAGTTTGTTTGTACCCTTTTTCTTAGATTCCACATATAAGTGGTATCATATATTTGTCTTTCTGTGTCTGACTTACTTCACTCAGTATGACAATCTCTAGGTCCATCCATGTTCCTGCAAATGGTATTATTTCATTCTTTTTTTATGGCTGGGTAGTATTCCATTGTCCATATGTACCACATCTTCTTTATCCATTTCTCCGTTGATGGACATTTAGGTTGTTTCCATGTCTCAGCTGCTATAAATAGCGCTGCAGTGAACACTGGGGTGCATGTATCTTTTTGAATTATGGTTTTCTACGGATGTACGCCCAGGAGTGGGATTGCTAGATCATATGGTATTTCTATATTTAGTTTTTTAAGGAACTGCCATACTGTTCTCCATAGTGGTTGTACCAATTTACATTCCCCACAACAGTGTAGGAGGGTTTCCTTTTCTCCACACCCTCTCCAGCATTTATTGTTTGTAGACTTTTTGATGGTGGCCACTCTGACCGGTGTGAAGTGATACCTCATTGTAGTTTTGATTTGCGTTTCTCTAAAAATTAGTGATGTTGAGCATCTTTTCATGTGCTTTTTGGCCATCTGTATATCTTTTTCGGAGAAATGTCTACTGAGATCTTCTGCCCATTTTATGATCAGGTTGTTTGTTTTTTAGACATAGAGCTGCATGAACTGTTTGTATATTTTGGAGACTAATACCTTGTTGGTTGCTTTGTTTGCAAATATTTTCTCCCATTCTGTGGGTTGTCTTTTTCATTTTGTTTATGGTTTCTTTGCTGTGCAGAAGCTTTTAAGTTTAATTAGGTCCCATTTGTTTATTTTTGTTTTTATTGTCATTACTCCAGGAGGTGGATCAAAAATGATATTGCTGTGATTTCTGGCAAAGAGTGTTCTGCCTATGTTTTCCTCTAAGAGTTTGATAGTATCCAGCCTTACATTTAGGTCTTTGATCCATTTTGAGTTTATTTTTGTGTATGGTGTTATGTTCTAATTTCAATCTTTTCATGTAGCTGTCCAGTTTTCCCAGCACCACTTGTTGAAGAGACTGTCTTTTCTCCACTGTATATTCTTGCCTCCTTTGAAGTAGATTTATTGACCATAGGTGCATGGGGCTTATTTCTGGGCTTTCTGTCCTGTTCCACTGATCTACATTTCTGGGTTTTTTGCCAGTACCATACAGTTTTGATAATTGTAGCTTTGTGGTATAGTCTGAAGCCAGGGAGTCTGATTCCTCCAGCTTCATTTTTCTTTCTCAGGATTGCTTAGGCTATTCAGGATCTTTTATGTTTCCATCTAAATTAAAAAATTTTTTGTTCTAGTTCTCTGAAAAATGCCATCGGTAATTTGATAGGGATTGCACCAAATCTGTAGACTGCCTTGGGTAGTATAGTCATTTTGACAATATTGAGTCTTCCAATCCAAAAACACAGGATATCCTTCCATCTATTTGTGTCATCTTTGATTTCTTTCATCAATGTCATATAGTTTTCAGAGTACAGGTCTTTTGTCTCCTTAGGTAGCTTTATTCCTAGGTATTTTATTCTTTTTGATGTGATTGTAAATGGGATTGTTTCCTTAATTTCTCTTTCTGATCTTTTGTTGTTACTGTATAGGAATGCAAGAGATTTCTGTGCATTAATTTTGTACCCTGCAACTTTACCAAATTCATTGATGAGCTCTAATACTTTTCTGGTAGCATCTTTAGGATTTTCTAAATAGTAAATAGTATCATGTCATCTGCAAACAGTGGCAGTTTTATTTCTTCTTTTCCATTTTGGATTCCTTTTGTTTCTTTTTCTTCTCTGATTGCCATGGCTATGACTTCCAAAACTATGTTGAATAAATGTGGTGACAGTGGACAGCCTTGCCTTGTTCCTGACCTTAGAGGAAATGCTTTTAGCTTTCCACCAATGAGAATGATGTTAGCTGTGGGTTTGTCATATATGGCCTTTATTATGTTGAGGTAACTTCCCTCTATTCCAACTTTTTTTTTTATCATTAATGGGTGTTGAATTTTGTCAAAAGCTTTTTCTGCATCTATTGAGATGATCATACGGTTTTTATTCTTCAGTTTCTTAATGTGGTGTATGTACCACACTGATTGATTTTCAGATATTGAAGAATCCTTGCAACCCTGGGATAAATCCCACTTGATCATGGTGTATGATCCTTTTAATGTGTTGTTGGATTTGGCTTGCTAGTATTTTGTTGAGGATTCTTGAGTGTATGTTCATCAGTGATATCTTTGTGTGGTTTTGCTATCAGGGTGATGGTGGCCTCATAGAATGAGTTTGGGAGTGTTCCTCTGCAATTGTTTTGGAAGAGTTTTAGAAGGATAGGTGTTAACTATTCTCTAAATGTTTGATAGAATTTGCCTGTGATGAAGCCACCTGGTCCTGGATTTTGTTTGTTGGAAGTTTGTGAGTCACTGTTTCAAGTTCAGTACTTGTGATTGGTCTGTTCATATTTTCTATTTCTTCCTGGTTCAGTCTTGGAAGGTTGTACCTTTCTAAGAATTTGTCCATTTCTTCTAGGTTGTCCATTTTATTGGCATATAGTTGCTTGTAGTAGTCCCTTATGATCCTTTGTATTTCTGTGGTGTCAGTTGTAACTTCTCCTTATTGATTTGTAATTTTATTGATTTGAGTCTTCTCCCTTTTTTTCTTGATGAGTCTGGCTGAAAGTTTATCAATTTTCTTTATCTTCTCAAAGAACCAGCTTTTGGTTTCATTGATCTTTTCTATTGTTTTCCTCATCTCTATTTCATTTATTTCTGCTCTGATGTTTATGATTTCTTTCCTTCTGCTAACTTTGGGTTTTGTTTGTTCTTCTTTCTTTAGTTGCTTTAGGTGTAAAGTTAGGTTGTTTGTTTGAGATTTTTCTTATTTCCTGAGGTAAGATTGTATTGATATAAACTTCCCTCTTAGAACTGATTTTGTTGCATCCCATAGGTTTTGGATCATCATGCTTTCATTTTCATTTGTCTCTAGGTATTTTTTTATTTCCTCTTTATTTCTTCAGTGATCCATTGGTTGTTTAGTAGCATGTTGTTTTGCCTCCATGTGTTTGTGTTTTTTACAGTTTTTCTTCCTGTAATTGATTTCTAATCTCAAAGCATTGTGGTTGGAAAAGATGCTTGATATGAGTTCAGTTTTCTTAAATTTACTGAGACTTGCTTTGTGGCCCAGCATGTGATCAATCCTGGAGATCGTTCCATGTGCACTTGGGAAGAATGTGTATTCTTCACCTTTTGGATGGAATGTTCTATAAATATCAATTATGTCCATCTGGTCTAATTTGTCATTTAAGGCCTATGTGTCCTTATTGATTGTCTGGATGATCTGTTCATTGATGTAAGTGGGTTATTAAAGTCCCCCACTATTATTGTGTTACTGTCAATTTCTCCTTTTATGGCTGTTAGCATTTGCCTTATATATTGAGGTGCTCCTAAATTGGGTGCATATATGTTTACAAACTGTTATATCTTCTTCTTGGATTGATCCCTTGATCGTTATGTAGTGTCCTTCCTTGTCTCATGTAACAGTCTTTATTTTAAAGTCTGTTTTGTCTGATATGAGTATTGCTACTCCAGCTCTCTTTTGATTTCCATTTGCATGGAATACCTTTTTCCATCCCCTCACTTTTAGTCTGTATGTGTCCCTAGATATGAAGTGGGTCTGTTGTAGACAGCATATACACAGGTTTTGTTTTCGTATCCATTCTGCTAGTCTACGTCTTTTGGTTGGAGCATTTAATCCCTTTACATTTAAGGTAATTATCGATATGTATGTTCTTATAGCCATTTTGTTAAGTGTTCTGGATTTATTTTTGTAGGTCTTTTTTCTCCCCTTCCTCTTTTGTTCTCTTGTGATTTGATGACTATCTTTAGTGTTGTGTTTGGATTGCTTTTTCTTTTTTTGTGTGTGTATCTCTTGTAGATTTTTGGTTTGTGCTTACCATGAGCTTTTTTTTTTTTCTTTACCATGAGCTTTTGATATAGCAGTCTCTCTCTCTCTCTCTCTCTCTCTCTCTCTATATATATATATATATATAATTTCTCTGCTGTCTCATTTTGTCAAACTTTCTGTGTTGGTGGTCTCCTTTCCAGTCTGCAGGATCGTAGTTCCTCTTGCTGCTGGTGTCTGGCCCCTGGTGTGTGAGGTTGGCACAGGGGCTTCCTGGTAGGAGGGACTGGTGCCTGCCCACTGGTGGGTGGAGCTGGGTCTTGTCCCTCTTGTGGGCAGGACTGTGTCAAAGGGTATGTTTAGCAGTGCCTGTGAGCTCAGTACAACTTTAAGCAGCCTGTCTACTGATGGGTGGGGCTGTGTTACCCCGCTGCTGGTGGTTTGGCCTGAGGCATCCCAACACTGGAGCCTGCAGGCTGTTGGGTGAGGCCAGGTCTCAGTGCCAAAATGGCAACCTCTGGGAGAGCTCATGCTGATTAATATTCCTTTGGCCTCTGCCACCAGTGTCCTTGCCCCCACAGTGAGCCACAGCCAACCCCTGCCTCCCCAAGAGACACTCCAAGACCCACAGGTAGGTCTAGCCCAGGGGCCAGTGAAGTCACTGCTTTGTGCTGGGTCCCAGTGCACATAAAATCTTGTGTGCGCCCTCCGAGAGTAGAGTCTGTGTTTTCCCCAGTCCTGTGGAGCTCCTGCATTCAAGTCCTGTTGGCCTTCAAAGCCAAATGCTCTGGGGGCTCCTCCTCCCAATGCCAGACCCTCAGGCTGGGGAGCCTGACATGGGGCTCAGAACTCTCACTCCTGTGGGTGAACCTCTGAAATATAATTATTTTTCAGTTTGTGGGTTGCCCACCTGATAGGCATGGGATTTCATTATATCACGAAAGTGCCCCTTCTACTGTCTTATTGTGGCTTCTTCTTTGTGCTTGGATGTAACATATGTGTTTTGGTAGGTTCCAGTCTTTTTTGTCAGTGGTTGTTCAGCAGTTTTTTGTGATTTTGGTGTTTTCATGAGAGGAGGTGAGCTCAAGTCCTTCTACTCCACCATCTTGTCTGGAATCGAGGGGCTGCTTTTAGTTTGGATGCTTGATGCCTCTTTCCTCAGTGTGTGCTGGCTGTTATCCCCTTGATATGGGGTGTGTAGGTGCAGCGGCCCCATGCACACTCCCGGTACAGTGGAGGTGGTGATTGGCACCTGTGTGCAGGTCTCCCAGGGGTGTCAGTGGCCTGCATGCCCCTGGGACAGTAGGGGCAGCAGCTGGCACCCACTCCCATGTCTCCCAGCAGTAACGATGGCCCACACACTCCTGAGACAGCAGAGGCAGTGGTTGACGCCTCTTTGCCACCCATGCACACTCCCCAGACGGCAAGGGCAGTGACTAGTGCCTGCTTCTGGGTCTCCTAGCACCTGCTCCAGCTCTTCTAGCGGCAGTGGCAGCAGCCTGTGCCCTCCCAGGACAGCAGTAACAGTGACCAGAGCCCACTTGCAGGTCTCTTAGCAGCGGCCATGGCCATGCCCACCTCTGGAACCCACCACACAGGTGGTGGCAGCTTGCACCCACCTCCAGAGCTCAGGTAGGTAGTGTCCTATTGCCTGAGAGAGTGATCACAGGGAAAGAAGCTCCTATGGCAGTCCTGCCCCTGTTCTCACATGCCCTCCAACATGATGCCTTGCCTCTCTGGAGGGCCCAGGCTTCTTCCGAGTGCACCCTCAGTTTCCACACTCCAGCCTCTTCAGGCTGTCTCCATGCAGCCAACCCCAGTCCTCTCCCTGAGTCTGACCTCCAAAGCCCAAGCTTCAGCACCCAAACCCTGCCCACAGCGGCAGACAAGTGTCTCAGGCTGCGGGGTGCAGGGCAGTGATACTGACCGTCTGTGCAGGTCACTCTCCATCTTGCCTTCCACAAACCGGTTGCTGTGCTCTCCTCCGAGGCTCCCCCTCCATCCAGGTTGATCTCCCCGCTGGTGAGGGGACTTCCCAGGGTGCGGGAACATTTCCTCCTTCTCAGCTCCCTCCCTGGGGCACAGGTCCCATCCTGATTCCTTTCCCTCTTTTTTTTTTTTCTTTCTTTTTTCTTTTGTCCTACCTGGTTACATAGAGGTTTTCTTGCCCTTTCGGAAGTCAGAGATCTTCTGCCAGCATTCAGTAGATGTTCTGTGTGAATCATTCCGCTTGTAGATGTTTTGTTTTTTTTTTTTCCGGTATGCGGGCCTCTCACTGCCGTGGCCTCTCCCGTTGCAGAGCACAGGCTCCGGACGCACAGGCTCAGCGGTCATGGCTCACGGGCCCAGCCGCTCCGTGGCATGTGGGATCCTCCTGGACCGGGGCACGAACCCACGTCCCCTGCATCGGCAGGCGGACTCTCAACCACTGCGCCACCAGGGAAGCCCTTGTAGATGTATTTTTGATGTATCTGTGGGAATACATGAGCTCCACGTCCTACTCCTGTGCCATCTTGATTCTGCTTTTCTTTTGCCTCAGGAGACTAATCTAAGAAAATATTGCTACAATTTATGTCAGGGAACATTTTGTCTGTTTTTTTCTGTGAGTTTTTTGGTGTTTTATGGTGTCACGTCTTGTGTTTAAGTCTTTAAGCTTGAGTTTATTTTTGTGCATGGTGTGAGGGAGTGTTCTAATTTCATTGCTTTACGTGCGGCTGTCCAGCTATCCCAACACCACTTGCTGAAGAGACTGTCATCTCCGCATTGTATATTCTTGCCTCTTTTGTTGAAGATTAATTGTCCATAGGTGTGTGGGTTTATTTCTGGGCTCTGTATTCTGTTCCATTGATCCATATGTCTGTTTTTGTGCCAATACCATGCTGTTTTGATTATTGCAGCTTTGTAGTATTGGGAGAGTTATGCCTCCAGCTTTGTTCTTTTTCCTCAGGAGTGTTTTGGCAATTCTGGGTCTTTCGCTGTTTCATATACATTTTAGGATTATTTGTTCTTGTTCTGTGAAAAATGTCATGGGTAATTTGATATGGATCACATCAAATCTGTAGACTGCTGGACTTCCCTGGTGGTCCAGTGGTTAAGACTCTGCACTTTCACTGCAGGGGGCATGGGGTCAATCCCTGGTCAGGGAACTAAGATCCCTCATATGCAGTGCGGCTAAAAAATAGAAAAAAAAAAATCTGTAGATCGCTTTGGGTAGTATGGACATTTTAAGAATATTAATTCTACTAATCCAAGAGCATGGGACATATTTCCATTTCTTTGAATTATCTTGATTCCGTTTATTAATGTTTTATAGTTCTAAGCCTATAAGTCTTTCACCTCCTTGGTTAGGTTTGTTCCCAGGTCTCTTTATTTTATGCGATTTTAAATTAGATTTTTTTAATCTTTCCCTTTCTGATATTTCATTGTTAGTGTAAAGAAATTCAACAGGTTTCTGTATGTTAATCTTGTATCCTGTTACCTTGATGAATTCATTTATCAGTTCTAATAGTTTTGGTGTGGAGTATTTAGGGTTTTCTATATAGAGTATCATGTCATCTGCATATAATGACAATTTTATCTCTTCCCTTCTGATTTGAATACCTTTTATTTCTTTTTCTCATCAGAGTGTCATGGCTAGAACTTCCAATACTGTGTTGAATAGAAGTGGTGAGAGTGGGCATCCTTCTCTTGTTCCAGAATTTAATGGGAAAGCTTTCAGCTTTTCACTGTTGAGTATTATATTGGCTGTGGGTTTGTCATAAATGGCTTTTATTATTGAGATATGTTCCCTCTATACCCACTTCAGCGAGAGTTTTTACCATGAATGGATGTTCAATTTTATCAAATGCCTTTTCTGCATCTATTGAAATGATCATATGGTTTTTGTCTTCCGTTGATATGGTGTACCACATTGATTGATTTGTGTATGTTGAACCATCCTTGTGACTCTGGAATGAATCCAGCTTGATAATGGTGTATGGTCCTTTTTATGTGTTGTTGAATTCAGTTTGCTAATATATTTATAGAAGCAAAATTGCATTTTTAATGCCTGCATTCATACTTGATGTATGTCCTGGGCCTAATCACTTCCCAGCCAACCAAGACTCTTCACGAGGCAGTAAAGGTGGGAAGAGGGCCAAGTTTAACTGGTAGATGCCAGCTTCCTTGCTAGAGGATTAAGAATGACAGCAAAAGCCAGAAAACACTTCCACATTTTCAGGTGAACACTGATTCTGAAATTAGGAGAATGCCTTTGTTATCTGTAAGTACCCATGTTGGCCTTCAGCATCTACACACGTTCTTTATTTTCAGACTCACACATGGACTTATTGAACCAAGATCTATGGAACACAGATTTTGCCAAGCACAGTGCTGCATGCTGGGGCCCTGCCCTCTGATCACATTGAGTCCAGCTCTCTCTGTAGGAAGAGTCCTACTTGCTGAGCATTGACTACATGCTTTCACAAATGTCATATCATCTGTGTTTCCTCTCAATCACCCTGTTCTCCACATTTGACAAACACAGAAACCAAGGCTCAGGGGTGTTAACTGGCTGCCAAAGGGGCTGGTGCCCAAGCCGAGCAGGGAATTACACGAGGACCGGCCTGGCCCAGAGCCGGTCAGCTTCTACTGCCCCGCTCTCTCCTGTGCAACGTCCTGTTGGCTCCTGTCTGATGTTCAGGTGAAGTTCAGGGTAACGTGTAAATAACATGGATGGAGTTTCTGGCCCATAAGTGGATGCCCTGGACCTGACCCAGCATAGTTTCCCCTCCTTTTGCACTGAGAGCCATTTTCTCCTGAAGAGTTGAACACTGCAGCAGGAAGCTTGGCTCCCTCTCCATCAGGGAAATACCAGAATGCATTCTTGCTGACTCTTCCATTAGAAACAAGGGAAATGCCTCTACATGAGCTAGGTCGCTCAGAACAAAGCTTGGCGTGTTCTTATTCCTCAACAGTCTGACAAAATCAGTATTTATTTGTGCCTCCCCGGCATGTGGCCTGGACACGGTGTTCCACATCGGGGAAGTGGCCAAGTACCAAGTGCAATACCCGTTACTATAGTAACAGTTCCTTTTTATTGATACCAGAATAAACAGGAATGTGGAGCTGCCTCGCTTGGTGGCACGTTTCATCCCCAGGGCTTTAGGAACTGCCCTTGGAGGCGGCCCTCCTTGCTAGTCTGGAACTCTGGTGGAGTGAGGACCCAGCAACACTGCGCTCGAGTTCCCTTCCCAATGGCACAGGCACAGCTGAGAAGTAAGACGGTTTCTTTTCTTTTTCACCTGCTGCTGAGCTGGGTGCAGTGCAGGGAGGAGGTGTGGGGGATGGAGGGCAGCCTCGGAGCACCACGTGGGCTGTCAGGGGAGCAGAGCTCTTTGAGCCCAGGTACCTGTGCTATGTCCTCTCTCTGTAAAATGACTTGGTGGTGCCCCCTGGCACCCTGGGTTTGGGAAAAGGATAGGAGATGAAGTGCAGGGAGTGCCCAGATTCAGCCCACCATTCTGGTTGATCTCTTTCTTCTAAATGCTCAGATGACTCTGAATTCATGCATGATGTGACCTCACCTAAGTCTATTTTCATACAGTATAGCAGTTGTAATTCTCTTAAGAACTGATAGATAAAATGCCAGAGTGTTGCGGGTGGCACAGTGGAGAGAAAACTGGTCAAACAGCTTGGCTCAGACTCTAGAGCCTTTATTTGCTGGCTGTGGGATCTGGGAAAATTACATGACTCCTTGGAGCCTCAGCTTCTTCATCTGTAAAAAGGGGTCTCAAGAGTACCCATCTCCTCAGTCTATTGTAAGGATTTCATGAAATATGGCTGCAGTGCTGAGCACAGTACATGGCACATGGTGAGTGCACGGCAACGTGTTACCTGCTTGCCTTCCTGGTGGATTTGGCTTTAGCACTTCGCAGTATGAGGCAAGGCTGGTATTGGGCCAAAAATCAGAGGTTATAGGATTGGGTGTGTCACTTTTTTGAACTGCTACCAAACCCAGTGGTTTCCCAGTTGTGAGCCAGCCCCAGTACCTGTGTCTCCGGTCAGCTTGGATCCTGAGTGGCTCTTAGCTCTGTTGGTGCTAAGTCCTGCCGGGATCTCCCCCTGGAGGCATTTGCCAAGTGGAATGGCTGGCATCATGCCACTGGTGGGCCAGCACGAATATCTGATCTGCTGACACTGTTCCCTGGCTATCTGCACAATACTCCCCACCAGCCTCGCTAGCGACCTTCCATGTCCAGCCTGGGACTCTGCTATGGAATTGACTTGAAACCCTGAATGCCCACCCAGACCTTCTCCCAAACTAGCAGGTCACAGTGGACCCAAGGCAACAGGTTCAGGAAGTTTGTCTCGAGTCAGTTTCTCATGGTGTGGGGAGGTTGCATCCCAGTGAACAAGCAGCTCTGACAGGGGCTTGTAGGCATTGGCCACAGGCAGCTGGAGATGTGGAGGAGGTTCCCAGATACCCTGTTCTTTGGTTGCTGGCCAATGAAATACAAATGGGTACTTTCCCCACTGCGAGGAAAAAAGCAAGAACGGTTAGGAAATCCTGTGGCCACGCTTGTCACTTTTACTGAATGCCTCTTTTCTTTGGTCAGTAGTTATTTTAAAAGGATCTCTTCTCCTCTGCCCCTCCACCCCATGAAATGTTGAACCAAGAAGATCCCTGGTTGTGTTCTAAACGCAGCAGCTTGAACAGTAATAAGGAACAAGGGCAGGGGGAGGGAGGGCAGAGGAATGAAGACTTTGACCAACACCCTTGGCAGGAAACACCATCAGCTGGGCCCCCTCCTAACAAAAACCAGCCATGGGCAGACAGGCCTGTGGATTCTGGCTTAAACCCAAAGCAGCTGGGGCCCGGCTGGGGCTCCCCAGTGAGAGGGCGAGGAGTACTTCAGTTACCGCCCTCCATTTTCTCATCTATATAATGGGCTCACACTGCCTCTTTATTGGGGTTTCTCAAGTGTGCAGAGAGTGAAAAGGGATGTAAACCTGCTTTGTTGACTGAAAGACGCATTGCACCTAGAAGACAGTGGAGTGGTAGAAAGAGCACTGAATCTGGGGTCTAAAGGTTCTGGCTTTGCCATTTATTTTGTGTATCTTTGGACAAGTATCTTGGCCTCTCTGAGCCTCAGTTTTCTCATTTAGAAAATGGGAATAATAAAACTACCCACTGGCTGCCTCCTGGGGTGATTGTGAGATCCAGATGCAAGTGAGTGAGCCTTGATCAAATGTCAAGTGCTCAACACAGGTCCCCTCAGGACAGGAGGAGTATCACTGCCAGGCACTGGGCTAACCATATCTTGCACATTATATCATTTCACCCTCCAAACAGCCCCGTGAATAGATTCTACCATTATTCCCACTGTAAAGGGGCTCAGAGAGGTTAAGCTATTTGCCCAATGTCACATAGCTAGGAAGGGGGTACCATGATGATTCAAACACAGTCTGGCGCCTCCAAAACATCTGCCTAAACCACTTTGCTTTACTGCCTCATGTGTCATTTGTTATAATTGATGCCATCAAAGACAAAACCAGAACCACCAGGGCAGGGGAAAGGCAGATGAAGGGGACGCAAGCCTTAGCTTAGGGTCCCACAGCCATCCTCAGGATGAACTGGGACCTGGGTCTCCATCAGCACCACTTCCCTTCTGTCTCTCCTTATTGCTCTCCTGTGGCCAGCAGGGCGCCAGTATTTGGTTTCAAAGTTGCCACCCTAGCATTAGCCACATAGTTCATCAGCCCCAGTGGCCTGATGAACTCACCCTGGGAGAAATTAGTGATCCTAGCTGAGCCTTGTCTGG
The DNA here is from genome assembly GCF_005190385.1 of Monodon monoceros. Lineage (NCBI taxonomy): Eukaryota > Metazoa > Chordata > Mammalia > Artiodactyla > Monodontidae > Monodon > Monodon monoceros. Next base: position 71,995,753 of record NW_021703780.1, on the reverse strand, counting down.
CACTGGGCTGACATGTGTGGAGCCTCTGGGGAGGAGCTGTAGGACCTCCAGGGTCATCAGAAGAGCCATGTGCCTCTTGGCAATCTGTATGTTTTCTTTGGAGAAATGTCTATTTATGTCTTCTGCCCATTTTTTGATTGGCTTGTTTTTCTGATATTGAGCTGCATGGGCTGTTTGTAAATTCTGGAGATTAATCCCTTGTCAGTTGCATCGTTTGCAAATGTTTTCTCCCATTCTGTGGGTTGTCTTTTCGTTTTGTTTATGGTTTGCTTTGTTGTGCAAAAGCTTTTAACTTTAATTAGGTCCCATTTGTTTGTTTTTGTTTTTATTGTCATTACTCTAAAAGACGGATTGAAAAAGATATTGCTATGATTTATGTCAAAGAGTGTTCTGCCTATGTTTTCCTGTAAGAGTTATAGTATCTAGTCTTACCTTTAGGTCTTTAATGCATTTTGAGTTTATTTTTGTGTATGGTATTAGGGAGTATTCTAATTTCATTCTTTTACATGTAGCTGTCCGGTTTTCCCAGCACTATTTATTAATGTCTTTTCGCCATTGTAAATTCTTGCCTCCTTTGTTGTAGATTAGTTGACCATATGTATGTGGGTTTATTTCTGGGCTTTCTATCATGTTCCATTGATCTATATTTGTTTTTGTGCCAGTACCATGCTGTTTTAATTATTGTAGGCTTGTAGTATAGTCTGATCATGGAGTCTGATTCCTCCAGCTCAACTTTTCTTTCTCAGGATTTCTTAGGCTGTTTGGGGTGTTCTGTGTTTCGATATAAATTTTAGAATTTTTTGTCCCAGTTTGGTGAAAAATGCTATTGGTAATTTGATAGGGATTGCACTGAATTTGTAAATTGCCATGGGTGGGAATGTTAATTTCTCTTTCTGATCTTTCGTTGTTAGTGTACAGATGCAAGAGATTTCTGTGCATTAATTTTTTTTTTTTTTTTTGCGGTACACCGGCCTCCCACCGCCGTGGCCCCTCCCGTCACAGAGCACAGGCTCCTGATGCGCAGGCCCAGCGGCCATGGCTCATGGGCCCAGCCGCCCCACGGCACGTGGGATCCTCCCGGACCAGGGCACAAACCCACGCCCCCCGCGTCGGCAGGCGCACTCCCAACCACTGCACCACCAGGGAAGCCCTGTGCATTAATTTTGTATCCTGAAACTTTACTGAATTTATCGATGACCTCTAGTAGTTTTCTGGTAGCATCTTTAGGACTTTCTATGTAGAGTCTCATGTTATCTTGCAAACAGTAACAGTTTTACTTCTTCTTTTCCAATTTGGATTCCTTTTATTTCTTTTTCTTTTCTGATTGCCACAGCTAGGACTTCCAAAACTATGTTAACTAAAAGTGGCGAGAGTGGACATCCTTGTCTTGTTCCTGATCTTAGAGGAAATGCTTTGAGTTTTTCACCATTGAGAATGATGCTTGCTGTGGGCTTGTCATATATGGCCTTTATTATGTTGAGGGAGGTTCCCTCTGTGCCCACTTTCTAGAGAGATTTTTATCATAAATGGGTGTTGAATTTTGTCAAAAGCTTTTTCTGCATCTATTGAGATGATCATATGGTTTTTATTCTTCAGTTTGTTAATGTTGGTGTATCACATTGATTGATTTGCATATATTGAAGAATCCTTGCATCCCTGGGATAAATCCCACTTGATCATGGTGTATGAACCTTTTAATGTGTTATTGGATTCAGTTTGCTAGTATTTTGTTGAGGATTTTTATGTCTATGTTCATCAGTGATATTGGCCTGTAATTTTCTTTTTTGGGGATATCTTTGGTTTTGGCATCAGGGTGATGGTGGCCTTGTAGAATGACCTTGGGAGTGTTCCTTCCTCTGCAGCTTTCTGGAAGATTTTCAGAAGGATAGGTGTTAGCTCTTCTCTAAATGTTTGATAGAATTCGCCTGTGAAGCCATCTGGTCCTAGACTTTTGTTTGTTGGAAGATTTTTAATCACAGTTTCAATTTCAGTACTTGTGATTGGTCTGTTCATATTTTCTATTTCTTCCTGGTTCAATCTTGGAGGGTTGTACCTTTCTAAGAATTTGTCCATTTCTTCTAAGTTGTCCATTTTGTTGGCATATAGTTGCTTGTAGTAGTCCCTTATGATCCTTTGTATTTCTGTGGTGTCAGTTGTAACTTCTCCTTATTGATTTGTAATTTTATTGATTTGAGTCTTCTCCCTTTTTTTCTTGATGAGTCTGGCTAAAGGTCTGTAAGTTTTGTTTATCTTCTCAAACAACCAGCTTTTAATTTCATTGATGTTTTCTATTGTTTTCTTCATCTCTATTTCATTCATTTCTGCTCTGATCTTTATGATTTCTTTCCTTCTACTAACTTTGGGTTTTGTTTGCTCTTCTTTCTTTAGTTGCTTTAGGTGTAAGGTTAGGTTGTTTATTTGAGATTTTTCCTGTTTCTTGAGGTAGGACTGTATTGCTATAAACATCCCTCTTAGAACTGCTTTTGCTGTATCCCATAGGTTTTGGATCGTCGTGTTTTCATTGTCATTTGTCTCTAGGTATTTTTTTATTTCCTCTTTAATTTCTTCAGTGATCAATTGATTATTTAGTAACATATTGTTTAGCCTCCATGTGTTTATGTTTTTTACAGTTTTTTCCCTGTAATTGATTTCTAATACAATAATTAGATTTCTAATTTATTAGAATGATTTCTAATTTCATAGCATTGCAGTTGGAAAACCTGCTTGATATAATTTCATTTTCTTAAAATACCAAGGATTGATTTGTGATCCAAGATGTGATCTATCCTGGAGAATGTTCCGTGTGCACTTGAGAAGGAAGTGTATTCTACTGCTTTCGGATGGAAAGCCCTATATATGTCAATTAAGTCTATCTGATCTAATGTGTCATTTAAGGCCTGTGTGTCCTTATTAATTTTCTGTCTGGATGATACATCCATTTGTTTAAGTGGGGTATTAAAGCCCCCTGCTATTATTGTATTACTGTTGATTTCCCCATTTATGGCTGTTAGCATTTGCCTTATATATTGAGGTGCTCCTAAATTGGGTGCATATATATTTACAATTGTTATATCTTCTTCTTGGAGTGATCCCTTGATCATTATGTAGTGTCCTTCCTTGTCTCTTGTAACACTCTTTATTTTAAAGTCTATTTTGTCTGATATGAGTACTGCTACTCCAGCTTTCTTTTGATTTCCATTTCCATTTCCATGGAATGTCTTTTTCCATCCCCTCATTTTCAGTCTGTATGTGTCCCTAGATCTGAAGTGGGTCTCTTGTAGACAGCATATATACGGGTCTTGTTTTTGTATCCATTCAGCCAGTCTGTGTCTTTTGGTTGGAGCATTGAATCCATTTACATTTAAGGTAATTATCAATATGTATGTTCTTATTACCATTTTCTTAATTGTTTTGGGTTTGTTTTTGTAGGTCTTTTTTCTTCCCTTCTTCTTTTGTTCTCTTGTGGTTTGATGACCATCTTTAGTGTTGTGTTTGGGTTGCTTTTTGTGTGTGTGTGTGTGTGTGTGTGTGTGTGTGTGTGTGTATCTATTATAGTTTTTTGGTTTGCATTTCCCATGAGGTTTTGATAAAGCAGTCTATATATACACATACATACACACAAGGTTGTTTTAAGTTACTGGTCTCTTAATTTCAAATGTAGTTCCCATTTCCTGCATTTGTACTCTCTTCTCACAGTTACTGGTTTTGATATCATACTTGTATATAGATGATTTCCTGCTTTTACTGTATTTTTGCCTTTACCATTGAGCTTTCCCATTTGTGATTTTCTTTTTTTAGTTGTGGCCTCTCTCCCCTACCCCCAGAGAAGTTCCTTTAGCATTTGTTATAATGCTGGTTTGGTGGTGCTGAATTCTCTTAACTTGTCTGTAAAGCTTTTGATTTCTCCGTCAGATCTGAATGAGAGCCTTGCTGGGTAGAGTTTTCTTGGCTGTGGGCTCTTCCCTTTCATCACTGTAAATACATCCTGCCACTCCCTCTGGCCTGCAGAGTTTATCAGTATCAACTGATAATGTTATGGGAATTCCTTTGTGTGGCATTTGTTGCTTTTCCCAATATTTTTTCTTTGTATTTAATTTTTGTTACTTTGATTAATATGTGTCTCGGCATGTTCCTCCTTGGGTTTACCCTGTGTGGAACTCTATGCGCTTCCTGGACTTGGGTATTTCCTTTGCCATGTTAGGGAAGTTTTCGACTATAATCTCTTCAGATATTTCCTCCGGCCCTTTCTCTTTTTCTTCTTCTTCTTGGACCCCTATAATTTGAATGTTGTTGCATTTAATGTTGTCCCAGAGGCCTCTGAGACTTTCCTCATTTCTTTTCATTCTTTATTCTGTTCTGTGGCAGTGATTTCCTCCATTCTGTCTTCCAGCTCACTTATCTGGTCTTCTGCCTCAGTTATTCTGCTATTGATTCCTTCTAGTGTATTTTTCATTTCACTTATTGTGTTGTCATCACTGATTGTTTGTTCTTTAGTTCTAGGTCTTTTTTAAACATTTCTTGTATCTTCTTGATCTGTGCCTCCATTCTTTTTCCAAGATCTTGGATCATCTTTACTGTCATTACTCTGAATTCTTTTTCAGGTAGATTGCCTATCTCCTCTTCATTTAGTTCTTATAGGTTTTTATCTTGCACCTTCATCTGCAACGTATTTCTTTATCGTCTCATTTTGTCTAACTTACTGTGTTTGCGGTCTCCTTTCTGCAGGCTGCAGGATCATAGTTCCTCTTGCTTCTGGTGTCTGCCCCCTGATGGGTGAGGTTGGTCCTGAGGCTTGTGCCATTATCCCCTTGATAGGGGGTTTGACTAGTGTTCTGGCGACCAGAGCCTGCCCTGGCTATTGCGTGAGGCCTCCCCTTTGCTCTGTGGTTGTCACTGCCCTGTCAGGGGCAGAGTCTGCTCCCTAGTTGTTGGAGTAGAGGCCCGTAAATCTGTTTCTTAGCTGTGTCTCTGATCTGCAGTGTGAGGTGAATGGGACTGGAGAACTCCCAATGGTAGAGAAGCCACTGCGTAGTCCTCCTCTGGAGCTGTTCACCTGTGAACGTGCTCTGTTGTGTCCCCTTTCGCCTGTTGTACAGGCTCACAAAGTACACTTGCTGGCACTGCTCTCGGTCCCACCTTAACTGCGGGTATGCCAGCAATTGGCCTTGTTGACTCTTAGATGTTGTTTTCACCAGGCCACTGGTGCAGGTCCACTGAGGTCAGGTCCCAGGACTGCAGTAGTGGTGCACCTGGACCCACGGTGGGAGCTGTGGAGGCAGCTCAGACTCTGGCCTAGCCCAGCCCCCAAGTGTACGTGCCCACAGAGCCCACAGCTGCTAAAGCCAGACCCGTCCCAGCTGCAGGAGCCCTTGCTGTCCTTTCTGATGTTTCGCAGGTGCTGAATTTAGGAAGCCGTCAGTGGACGTGTATCGGCATGGTTCACACAGCCATGAGGAGAGATTTCAGCTCTTCTTCCTTAGTCACAGGGCCCCTGGCCCCTTAGTCACACAGCACTCGGCTGTGGTTTCAGCCCCACCTCTGTGTGTGTCGTGCTGGAGTGTGCCAGAGCACACGAGCCCATGGGGCAGGAAGGAGCCAAGGCAGCGCTCAGGGAGAGCAGGCTGCCTGGGGCAGGAGCTCCTCAGTCCTATCCCCTCAGGCTGTCTTCTCACGGCCAACAGCAGTCCCCTCCCCAGGTCTGTTCTCCAAACCCCACGTTCCAGCCCCCGTGAGCACCGGTGGACACCCCTCTCAGGCTGGGGCATGCAGGGCTGTGGCACGGTCCATCTGTGTAGGTCTCTCCCTGTCCTGACAGCCACGGACTGGTTGCTGGGCTCTCCTCCGAGCCCCTGAGGCTCCCCTTCTGTCCCAGCTGATCTCCCCGCCAGTGAGGGGCCTTCCCCAGATGAGCAACCTCTCCTCACCTTCAGCTCCCCACCAGGGGCACAGGTCCCATCCTGCTTCCTCTCCTCTTCCTTTTCCCTTCTTCTTTTGTTTGTCCTACCCGGTTATGTGGGGATCTTTCTTATCCTTTTAGGTGTCTGGGGGTCCTCTGCTAGTGTTCATCAGGTGCTCTGTGAGACTTGTTCCATTTGTAGATGTATTCTTTTTTTTTGCGGTACGCGGGCCTCTACCGTTGCGGAGCACAGGCTCCGGACACACTGGCTCAGCGGCCATGGCTCACGGGCCCAGCCGCTCCGCGGCATATGTGGGATCCTCCCGGACCGGGGCACGAACCCGTGTCCCCTGCATCGGCAGGCGGAGTCCCAACTACTGCGCCACCAGGGAAGCCCTGTAAGTGTATTCTTGATGTGTCTGTGGGGAGAGATGAACTCCATGGCCTCCTCTGCCATCTTGGAAAGTCCTCTCCCATGATGTGATGTGACATGCGGCAGCTCCAAATATCTGGGTCTCGGTCGCCACCCAGGATGCTGGTACAGTCACCCAGCATTCTTTTGTTGACGGTTGTTCAGCAGTTAGTTGTGACTCTGGTGTTTCCATGAGAGGAGCTGAGCTCATGTCCTTCTACTCTGCCATCTTATCTCCACCCCCTTGGGGAGTTTTTTAAAATCCCAAAGGCCAAGCTGTCTCCCAGGCCAATTAAATCAGAATCCCAGGGTAGGACTCAGACATTGGTAGTTTTTAAACTCCCTGTGATGATGTCAGTATGCAGCCAGGGTTAAAATCCACTGATTTAACTAGTACAGTTTTTAAGGAGAATGCTCAATCCAAGACTAGAAGTTGGATATTTTAATAGTGCTTATTAATAACGGCTAACGAGGTGGCCCCACTCATAGTTTCCTCTATAGGAGTGAGGCCCTGGAGTTGTTCAGTGCACAGCCTGCCTCACTGTATGTGGCAGCTCTAGTAGCCGGCACTTATTGAGTCCTCGACTCAGTGCTAGGCACTAACTTGCCAAGCACCATGCAAGTGTCACCTCCTTTGTTTTGTAACAACCTCATGAAGAAGGGTGCTGATCAAGAGCAGCTGTCACACCTCCTCAACGCTGCTGTTCTAGAGGAAGCAGCCGCACACAAGAAGTAAGGAGTGGGTGTGGCTTTGTTCCAAAGCGGTTGGACTTGACCCAAAGACTAGTTTTTGGACTCCTGCTGCAGAGGATAGGTACACTTGCCCATGGCTAGGAACGGGCTGAGCCAGCATTCAACCCAGGTTCTAATGGCTCCAACATTATTCTGCCTTTCTTTGACAACCAGTGAAGGACATTCATTAGCTCCTCACCTTTCTCCTCAACGGGTCTTCTTCCCTGCCAGCTCTTCCTGGGGGCGTTCACCTTTTTCTTTTCAGAGATGACCTTACGCTCACCTTACCTCACATCTTTGCCCCATCACGGCCACCTCCCCAAAAGTCTCGGATCTCTGAGGACACCCCAGCAGCCTGAGAGACCTGGCCAGAGCAGCCCTGAGAATGGACCCCTCCTCTGCTCAGGGGGCCCAGCTGATCCCCAAGAGAGCCCGATTTTCCTGGCCTAGCTCCTGTGCTTTGTTGGGCAGCCTCTTTTATTCCAACACCTATGTGAGGCTCTTCTACATGGAGGCCTCTTTTAATTAAATTGAAGGCAGGAAGGTTGGCTCAGCAGCTGTCTAAACCCTGGGGGCCACACACACACGTCCATGGATCTCACACGTGTTTGTTGGAGTTTAGAGCACTAACTGGCAACGGCAGCAGTCTTCCCAAGTTGCAGCTCTGAGCTGAAGAACCAGCCACATCCTTCAGGATTCCTGCCTCAGTGACCACACCACCCTGGTCTCAGCAAAACATCATCTGTCACACCTCACCACTGATTTTTTTTTTTTTTTTTTACCTATGCCTAGAGCAGATCCTTGAACCAGAGCTGGTCATTGATTGGACCTGGGGTGCAGGACTGGCTACATAATTTGCAGGGCCCAATGCAAAATGAAAACGCAGGACCCCCTTGTAAGCACGATCCTGTATGGTCCCTGCTGGGCTGAGGACTGGCCCCGGGGCGGCCAACTCATTGGCTCGCGGATGACCTTTGAAATGAAGGTCCGCAGCCTGGCCAGTCAGATGTTTTTTCCCCTGGAATTTAATGGGAAAGAAAGACAGAGGCTGCCCATTGGAAGTAAAAGACACCAAAGTCATATCAAAAATTCCCAAAACCTGCTCAGTTTTTCCCCCACACAGCAGTGAGAATGACCTTCTTAAAATCAAATCAGAGGCGATCTTTCCCCAACTTGAAACCACCCGTCCACCCTCACTCCATGCTCTCCCCCTGTCACTCCCTCACGCCACTGCAGACACAGTATGCCTTTTTGTTTCCTGAACAGACTTAGCTTGTTCAAGGTACGTGAGTCACACATACTGTTCCCTCTGCCCCACACAGGCTCCCTCTTCCTTCTCAACCGTCAGATCTTAAAGATCACCTCCCAGAGAGGCCCTCTTGCTGCACCTGGCTGAAGGAGGGTCCTCCTGTTAGTCTCTATCCTAGCGCCACCCGCCACCCCCCCGCCCCAATTCCCTGAGCAGGCTCCTCGCGATTTGCAATCATTTATTTTTGTTGGTTTGTGTACATGTTTGCTGTCTGCCTCCCTAGCAGAATGTCAGCTCTGTGGGAGTGGGAGCCTTGCCTGTTTAGTTCATCTCTGTCTACCACCATACCTGGCAGATTATAGAAACTCTAACATATGGTAGGATGAATGAATAATTGTACGATTGTGTACTTTCTCAATGGCCATTCCTGTTATGCAGGAGCTCTTGGTTTTGTGGACCTGTTTTGTATCTGGCCACACTTGAATTTTCTCATTAGTTCCAAAAGCTTTTCTGTTAATTCATTTGGGAATTCTGGGTGCATATAGTGTTATCTTATGCAAATATTAATTCTGCCCTCTCCTTTCCTAAAGTTATATTTCTGTTTCTTAACTCATTGCTTTGGCAACATACAGTTAGTTGTTTTAAAGATGGTGTGACTGATAAAAATTATGAAGCTTTGGAAGGTTTGGGGCACACAGGAATTAAGGGCAGGACGACTAGCCAAGGAGCTGAAGCAATTAGTGTGGTGTGATAATGGGCTGGGAAAGATGAGAGCTGAGCACATAGGAAGAAAAGAGTGTAGCTAAGAATTACTCAGATAAAGGATTGGTGAGACTTGGTAATGGGAAAAGGCAGTGGAAGGGGGAAAAATTCCCCAAACTCCAATCTGAATCAAGATATTCTAACACACTGGCTCCCGAACAACTTAATCTCAGACTAAGAAAATATCCACATTTTTAAAGGAGGAGGGAGTTGATATAGCCAACTGTTTGTTTTGTCAAGTGCCCATTTTTAACTAACTACTAAACCCTACCACAATCATTTTTTAAGGACCAAAAAATTAAGAAAGATATAACCTGAAAAACAAATAGCCTTCTGAAAAAAGAAGAGAAAATTAATTAGAATTCTCATTTTAGAAGTAGTTTCGAGAATGGGAATTCAAGAAAGAAAATTAGCAACCATGTCTCTAGGCTCTGACACTTAATTATTATAAGATATTTTCGATGTAGCAAGATTAACACTTTTCTCAGTTTACACAGCATCTTTACAAATGGGGTCTCAATCCTCCTCACAGCACCCGGCAGTACGTAATAAGAGAAATGCCAAACATGTGTCTGGAGTGCTACCATTTGCAAAGCATCATCTCCCCTTTGATGCCCACATTCCCTAACATGTCACCTTGCAATCTGCGCCCCATCAAACCCCCTCCTCCTGTGTTTTCCAACCCCACTGACCTATCACCCACTTCCAGGTTCTTGCACAGACCACCATCCCTGTCTAGTTTACTTGGAGCACTCCTCTGCATCAAGCAGAAGATGGCTTTCATCCTCTTTCCAGTGGGAGGGAAGAAGTGAGGGTCTGTCCACAGGCAACATGGTGGTTGGTGGTTTTTAAGAGGGGAACTAGAGCCTGACGTATGCAGTGGGAACACAGCCCCTCAGTTGCATTATGGAAACCACATGCCTTAAAGCACTGGTTCCCCAAGACCAACCTCCCTGAGCATCAGTTTTCTCATCTGTACAACCTCAAAGCTTTTATTATAAATTGCCAACAAATATTTATTGAGTGCCTACTATATAACAGACCAGACACTGCCAATGCCTAGCGTATAGTAGAGGCTCAACCTCAGAAAAGCGGGACTCATGAAGGGAGCAGAGCCAAGGCCTATACTACATGCAGCTAATGGCCAGTCTGTGTCACCCTCTTGAGACTTTTTCTTAAAAATCCCCACCCTCGGGCTTCCCTGGTGGCGCAGTGGTTGAGAGTCCACCTGCCGATGCAGGGGACACGGGTTCGTGCCCCGGTCCGGGAAGATCCCACATGCCGGCGAGCAGCTGGGCCCGTGAGCCAGGGCCGCTGAGCCTGCACGTCCGGAGCCTGTGCTCCGCAACAGGAGAGGCCACGACAGTGAGAGAGGCCCGCGTACCGCAAAAAAAAAAAAATCCCCACTCCCACTCTCACCCCTTTGTAAGTAGACATGGCAGTCCTGGGATTTCATACCCTCCTCTTTGGTCTGGAGAAAGTGAAAAGCTGGACATGTCCATGAGGAAATTTGGAACTACGGATAGGGAAGTTGGACAATAAGGGGTGATATTTTCTTTTGATCACTGCATTTATCCAAATTATCCTTAACAAGTACATATTGCTCTTTTTAAATATCTTCTCTTTTTCTGATACAAGCTCAGTGAGAAACAGAGTTCCTTTTACAGGAGGGAAAAGTTTTTTTTCAAAGTCAGGCCAAAAACATTTGCACGCGTCAACCCATACACTTTGTGACCCCACTTTTAGGGGTCAAGAAAAGTAGCACTTTTCTATACCCCACTTTACAGCCATCATCTCCAGTCCTTACAACCCTGTGCACAGGCTCAATTATCTTCATTTCACAAATGAGGAAACCAAGGCTCGGAAAGGCAAGTAGCTTGCCCAGGGCCGCACAGTGAGCTGAGATCCATCTAACACCAAAACCTTGCCCTGCAGCTGTGCCCAGGAGAATGGGTGAGACTGTGGGCCCAGCTCTGACCAACTCCCGTGTCACTTTTACAGCCTCCATGTACTCGGAGATCCAGAGGGAGCGGGCGGACATCGGAGGCCTGATGGCCCGGCAAGAATACAGAGAGTGGAACCCGGAGCTCATCAAGCCCAAGAAGCTGCTGAACCCCGTGAAGGCCTCCCGGAGCCACCAGGAGCTGCACCGAGAGCTGCTCATGAATCACAGAAGGTGGGAGTGGAGTTCGGCTGCCTAGTCTGGCAAGCACCGCCTCAGGCCTGCTGAGGCGCGGGGAGGTGCCCCTTATGAAAGGCAGGCCTGGTAGTCATCCTGGGGCTCCTAGAGGCTGAGGAGGTCAAAGGGCGCCCCACATGGTCACCAGCAGACACTGTGAAGGTCCAAAGGCCCTGTTCTCCCACCCAGCTACCTACTTGTAGCTGCCCTCCAGGTGCATTTACCATGTATGAGGCACCGTGCCCAGACTTGGGGCTACAAGAAGGAATGGGACCCAGTTCCTGCCCTCACAGAGGAGATAGATGGGTGCTTGGATGGGGCCATAAATGGGCCTGCGACCCCAGAGGAGCCGCCAGGCAGTGTTCCAAGATACCATCACTTCCTCCATGAGGTCAAGGCCCGGAGGGTGGGCACAAGTCAGCCAGCTTAGGAGGGGGACATTGGCCGGTAGAAGCAAGTATGTTCCCAGCAGATGGATAAGCATGTGCAAACGGACAGGAGACAGGAGTAGCTCAGAGTGGCTGGAGCAAAGATTGTAAGGTAGTTCAGAAGGGACATGTGGACCTGTGAAGGGTCTCAAGCAGGGGTGTCACGGTCGTGGAGGGGGTATGAGTGGAGCAAGGAGGCCAGGAGCATGCAATGAGCAAGGCAGGCTTGGGGCATCAGGACTGGGACTGGATTATTGAGAGGGATTGTGGGGAAGGGGCGAGGGAGGCTGAGCTTTCCGCCCCTCCAAGGCCAGAGCACCAGGACGAAGGCCGCAGTGCCTTCGAAGCTCCCTCTACTGGCCGTTTTTGGTATTGGCGCTGGCTGTGATTTTCATTCTTGTTTTCAGTTGTGCGCAACATCCCTTCCTCAGATCTCACTTTGCCTCCTCCGTGTTGTGCCCACCCCCTGTATCCACAGAGGGTTGGTTCCAGAACCCCCCACAGAACCCCAAATCCACAGATGCTCCAGTCCCTTATGTATTTAAAATGGCATACATAGTACAGCCAGCCCTCCGTATCCCCGGAGTCAGCCAACCACCGATCTGATCCGCGGAAACAAAGGGCTGACTGTGTATTATGAGTATTTTCTCAGGTTGCCTTTTAGAGTCATCCCGTTTAAAATCACCACAATTAAAAGCCTAAAGACAAATCAGGGGAAACATCTGCAATATAAATGATAAAAATATATATGTATCTCTTATAAATTCATAAGGAAGAAATGCAAGTAGCTGGCAAACATCTCCAAGGCTGGTCCATGTGACTAGCAATCAAAGAAACAAAGGAAAACCAGATATTTTTTGCCTACCAGATTCTCAAATACAAAAAGATCGGATAGTGACAATAGGGAGAAACAGATGCTCTCGTATACTGCTGACGGAAGTATAAAGTGGATAATCTTTTCTAAGGAACAGACGGGAATATGTATCCAAAATCTTTTAAAAGCGCCTGACCCAGCAGCTCTACTTCTAGAAACTCATCCTGAGAAGATAACCAGTAATATCATAAAACCTGGCCTCTGAACTTAGACAGGCGTAGGTGCAAATCCTCATTCAGTCCCTTCATAGCTGTGACTTGGACCGGTGTCTTAAATCCTAGGAGCCTCGCTTCCCTTCCCGGTATAACGGGACAGTAATGGTTTCACCTCCCCCGGCTAGCAGGAGGACTGCACGATGTAATGGTATAGGTTGATGTCTGTGCAGGGTGTAGCCCTGGGTGGGGAGAAGTTGGGGGTCTCCTAACAAACACCTCTTCCCGCCACCCCAGGGGCCTGGGCGTGGACAGCAAGCCGGAGCTGCAGCGTGTCTTGGAGCACCGGCGGCGGAACCAGCTCATCAAGAAGAAGAAGGAGGAACTGGAGGCCAAGCGCTTGCAGTGCCCCTTTGAACAGGAGCTCCTGAAACGGCAGCAGAGGCTGAGCCAGGTGGGTAGGGGCCCCCAGACCCGGCCCACGCCTCCTCCAAAGACTGTCCTGGCCCAGGGAGGAGCTCTGCATGCGGCCACAGCTGACCACGAGGTTGAGCAAAATGGGGACTGCACCAGGAGTCCACCCCTGGCCTGAGTCCTCAATCTGCCACTCCCTTTGCTGTGTGACTTTGGGCCAGTGGCTTCCTCTCTCTGAACCTCAGTTTCCTCATGGGCCCAATGTATTGCATGCTGATTCTGATTGCCTTCTCTCAACTGCCCCGTGAGCTCGGTGGAGTTCCCATTTTAGAAACGAGGTTAGCAATCTGAACCAGGCTTCACGGGGAGAAAACAGTCTCATGCTCTGTTCCCCCCAGCTACCAGGCTGGGGGAAAAACTGATCCCCATTCTGTTTCCCCAGAGAGGACCCTTGGTCCAAACCCAGTGGCTTTTGAGAATGGGAATTCCCCTAGCCCACCCACTTCACATCTGTTTCTCTCTCCTTCAGCTGGAAAAACCACCAGAAAAGGAAGAGGACCATGCCCCCGAATTTATTAAAGTCAGGGAAAACCTGCGGAGAATCACCACCCTGACCAGAGAAGAGAGAGCGCTTTAGAGCCAGCTGCTGGAGCTCCAGCGCCCCCTGCAGCCCGCCCCTGGTCCCCACACCTTCCTGCAGCCCTGCTGTAGCCGGCAGCCCTGGGCCCCTGGTCTTGACACATCTGTGATGTTCACACTCGCTTCTGTAAAATGCGTTGTCCCAGAGGGCCGCCCTCCCCCCAACCCCCCGAAGATGGGGGGGATCCTAAGCTCCCAGCCTTTTCGTTCTGAGTACTCATCCCTCCTGCTCCAAGAAGAAGCCACTGCTGGGAACACTTTAACCAGGCACCTCTCCCTGAGGGCACTTCTGAGCTCTGACAAGATTTTTCCGGCAGAGTTGAGAAGGGACAGGGGCAGCTCGGCAGAGCATCCCGGGATGCCTGCTCTGCAAGCCGCCTGAGGGGAGGACGGGTCTGTCTAACGACGACAGCTTCTTTCTCAGACTCTGCCAGCCTTTCCTCACCCCCATGCCTTTATCTTCTCCTCTCCACAACCCTACCCTCTCCAGGCCCTGTAACCACACCTAGCCAGGGCTGCAGCCCTTCTGCTACTGGACGGCTAGAACAGTGCTTCTCAAACTTCACAGTGCCTATAAATTACTGGGGATCTTGCTAAAAGACCGGCTTTTGGGTCAGTAGATTTGGGGTGAGGGCTGAGATTCTCATTGCTAAGAAGCTCCTAGACCGCTGGGCTGAGGCCCACACTGTACCCGGCAAGGCTGGAGCGTCCAGGGGTGGTCAATGAGGCCATCTCTGCCCCACAGCCCTCTGCCCTGGAGATTCCCACCTGCCACCACAGCCCCCAAGGGCTCCTTATTTTCCACCCACCCCAGGGACCTCAGGCCTGGGAAGGCTCTTGCCTAGCAAATTGTGTTATGTGACCAGAAATGTATGTAATCGCCAATCTGCATTTCTTACCACCCTGATGCAATTCTAGCCAAAGACTCCCACAAAACTTTTCTTTTAAACCTTTTCCCGAAGCCTATGAAGAGCAAATTATAAAGTGGTTTTCAATAGGCTTCTGAAAATATAAAAACCGGTTTGAAGACCCTACAGCCACCCTTCCAAACTGGTCCCGTTGAGTCCCCATTTCCAGCCTCTGCACCTGGGACCCACCCCTATTTGGTTTCCATCACCTGGACCAGCTTCAGTGAATTCACCCATTCTTCCTCAAAACGCCCTTCCCAACGCAAGACCAAATGTTTCAGCCTTTTGCTCCTATCCCATATTTAAAGATTTAGAGACTAAACCGGGCCTGTTTCTTTTTCCCCTGAAGTCCCTGCCTCTGGCTTTGTAAACCCCATCATTCAAGGTAGCAGGGCAGTGCTAGAAAAGCATTTCCTTTCACACCCCAAGACTGGCACAGAGCTACCAGAAAGAGCTACCGCTGGGCTGCCCTTTGATACTTGGACCAAAGGTGGGAGGAAAGGGATCATCCTGGTCTTAGGCCTAACTGGGTGGCTGGAGAGGGACTAAAGACATCATCCTTTTCCTGTGGGGGGCGGCGGCTCTAAAAGTCTCTCAAATGTGACAGTCTTAGTGAGAAGATGGTAATACTGTTTTAAATGTCTGCCAGGTGAGAGAATGCTAAAAATGCACAGTCCCTAAATAAAGACCACCCCTTCCCCA
Organism: Monodon monoceros; assembly: GCF_005190385.1. Classification (NCBI taxonomy): domain Eukaryota; kingdom Metazoa; phylum Chordata; class Mammalia; order Artiodactyla; family Monodontidae; genus Monodon; species Monodon monoceros. The sequence goes on along the minus strand of NW_021703780.1, from coordinate 71,980,406 downwards.
AAGAAGCTGTCCCCTGTGTGTTGTTCAGACAGGAAAAGCAAGACTGAGTATCTAGGATGAAGTAGGCCCCTCCAAGGGAATGCTTGGGATTTCACTGTGTGGGCCCCACAGGTGCTCCACAGAGGTGGCAAATCATGGAGACAAAGCCCCAGAAGTAGAAGGAAACGCAAGTACCATGTCGTCCATGGAGCCATGGCAGACACCCTTGATCACTCCCCAGAGGTCAGCCCCAACTCCTCCTCTCCAGCCATCTCCCATTGTAGAGGCTGTAAATACAGAGTCTCACTGTTACAGCCTCCTTTACAGCTTGCAGTGACCATGTGACCAGGTATGGCCAGTGAAATTTAAGACAAAGTCTACAGGGGCTCCTAGGAAAGCTTATGTTTTTCTGATAAAAGAGACAGACTGGGTAACAACTCCCTGCTCCTCCCTTCTTCCTACCTTGATGATGGGATGCCTGGAGCCACAGCAGCCATCTTGCTACAATGAGAAAATGGCCAAGAGAATTTTAGAAACATTGACCTGTCATCACTTGACCAAGCCAATGCCAGCAGCCATCCTCCTCCAGAATGCTTGTAAATAAAAATAAAACCCTCTTGTTTAAGCCATTGCTGGTTGTTCTCTGTTCCCTGCAGCCAAAAGCATTCCTAGCTGACACAGAAGGCCAACCCTGCTGCCCAGAATTACCTGCAGACTGTACTGAAAAGCCAAATTCCTCTTTGCCATCAGAAACCTACTGGATCAGGATCTCCAGCAACAGTGCCTGGGATCTGTTTGTCTACACTTTTTCCATATAGCCTACATGGCACCAGTCTGAGAACCGGTATTTGGGCATCGCTAATTCACACGTCATTCAGTAAGCATTTGTTGAGTGTCTGCTCTGTGCCAGGGAACATGCCACGTGCTGGGGGCACAGTGGGAAATAAAACATCGGGATTATTGCAGTGGCCTCCTCCTGCTGTTCTCCCTGCTTCTGCCCCTGCCCCCTACAGCCTATTCTCAACAGAGCAGTCCAAATGTTAAGATGTTAAAAATCCCGTTAACATCTAAGGCAGATCTGTCACTCGTCTGGCTCCCAATAGAGTCGTTCCTGTGACCGAGAAGGTCCTATGCGTCCAGCTCTCTTAACCTCGGCCCTACTTCCCACTGCTCTCCTCTTCCTCACGCAGCCCCAGCCAGCCCAGCCTCACACCCACCAGGCATGTGCCCCCCGCGCCCCGGCCTTTTCACCTGCTATTTCCTGGCCGGGAATGTTCTTCCCTCACAGAGCCGCACAGTTCACTCCCTCGCTTTCTTCAGGTCTTTTTCATGCTCTTTCTAAACCAGGTCCCCTTGGTCGCCCCTCCTAAAATCTCAGCATCACCTACACTCTTCCTATCCCTTCTTTCCCTGCCTTATTTTTCCTCCTTACCACTTATCACCGTCTAACATATATTTTATTTATTTATCTTGTGTGTCTCTCCTAACGATAATGTCAGCTCCACGAGGGCAGAGATTTTTGTCTGTCTTGTTTATGGCTGAATCCTAAATGGCCTTCCTCCTTCCTCCTTCCCTGCCAGCAAGTGGCCTTGCCTGTGCCATGCTAGCATCTAGGCCCCAGGGAAAAGAATCCCAGCCCCATCCCACTCAGGTTTTGAGAAAAGGCATTTGGCTACTTGGGGCATAGGGCACATAGCAGGTGCTTACTAAATGTTTGTTGAATGAATGAGTGAATGAGGAACCCCTTCTCCCTCTTCTTCTTTCTGCAATACATCCAGCCTCTTCCCAGGTTCAGCCCCTCTCATCACCATCACTCACTTGAATCCTTCCTCCACAATGTTGACCCTGGCCCAGAGGTGTCAATTTGGTCCAGAAGCTTTCCTTTGGCCTCTTGGGCTTTTGTCAGTATTCCTGGGCCCTACTAGCACTTGTGCCTTCAGAACTCGTATTGGAGCTCCATGGCTCCTCCACACCACCTTCCAGGCATCCAGAGAGTTAGCTCATCCCTGAAGGCAGCGGTCAGGCCATCACCCAGTCCTGGAGACCCTGGAGAAGGACAAGGCTGCAGCAGTAGCTCTGATGGCAGACCCTGCCCTAAATGGGGAGCCAACAGCAGCAAGCCCTGTTCTCACTGAGGCCACACTCTCACACCCACCAGACCACAAGTCCTGGTCTGGGTTTGGAGATACCCTCTTCAAAGGCAAACCAGCACTAAATACAAAACCTGGGAGAGAGACAGAAGAACTCAGGAGAAGAAGGGACACTCCCTCCCTGGTTCTGCAGTGTGTGCTCCAAGGGAGCTTTCGCAGGCCAACCTCACCACACTTGAGATTATCCAAATTCCAAGCCTCATGAAAAGAGGGACCCCTTCTGACTCTGCTGAACTTTACCACTCCCAGCCAGGACTCTGCACATAGTAGGTGTTCAAAAAAGTTGTGAATGGGTATCAGTAATGATCACTTCATTTATGGAGAGTCAGCAATGTCACCACTCATAGCAATTTGGTATCATCCTCCCCATTTTGCAGATGCAGAAACCAAGGCTTGGGTAAACTAAAGGACTTGCCAGAAGTCACAAAACAATTCCTGGGGAAGAGATGAGATTCACACAGAGCCATCTGTCGGCAAAGCCTACATTTTTTCCACCAGAGCCAGGCTGTGCTCTTAGAAAGGGCTCCTAGGAGGTCCCTATGCCATCCTAACCTTTTGACACAAGATTCAGGAACCTATCTCACCTTCCTTTTGTCCATCTGAACTTGAGGCATTTGGCTTCCACCCATAAACATAGATGCAGGCCATCATAGACTGACATGAGTCCTGGGGTGAGGAATATCTACACACTATAGACATGGCCCCATCCCCAATATCACACCCCCACCCCCAAAGCCAACCAGTCTCTGGGGACAACCAACGGGTTAAGATCTACCATCATGGGGACTTCCCTGGTGGCGCAGTGGTTAAGAATCCGCCTTCCAATGCAGGGGACACGGGTTCGAGCCCTGGTCCAGGAAGATCCCACAGGCCACAGAGCAACTAAGCCCATGCGCCACAACTACTGAGCCTGCGCTCTAGAGCCCACAAGCCACAACTACAGAACCCGCATGCCACAACTACTGAAGCCCGTGTGCCTAGAGCCCGTGCTCCACAACAAAGAGAAGCCCCTGCAATGGGAAGCCCGCGCACCACAGCGAAGAGTAGACCCCACTCGCCGCAACTAGAGAAAGCCCGCATGCAGCACCAAAGACCAAACGCAACCAAAAATAAATTAATTTTAAAAAATAAATTAATTTTAAAAATCTACCATCACAGCGGGACCCCTGCCCCCTTGCAGAACTGTACCTGCGGCTGAGCAGTGGCCTAAACCATTTGATGTTCCATTGCTCCTAAAGACCCATCAAACCCAACCACCCTGCTCCCACCAGGGCCTTGTTTTACGGTGCTCCCTTTTGCTGGGCCTCATGAGAACAGAGCCCCTACATCCCAGCGGTTGCTGTCCTCATCTCAGCCCATCACAGTTATTTGAGTTGATGATCGGCTGGCACTTGCCCAGAGAGGACACGGGGCTGGGCTTGTTTTCCAAATCTGGCCCTCTCGTTAAGTGTGCCCATCCACTTCCCAGAAAGGACCTGTAAAGAGAGATGAGCAGGATTGCCCAGGGAGGGACCCTGGCAACAGCTAAGCTAGCCAGGGCTCCCCGCTCCAAGGAAGGGCTTCCCATGGGACCAAGGCAGCTAGCTCACGCCTTTGTGTGCCTGAACTAAACTGTTCATTTCCCCCTGCAAGGTCAGTCCCAGGCTTGCCCTGTAAAGAGTTAATTCTGTGCCTGGATCTGGATTCAAGCCCCACCTCTGCCAATCACTCCTTGTCACAAGTCTGGGCAACTTGCTGAACGACATTTTCCACATCTGTGACATAGGTAATGATATCTGCTCTTACTGAACATTTAGTGTCTGTGCCAGGGACTGGCCTAAACACTTTGTATGAATTCTCTCGTTTCAGCCCCCAGGACTGTCATTATCTCCATTTTACAGATGGAGCATCTGAGGTTTAAAGAGGCAAAGCTACTGCCCCAAAGCACACAGCCAGCAGGTGGCAAAAGCGAGATGTGAACTCACATCCACCTGGCTGGAGCCTGTGCGTTTATATTGGCATATCAGCATTTGCTGATGGAGGCTCAGGAGAATGTTTTGCAAAGCACCCACATTCAGGCCTTCCCATCTGTTGCCGGAAATATTCTGCAAACCTGCTGAGGCCAAATGGCCATCCACCTTCCTCCTTCCTCCTTCTCTGCCAGCAGGTGGCCCGGCCCAAGCCAATCTGGTAAGGCAGAGTGGGCCCCAGGGACATTCACGGCTTTGAGAGAAGCCAGTGGCCAAATGGGACACAGGAATCCACATGCCTGCTCTTGGCCCAGGAAGCTCAGGGAAGGAGCAGGAAGGAGAGAAACATGCATTAAGCACCTACTATATGCCTGGTAGGTCCTGGAACATGAGAGAACAGACACAGAGCACCTAGCCCAGGGCCTGGCACATTTCAAGGGATGAAAGTTCCTTCTCCCCACCTCTCTCTCCCCTTGTTAGGATATCGTGACAGGTAGCACAGCATGGCTGTTAAGAGCCCAGGCCACAAAGTCAGGCAGACTTTAGACTTGGGGGTTGGGTAGGGGATCTGGCTCTGCCACTTACCAGATGGGTGACCTTGGAAAAGTTACTTAACATCTCTGAGTTTCTCATCTGTTAAACAAAGGTTCCAATAGTACCAGCCTTACAGACTGTTAAGAGGGCTGAATTAACAAATATAAAATATTTGTTAGGCACAGGCACATGGCCAGCACTCAGTAAAAGTTAATTATTGTCTTCCCTTTCCTTGGTAGTTTCATTCTGTCTGTCATATCTGTCACTGACCAGACCCCTCCAAGCTCTATTTCCACTCATTTACTTCTCTTAGTCCCTAAGTTTGTCTGGCATCCACCCCTCCCTCATGGCTGGCCACCCCAAGACCCTCTGCCCTTCTCCCAGTCCCTTTTTTGGGGGAGGTGTCGCCCATACCTTCTCACATCCCAATCTAAATTGACGGACATTCTGAAAAAAACACCTCACCAGTATTCCTCAAAGTATCAAGGTCATAAAGACAAAGAAAGACTGAGGAACTGTACCAATTGGAGGAGACAGGACAATTAAATGCAGTGTGGGATCCTGGAATGGATCCTGAACCAGGAAAAAGATATTAGTGGGAAAACAGGCAAAGCTCAATGTGCAGTAAATGACTAACTCTGCAGGATTTCAAACCCTGCACGTTCCAAAGAAAGCACTGGCCCTTGATAGCTCCTGGGAGCCAACCTCTAAACTCTTAGAATATCCTGCCTGAAAAGAGTACCTCTGTCCACCTGGGCCCTTGGGCCACGCCAGGCAGTTTACACTAACAATGTGATGTACGTGGGGTCACCGGTCATGCTGTATCAGTGTGGCTTCTGGAGTGACTGGAGACTGAGTAACTAAGATCAGCCACACCAGCATCCCAGGGCTCTATGACTCATGCCCTATAACCCTGGATGCCTAGGGTGGGGTGAGCTTCCCTGGCTATAGGTACAGTGTGTGTGTTGCCACACAGGGAGAATTAAATGCTGTCCATACAACTCCACTGGGAGAGGATGGACAACTGGAAGGTCGTGCCTGGTCTCTCCTGGACTCCACCTTATATGTCTTTTCCTTTGCTGATTCTAATCTGTATCCTTTCGCAGTGATAAACCATGATCATGAGTATATTAGCTTTTCTGAGTTCTGTGAGTACTTCAGGCAAGTCACTGAACCTGAAGTTCATCTTGGGGACCTTCCAACACACTCAAATAAGTTCTGAAGATTAGTTAATAGTAGTATGTCACGATAATTTCTTGCTTTCACTAACCGCACCACAGTTATGTAAGATGTCAACACTGGAGGTGGCTGGGTGAAAGGCGTACAGAAACTACTACTATTTTTTGCAACCTTCTGAAAGTCTAAAGTTATTTTGAAATAGAAAGTCAAAAACAAAGAATAGGAAGACATGAGATGATAAGTGTTAAAGCTGAGTGTTAGGTACTTGTGGAATCATTATATTGCTCTCTCCAGATTTGGACAGGTTTTCAATTTTTCGAAATAAAAAAAAATTAAACTAGAGGATTCAATAGTTTAGTACAACAAGCTGAAATGATCACATCCAAAAACATGTAAAGCAGAGTCAGCACCAAAGTTGATAAAGAAATTATTTAAACACAGAATTTACCAACAGGTGCAGGAACCTGCACCCTGCCCTCCCCATGCAGCAGTGGCTTGAGCACCCCAAGCCCAGCCTGCACTGTGGAGCTGCCAAGCCACAACCTGGCCAGGCGAGTGTACAGTGTCCTGCCCTGCCCACCCCACGTAGCAGCTCCAGCCCTGCCACATGAGGGACACTCCCTTGAGTGGCTGGTACTGGTGGCCAGAGGGACTGTACATCTGGGCCCCACGAATCATCTCCTACACAAGAACACTCCTTCAAGACTGGGAGAGGTAGCTGTTTTGCCTAATACATATAGACAAACACATATAGTCAGGCAAAATGAGAAGACAAAGGAACGTGTTCCAAACCAAAGAACAAGATAAAGCCTCCCAAAAAAGATCTTAATAAAATGGAGGTAAACAAACTATCTGATAAACAGTTTAAAGTAATAATCATAAAGATGCTCACCGGGACTTCCCTGGTGGTACAATGGCTAAGAATCCGCCTGCCAGTTTAGGGGACATGGGTTTGACCCCTGGTCTGGGAAGATCCCACATGCCGCAGAGCAACTAAGCTCATGCGCCACAACTACTGAGCCCACGAGCCACAACTGCTGAGCCCGTGTGCCACAACTACTGAAGCCTGCGCGCCCTAGAGCCTGCATGATGCAACTACTGAGCCCACGTGCTGCAACTACTGAAGCCCACGAAAGCTATAAGACACTGATGACAGACATTGAAGAAGACACAAATAAATGAAAAAATATTCCATGTTCATAGGTTGGAATAATTATTGATAATATTATTAAAATGTCCATACTACCCAAAGCAATCTACAGATTCAATGCAATCTCTATCAAAATTCCAATGGCATATTTCACAGAACTAGAACAAATAATTCTAAACTGTGTATGAAACCAAAAAAGATCCCAAATAGTCAAAACAATCTTGAGAAAGAAGAACAAAGCTGGAGGTATCACACTTTCTGATTTCAAACTATACTATAAAGCTATAGTAATCAAAACTGCATGGTACTGGCATGAAAACATACACCCAGGTCAATGCAACAGAACTGAGAGCCCAGAAATAAACTCACACATATATGGACAATTAATTTACAACAAAGGAGCAAAGAACACACAATGGAGAAAGGACTGTCTCTTCATTATGGTGTTGGGAAAACTGGACAGCCATATTCAAGAGAATGAAACGAGACCACTATCTTACATACAAAAAACTTAACTCAAAGTGGATTAAAGAATTGAATGTGAGATCTGAAACCATAAAATTCCTATAAGGAAACATAGGTGGTAACCTTCTTAATATCAGTCTTAGCGATGTTTTTGTGGATCTGACTCCAAAGGCAAGGGAAACAAAAGCAAAAATAAACAAATGGGACTTCATCAAACTGAAAACCTTCTGCACAGTGAAGAAAACTATCAACAAAACGAAAAGGCCATCTAACTGAATGGGAGAAGATATTTGCAAATCATATATTCAACAAAGGGTTATATTCAAAATAGATAAAGGACGCATAAAACTCAACAACAACAAAACAAACAACCTGACTTAAAAATGGGCAAAGGACTTGAATAGACACTTTTCCAAAGAAGACATACAGATGGCCAACAGACACATGAAAAGATGGTCAACATCACTAATTATTAGGGAAATGCAAATAAAAGCCACAATGAGATATCACCTCACACCTGTTAGAATGGCCATCATCAAAAAGTCAAGAAATAACAAGTACTGGAGAGGGTGTGGAAAAAAGGGAACCTTCACACACTGTTGGTCATATTGTAAATTGGTACAGCCATTATGGAAAACAGCATGGAGATTCCTCAAAAAATTAAGGATAGAACTACCATGTGATCTAGCTATTGCACTTCTGGGTATTTATCTGAAGAACACAAAAACACTAATTTGAAAAGATATATGCACCACTATGTTCACTGCAGCATTATTTACAATAGCTAAGATATGGGAGACAACCTAGGTGTCCATCAATGGATGAATGGATAATGAAAATGTGGTATATCTATATACAATAAAACACTACTCGCCCATAAAAAAGAAGGAAATCCTGACATTTGTGGAAACATGGATAGACCTTGAGGGTATATACTAAGTGAAATAAGTCAGAAGGACAAAGACAAATACCATACGATTTCACTCATAAGTGGAATCTAAAACAAAACATGAAACAAACAAACCTACAGATTCAGAGAACAGGTCAGTGGTTACCAGAAGGGTAGGGGGCTGCAGGGGTGAGCAAAGGGGGTTAACTGTATAGTGACTGATGGTAACTAGACTTTTGGGGGTGGTCACTTTGTAGTGTACACAGATGTCAAATTATTATATCGTACACTTGAAACATATAATAAAATACGCATTTAAAAAAATCAAGAGCTTTATCTCAAGACAATCAATATGTGGAAACTATGGCAGAGAGAAATTAAGTAATTTCCCATAGTCAGTAATAGCATAAATCCTTGGCAGAGCCAGGTTGGAACCCAGAACTTTCCCCTCCAAACAGCAGGGTAAAGGCCACCTTCCCTGAAGCCACCACATTGTATATGGCCATTGCCAACAGCAGCAGGAGACCCAAAGGTCCAGGCCCCCCAGTCCCAGCAGGACCTGCTAGGTGATGTCTCAGAGTTTGGATCCTGCCCCTTCCTCAGGACACAAGCTGGGCGCTACCTTGGGGATATGGTGGACAGCTGTGAGGCCCCTCAGTGAGCAAACACTCCACATTACAGATAGGGAAGCAGAGACCCAAGAGGGGAGGGCGCCTGCCCAGAGTCAGCACACCTCAGAAGTCCTGCCAGGACAGGAGGCCTGCGTCTCCTGATTTCTTTTCCAACCTTGCACAAATGGGTTAAGAGACAGTCTTTACCATCAAAAGACCTGGTTCAAATTCCAGCTCTGTAATCTACTTATTGTGCAAACCTGGGCAAGCGACAACACCTCTCTTAACTTGTCTCCTCCCCTGCAAAATGGGGAGCTGCATCCTACTTTCCAGTGCTGTTATGCAAGGGAAGTGAGGGAACCTATGAACACCCCACCCCACTCACCGAGGCCAGGTTCCCCTCTGGGTCCCACTCAAAGCAGTGCCCAATCCACTGCAGATACTCCAAAAATATCTGTCCAGGGAATGATGGATAGGGGTGTACAAATGCTAATGCTAAGCATGAATAAGACAAGCCAAATTTTAGAGCAGAAACATGGGGAGAGAGGAAAATCGTTCACATTACAAAGCAATTCTTTCACTGAAGAAACATGTGAGGGGAGCCTTCTAAGCTGCTGGGATATTAACAGCTTGAGTTCCTGAAGGGCACAAGATGGCAGGAGCCATCAGGAAGGACCAGGAGAGGCAGCAGAAAGGTCAGGATCACTTTGGAAACGTAGCTGGGTATACAGCTTTTTTAGTCCCAGAGGAATCCAGCTTTGAGATTAGAGAACTGGGTCTCAGGTCGGGGCATGCAAGCAAGTACAAATAGGGTGGACATGTGCATGTGCACACGCACACATACACACCAACCCTCACCTTTTAAAAAAGTGTCATAAACAAACAGGACCTAATTAAACTTAAAGCTTTTGCACAGCAAAGGAAACCATAAACAAAACTGAAAGACAGCCTATGGAATGGGAGAAAATATTTGCAAACAATGCAACCAACAAGGGATTAATTTCCAAAATAAACAAACAGCTCATACAACTCAATATCGAAAAAACAAAACAACCCAATCAAAATGTGGGCAGAAGACCTAAATACACATTTCTCCAAAGAAGGGATACAGATGGCCAACAGGCACTGGAAAACATGCTTGACATTGCTAATTATTAAGGAAATGCAAACCAAAACCACAATGAGGTACCACCTCATGCTCGTCAGAATGGCCATCATCAAAAAGACTACAAATAATAAACGCTGGAGAGGGTGTGGAGAAAAAGGAACCTCCTTACACTGTTGGTGGGAATGTAAATTGTTGCAGCCACATGGAGAACAGTCTGGAGGTTCCTTAAAAAACTAAAAACAGAGTTACCATATGATCCCGCAATCCCACTCCTGGGCATATATCTGGAGAAAACTGTAATTTGAAAAGATACATGCACCCCAGTGTTCATGGAAGCACTATTTACAATAGCCAAGACAAGGAAGCAACCTAAATGTCCCTTGACAGATGAGTGGATAAAGAGGGTGTGGTACATATATACAATGGAATATTACTCAGCCTTAAAAAGTAATGAAATAATGCCATTTGCAGCAACATGGATGGACCTAGAGATTATCATACTAAGTGAAGTAAGTCAGAAAGAGAAAGACAAATATCATATGATATCACTTATATGTGGAAACTAAAAAAAAAAAAAAAATGATACAAATGAACTTATTTACAAAACAGAAATAGACTCACACACATAGAAGACAAACTTATGGTTACCAAAGGGGAAAGAGGGGGAGGGATAAATTAGGAGTATGGGATTAACATAAACACACTACTATATATGAAATAGATAACCAACAAGTGCTTACTGTATAGCACAGGGAACTATATTCAATATTTTTAATAATCTATAACAGAAAAGAATCTGAAAAAGAATAGATTTATATATATATACACACACACATACATATATATGGATAACTGAATCACTTTGCTGTAACCTGAAACTAACACAACATTGTAAATCAACTATACTTCAATTAAAACAGTGAATAAATAAAGGAAAAAAATTCAAGCAGAAAAGAGTCAATACCAAATAAAAACAAAAAAGGGCCAAAATTCCAGAGTCCTTCCCCAAGCATGGCCACACCCTTGGGATAGAGAATCCTGATGGCTCCTGCCAACCTCTGTTTATTCATTCATCCACCAAATACTTGCTGAGCGCCTACCCCGGGCCAGGCCCTAGGCTGGGGCTGGGGCTGGGGCTGGGGCTGGGACCGCATTGGTGACCAAGAATAACACAGTTCTTGCTTTCACCAGTGATTTAGACAAAAACCAATAATTAAAGAAAAAAATAGCCACCACTGTTGTGGGCATACCAAGGGTGTGTTGTCTCTTTCTACCACCACTTGTGACACCAAACGTGTAGTCTTCCCGCTCCAGCAACAAGCAATTCTCTGATTCCCCAACACTGGATGTCCAACATTCAATCCTGACACTAAGTCTTGGAGTTAGCGCAGGTCCCCACAGGTTTAGGACTCAGTCCTACAAGACTTCCCCAACTTCAGACAACAATTGCAAATCTCAGTACTTCTGACCTACCAGCTATAAATTCAGGGGTTCCCATAACCCCCGCCCCGGCTTCAATAATTTGCCAGAATGACTCACAGAACTCAGGGAAGCACTTTACTTGCATTTGCTGGTTTATTAGAAAGGACACAACTCAGGAACAGCCATTGGGAGGGATGCATAGGACAAGATATGGCTAGGCCACCCTCCCAGCACCTCTATGTGTTCACCAACTCAGAAGCTCCCCAAACCCCACTGTTTAGGGATTTTTATCGAGGCTTCATTATGTAGGTATAATTGATTAAATCATTGACCATTGGTGATTAACTCAATCTCCAGCATCTCTCCTTCCCCGGAGGCTGGGGGAGGGGGAGTGGGGAGAACTGAAAGTTCCAACCCTCGAATTAAGGCTTGGTCTTCCTGGCAACAAGCCCCCATCTCGAAGCTATGTGTGGGCCCCCAGCCACAGACAAAAAAGACAGTCTTATCACTCAGCAGATTACAAGGATTTTTTTAGAAGCTCTGTGTCAGGAACCAGGGACAAAGACCAAATCTATACTTTTATTATACCATAAAGTGCAAAAGTTTGGAGCTAAGAAAGCAAGGCCAGGAGCTTCTAATCCAGACTGGGGTGACTTCCCAAAAGAGTGAGACATTGTAGTGAGACAAAAAGACACAGGAGCTGGACAGGTAAAGCGGGAAGGCCCTGGGGACTTCGGTAGCAGGAAGAGAGGGCAAGAAGGTTTTAAGTTCAAAAAAGTTCTAAGTTCATTAGAAGTGGCTGTGAGTATCCCGCTAGGTTTTCCTGCCCATTCCTACTGTGATGATCTGTCTCTCCAGCAGCCCCCCTGACCCCAGCCTGGAAGGTTCCCAAGGGCAGGGGACTAGTATAGCTTTGTTTTCTGTGGTTTGGGCTTCCTGCTGTGCCCCAGTGCTTAGATCACTGTGGACATTCAAAAATAAATATTGATGCGTAACCAAATCAGCGCATCTTGTGCGACCCAAACCCTCACACACCTGCCCACAGAACTCTCACCAGCACCCTGCCACACAGAGCGGGAAATTCTACCATTAAACATCACTCCTGGGAATTAAGAAATTCTCTTATGGGGAGCTAAGAAAACAGTAATACTCTCAAGTTACAAATGCTTGGGGCTTTACAGTTTATCAAGAGCTTTCCTTCATATCCTGTGAGTTATAGTTAAGGCAAGGGAAGCTTAGAGAGGGGAAGTAACTCAGAGTCATACCTCCAGGATTTGAACCCAGGTCTCTGGACTCCGGGTAGAGGCCTGCGGTGTTTCTTTCTGCAGAGTGAATGTGTGTGCATCTGACCAGCACCAGGCTCTGGGAGGCGGGCCGGATAGGCAGGGAGAGAAAGGGAGAGACAGAGGCTCGGTAGCTGGCACTCACTAAGCTGCCCAGCCAGCCTCGTGCTGAGCTATCTATCCTGCTTCACACCCTCCTAGCAATCTCCCAGGGTAGCCCCCGACCAGGAACAGCACGGTCACAACCACCAGAGGGAGGCAGGAGGACAGGAGAGTACATGCAATGAGCTCAACCAGGGAGAGCTGGGAGCCGAGGGCCTGCCAGGCCGCGCCTTCAGTCTTCTGTGGTCCAGCCCCTCCAGGGGAGGAGAAAGGGGCCGGGCCACCCGTGAGAGGCCTAGGCCTGCAGCTAGAGGCCAGGCCAGGCCGACTGTGCAGACACAGGACAGAGGTGAGTCAGGTGAACCGGGCCATGGGGCCCGGGAGGGACTGGGAGGCTCCTGAGGACTGCACCCTCCCCGCAACTTCTACTGACTCTGAGAGCTGCTTTCTACCATTCGACCCCTATTTCCTAGACGCTACCTGTGAGCCGGGCCCTGTGCTAAGTGTGAGAGCCACAGCACGAATGTGACAAAGATCCTGGCCCTCTTGGAGTTTACCTTTAAGTAGGTAGAGACAGCAATAAACAAAAACATAGCAAAGGAGCAAATTATGTTACGATAAGTGAAAAGAGAAAAGGTAGAGCAGAGTGAGGGAGACTGGGAATGCTGGGGGAAGGGGCTCGGGATTTTAAACAGGGTGGTCAGGTGGGCCTCACTGAGAAGGTGGCACTGATGAAGGACTTGCAGAGGTAGTGAGGGAGCCATGGGCACATCGGGGAAGGAGTGTTCCAGGCAGAGCACACAGCCCTGGCCTCTAGAGGCTGGAGGGTGAGGGGCGAGGCCTGGGTGTTGGAGTACAGCAAGGACGCAGCGGCAGTTAGAGCGCAGGAGGAAGACACAGGGAGAGAGGAGACAGGCTAGAAGGCCCTGCAGGGATCCAGGGGGCAGCTGACGGGGGCGCTCCTTGAATGTGCCAGGCCCTTTGTCAGCATCCCACAGCCCTGTTGCCCACTTAGGGGTGTCGGTTTGTAAGCCTGTGGATGAATTCCATGTGCTATTGTACGTGTGGCTGCGTGACCTTACAAAGTCTCCTCTCTTCCCGAGGCTCCTGTCCTCTCTATAAAATACTTGTAACGACAGCAGTGTATCTGCAGGGTTGTGGTAGAGAAGAACAGGAATCAAAATAGTGGCCACCTGCAGGCTCTTGGGACCCCACAAAAGCAGAGCTGGCCTCCCCAGGCACTCACTGCCTTGGGACAGGGACATTCGAGTGAATGAGGAATTGCTCCTATTGTCCACTCTAATAGCACCCAGTGGGGGCACCGAAGGGCTGCTCGGTTCTCCCAGGGGGCACTGCCATCGGGAAGGTTTCTTAGAGGAGGTGGCCCTGGAGGCTGGGGCTCACTAGGAACACCAGGGGAAACAGCGGGGGCAAAGGGCAGGAGGAGAGGGAGAGGAGGCCTGGGTAGGCGGAGTGGGTGGATACGGGGCAAGGGGCGAGAGGTGGTGAGATGGCAGAGGGCATGGACTCCATACAACAAACAGCCGGCCCCAAGGACCAGACTCCCAGCAGGGTACGAGGTAAACAACGTGACTGCAGTTTAGGAGCTCACCCTGGCAGCCAGAAGAGCAGAGGAGAGGCACTGAGGCCAGGTGAGCGACGAAGGTGGCCGAGGTGGTAGCCAAGGGAATGGATGGAACAAAAGCATCTGAGAGACTCGAGAAGTAGAAAGGACTATACCTGCTGGTCGCCGGGCTGTGGGGAAACAGGGGCTCTGAGAGGCTGAGGGTTTGCTGTGAAGGACACAGGGCCCACCGTGGCTGTGGAGGACACACAGGGGTCCCGGAGGAACATGGCACAGGCAAGGGCAAGCTTCCTCCCCTCAGCTCCGCAGTACCCCTCAAGGCTCACGGAAATGGGCCAAACGAGCCTGGGACTTAGCCCCCTAGGTGCGGCTGTAGCATGGACAGAGCATGTGTTCTGTGGTCGGACCCGGTCCAACTCCTGGCCAGCAGTAGCTGTGCAGCTAGAGGCCATGCACTTAACCTCTCTAACATGAATTTCTTCGTACGTGACCTTCATTGGCTTTATGTGAGAATTTCCCCCAGGCAATCAGACCCTGTCCAAATCTTGGCTAGAACGCACTGAACTACTGTTTACTGAGCAGTTACTGCATACAGTCCTGGACAGTGCCTGGTACACAGCCAAGGGCCACAGGGGAGAGTGCGGGGGTGGAGTGGCACACGAGCATTTAAGGGAGGTTGCTTTCCTCCAAAGCAGGCCTCAGCTGACACTCAGCCCTGGGCAGTTCCCCCTGCACACAGGTTCGTAGCACAGCCCAAGGCTCAGAGCACCCAGGCCACAAGTCTCTCTTCTCAGACACCAGGCAGACCCGGGCTAGGATGGGCAGTCCAGTGCACCGAGTGTCAATGGGGGACACCTGGAGCAGGCAAGTGCACCCTGACATAGAAAGCGAGAGGCACATGCAGTCCTTCTGCGTGGAAGAGCTCACCAACATCCTTGATGGAGGGGCCCAGAACACTGCACTCCGGAGGAAAGTCGGTAAGAGAAGGCTGGGGAATGGAGCATCTGCTTCGTGCCCATATGCTTTTCTTGGAAGAAGAGTCCCTCAATAGCAGTCCCACCTTCAAATAACAAACTCTGCTCTCAAAATTCCACTATTAGAGATTCATTCCTTTGGACTATGAAGGCATCTTTAACATGTCAATATTTCCTGAGCCCCTCTGAGGGATAGAAGAGTCCTAGGCAGCAGAAGACCTGGATAGAGTCCTTATTCTTCCACTGCATAGCTTTGTAACCTTGGGCATGTCACTTTGCCACCTCTGGACCTCATTCATTGCATCTGTAAAATGACAGCAATGTCTGACTTCCTTTCCACATCCATGAGGCAAGTGGATGGGAAGATTTGAAGGTACCAGGAACCTCACCCAGGACTCTAAGCCCTCTCTCTGTTCTCTGTCCCTGACAGAAAGCATCATTCACAGTGACCCAGAGCTTAGCCTGAAGGATAATTATTTCATGACCCAGAATGAACGTTACGAAGCCGCCATTAAGAAGAAATTCCACATCCAGATGTTAGCACAGCGCCTGGGCTGGTCTGAAGACAGTCGTGAATTATATTACGCTAACAGGTGCTCACACCCAGGGCAACCCCACCAGAGAGGAATTCACCTGGGACCCCCCAGAAAACCCAGCCCATGAGCTATTTTCCCCAACAAAGGTACTGCCTGTTGGGAAAGAAGGATATCAGGTGTCCCTTCCCTCCTGCACCCTGCCAGCCTGAGGGTACTGGGGCCCTTGTCTCCAATGGGCTGTTCAACCACTGCGTCTCTCCCCTGCAGAAGCCTTTCTGGAGATCTGGGCTTAGCGTTACAATTCGTCTTCCAGAAAGCGCTCAGGAGCCTGGGCTCAGAGGAGCAGATTGCCAAGTGGGACCCACTCTGCAACAAGTTACAGATCCTTGCGACATACGCCCAGACAGAACTGGGGCACGGTGAGCCAGGGCTGCTGGGTGCTGTGTACAGGTGTGCACTGCACAGTTCCAGAGGGCCCATTCACATCTCACTAGTCATAGATTTATATATTTAATATGAAGATGTTACAGCAGGTGGCAGTTAAAGGTCTTGAGGAGGGGGTGATTTTTTCTAATTTACACGAACATACTGTATGATCTAGTGGTGAGGCAAGGTGTTCCTTCTGGAAATGTCAGCCACCATTCCCTATCATGGGCTGGCCATGTGTCCCCCAAAGAGCCCACCGGTGAAAGGAGAGAAATGCCTGTTGAGTACAGCTGGGAGCTACCCGACTCCATACTGCACTGATGCCTGGGGGCTCCAGGCCAACCTAGACACTGCGCCCCCGGTGAGATTCCAACCATGGCCCAATGTCTAACTCCCCTCCTTGATGCCCAGGGACATATCTTCAGGGCCTGGAGACTGAAGCCACCTACGATGCAGCCACCCAGGAGTTTGTGGTGCACAGCCCCACGCTGACTGCCATCAAATGGTGGCCTGGGGACCGTGAGTATAGTATCTCTTCATCCCCCCACCCCCCGCCATCTGCCCCCAAGGAGAACAAAGCTGGACCGCAGAACAGCACTGACTTTGATGTGCAACAGACCTCAGGTTGATTCCCTGTTCTAGGCTGGTGACCCTGGGCAAGTGAATACGTCTCCCTGAGCCCCAGGTTCTTACGTAGTAAAACAGGTGGGATATGAAGAATTTCATCAGTGAGTGGCTGAGAGGCCGCCAAGGGAACTTTGAAATAGCTGAGGAAACTGACCCAAACTTTGGGGGCTGACGGTCAAGGTCTCTCTCACATGCACACTTCCCCCACGCCCTCCACACACAGCACTCGCCACAGCCCCTGTTCCTCTCATCTCCCAAGTTAATGATTAAGCTTGCCACCAGCCAGCACACAGGGTACAGTCAATGCAAAAAACGTCCCTCCCTTCCCCTGCTCCAGACACTCAGAAGGGCTCAGGCCCATCCCCAGCGCCAATCAAGCCACCGGTGCCACACCACCCCCTGTGGCCACCAGGTGCAGGCCGCACCCACCATGCTTCCCAGTCTCAGTGATTTGCCAAGCCCCAAGGAGCAGGGTTCCACCAGGGCCCTCTTCCTCTGATTTGAGAATACATCTCTGAGGATACATCTGTGGCACTTGGCGACACATTAGGTGAACACTTATATGGGAAAAAAAAAAATACAAGTGTGAGGAGTCCAACTAAAGCAGAAAGAGAGAGAGGGAGAGGTGAGAGACAAGCAGAGAGGGAGAAAGACTGAGAGAAGGAGAGAGAAGTGGACAGACAGGCCAGAGAAATAAGAGAGCGATGCTCGGGGCGGGGAGGTGGGGCGTGGTGATCAATGACCACTGACAAAACTGCAGAAAAAAAGAAACCAGCCTTTGAAATCAGGCAGGGTTCAAACCCGGGCTCTGCCCCGTTCAGGCCAGTGACCTTGAGCACATCACTCCGTTCTCTGAGCCTCAGTTGCCTTTTCTGGAAAATGGGACTTCAGCTTACCTGCCCTGCAAAGACCGCAAAGCACCAGCACAGGGGTGGTACCACCTGGATTTTGGTAAATGCTAGCTATCTGTATTCATATTACTACGCTGATGGCAGAGAGAGTCATTAAGAAGTTTTTGAGGACAGAAAAAAAGCAAGCTTGTTCATTTCACAGTGCCCTTTGCAAGTCGCTGCTAGATTTGTTTGGCTCTTTGGGGGTGGTTCCCCCTCTTTGTGAACAGGGACTTTTTGAGGTCTCAAAGGTGCCCATCTGCTAGGGTGGGCAGCAATGCACACATCTCCCTATGACTTGGGACCCATGTTCTGACCACAGATCCTGACATACGTACCCCAGCAGCTATGATATAAAAATCCTGTCTCCTTGATTCCAAAGGAAATGACTCAAGAGCACACACTTCAGTCAGAAGACTGCAGTAAGGCCAAGTTTTAAAAGATGCATAGCTTTTCCAGATTGCTCCATTTGGGGTGATTTCATTAAAATCCATTGCCTCTGTCAAGCTTTGCCTTTGGAAGAAAGAGCGGCCAGAGGGCATAGAGGGCTTTCGTCCCCTCAAGATCTCCATCAGCCTCCTTGAGCCTTCCCTAGCCCATGGGGATCCTGCCTGTGTATCGTAGGGTGGTTCCTATACAAACCTGACGTTTAGACAGAACCCCCTGTATCTCCAGCCACCAACCCAATGCATTCCAGAGCCAGACACTCACATTAAAGCTCTCTGGATGGTTCCAGTCATTTCCAAGGACGAGTAAAGGCCTTATGAATCAAGGGGTATCCTGACCAAGCACCCCTTGGCTGCCCTGGATGCTACCACCTCCACTGCCTGGCCCCAACAAGCCAGTCCAGTCCTCAAGCTTCTGAGCAGGCTGTTCCCTCTGCCTTGCATACCCTGTCCTGTGCGGCTCCCCTAGAAAACACCCTTTGTCCTCCTCGTGCATCCTCCCCTGACCCACACCCTCCAAGGTAGTTCAAACAAAGCCCCATTCCAGCCTCACAGAGTGTCCTGCCCTTCCCATACCACCACACTGGTCCTCACAGACTAGGCCCACACCCAGGGCCCTGATGGGGAAGGTTAGCCTGCCTGCTCTGTTCATCAGGGATCACGCTGGGCTTCTCACCTCTCTACCCTCAGTGGGACGGTCGGCCACCCATGCCCTGGTCCAGGCCCAGCTGATCTGCTCAGGAGCCCAGCAGGGCATGCATGCCTTTATTGTGCCCATCCGGAGTCTCGAGGACCACAGCCCACTGCCAGGTAAGCTCATGCTGCTTCCTCCAGGACCCCTGCCAGGAGACCCCACCAGGCCTCCCTGTCCTGGGGGCCCCAGAGGTCCATGGGAGAAACTGGGGCATGTCTCCCTTGGGCAGGGAGGGGTCCAGTTGTACAGGCCTGGCGCTAACTGGCTTGATGACTATGAGCAAGGTTCAGCACCTGACCTCAGCTTGGTCACCTGCAAACAGGTATGATAACCCCAATGTCACAGGCTGCTGACAGGCTCAGATGAGCTGGAATGTGGGTGTTGGTACCTAACACACAAGCACTCAACTGATGGACGTTCCTACCTCTGCCTCCTCCTAGGAATCACCGTCGGAGACATTGGGCCCAAGATGGACTTTGACCACTCGGATAATGGCTTCCTGCAACTGGACCATGTGCGCATCCCCAGGGAGAACATGCTGAGCCGCTTCGCACAGGTGGGGTCCCGGGGAGGCTGCAAGCCTGCACTGCCTGGAGAGGGGACAGAGGCACCCTGTAGACTGCTGCTGCCTCCGGGCCCTTCTCTATAGAGCTGAGTTTGGGGCACCCCTCCCAGAGAGGCTCTGGTGTCCCACAGACCTGAGTAAAAGCCCAGCTTAGGAGCTTTGTGATTTGGGGCCAGTCACTTGGCCTCTCTGAACCTCAGAGTTCTCATGGGTAAATGCTCACCTCATGGGGTGGCAGCGCAATCATGGGGTAGGGTGGCAAGGCAATCTGAGGAAAAGAGGAACGGCCTGAGGATGATGTGCATATCTACCTACAGCGCAGCCTGGACACAGCCAAGTGCTGGAGGAAGTTCTGGAGGTCTCCATTTTGCCAGGCATTTCCACGGGAGTGTGGGGAGCTGTGGATTGTGGGGAGGTCTGGGGTGTCACAGGAGAGGAGCAGTGAACCAAGGCACTTGGGCAGTGGCTATTTAGCAACAAGCACAGGAGCGTTTCAGTTTTAAGAATCAGCGTGGCCACACCAGCACATTCTGGCTGGCGGCTGGCTGTGTCTATCCCGGGTGAGCAGTTTGAGGACCGTGGTGCTTTCAGGGCATGGAGGACCACAGTTCTGGGTGTGGGGAAGGCTGGGGAGCCCTGGCTCAGACCCACTGCCTGTCCTTGGTCTACCAGGTCTTGCCAGATGGTACCTACATCAAGCTCGGAACAGCAAAGAGCAACTACCTCAGCATGGTGGTGGTGCGGGTGGACATGCTGTCAAACGAGGTCATACCACTGCTGCAGAAGGCCTGTGTCATTGCCATCCGCTACTCGGTCATACGCCACCAATCCCGGCTCCGGCCCAGGCAAGCGGCGCCCAGATGAGCCACCGCAGCCCGGGCTACCTCGATCCCACAGTGCCTACCCCCTGACACCAACCCTCCGCCAGAGTGGGGTGCTGGGAGCACATGTTACCCCCCCCTTGCCCACACATTCGCCTGGACCTGGCCCATCTGGTCTGTGGGGTCTCTATCTGGCTCTCTCTAATCCAGGCTGACCAGCTGGCCCAACCTATGTCTGTCAGTGTCTGGCCCCATCAGGCTCTGTGTGATCTTGTGTCTCTGGCCCTGTACCACCAGATCTGACTCAGTCTGTCCAACAAACTCGGACTGTTTCAATCCAGTTGGGTATGGCTGTGACTGGCTGAGTGTATCTGGATCGGCTGGGCACCAAGCTGTGGGTGAATGTGGCTCCCGAGATTGTTCTGTCAGGTGTGAGTGACTGTGTCTGGAAAAACCCGGCTGTCACGTCAGACTATGTGGCTGCAGTTGATTCTGTCTGGTTGTGACTGCCAACATCTGACCATGGTACGTCCACGTCTGCACCCATTTTGTTGTATGTGGTTCTGTCTGGCTAATAGGTCTACTCCATGGCACCAAAGGGCTCACTGTACCCTCTGCTTTGATGTGAGTATGTGTACGCACGCATGTGCGCGCGCACACACACACACACACAAGGTTATCAGATTCAGCAAATAAAAATACAGGACTGCCAGTTACATTTCAATTTTAGGTAAACAAATAATTTTTTAGGGTAAATATGTCCCAAATGGGCACATACCCAGGATGCAGCAAACTGGAGCCTGGGCATATGGGGCCGCAGCATGAGCACCGGGAGAGAGGGCGGGGCTGGACACAGCATAGCTGACCGAACTCATGGAGCAGAGACAAGCTTTAACCTGGCAGTTCTCGCCCCAACTATAGTAAGCGCCCCTTGGCAAGTCCTTTGCCCTCTCTGGGCCTATCTTCTCACTTGTAAAGGAAAGAGTGAGGTTACCAGGACTGGAACTTGAGGATGTCTGGCTCAAGAGGCCGGTGGTGTTCCACACCATGGGCTCAAGGATCCAGAGTTCTCTAACGCAAAACGGGCTGAGGGTCAAACACCAGGCAGACCCGGTGCCACCCTCAGCTCCGCCACTTCCGGGAGCTTAGATTAGCCACCCCACCTCTTTGTCCCTCAGCTTCCTCGTCAACTAAATGGGCGTGACAAAAACGCTCTTCCAGGGTGGTGTTAGGGCTGAAACGCAGTGAAGCATGCCAGGCCCTCAGCCCAGGGTCCTTTACTGGCAAACCCAAATCACCCTCAGCCAGCCTGGCTTCAGAATCCCGGGCTGAGGGAGTCTTCTCTGGGGGACAGGGGAGCTGGGAAGGAGGTATTGCCAATGATATCCTGTCGGAGCCCAGTCTTCTGGGTTGCATAAGACTGGGATGGTTATAATAGTACATGTCCAGGTGAGGGGCTGCTGGCCCAGAGAAGAGACACCAGGTTTCTCCCCATCAGCCACGGGAGGCGTCTCACATTCACATCAATCCACTAATAGTTACCGAAGGCCCCTAATGCTGAACAGAGTCTCTAGCCCTGAGAACACAGCAACGGACAAGGCGGGTGCAATCCCTACCTCGGAATTCCATCCAACCCAAGTTCACATCCTCAGAGTTATCAATTAGGTTCCACATATTTCCCAGCACACAGCACATGCACCTGGACAGTGAAAGGTCAAGGTTCAAATAATCAAGGCTTCAGGGCCACAACCCCTCACCCAAAATCCTTGAGGCCAGATCTGTTGGAATTCAGAACTTTCCAGATTTTTAGCAGGTTAATACGGTGCGTATACTGTAAACCTCCACAAGGGGCAGCACCCATAAGCGGACATGTTAATATTTCTACAGTGAAATGTGTGGATATTCATGTTAGATGGAATTTTAAGATTATTACTAGCGTCACGTCAGTCTACGTCAAATTTTGCGGTGAGCTATAAAAAACTGTCCATTTTTAAGGCTTTTATGGCATTGGGGATATGGGAAGATGGATGTGGCAGGTAGCAAATCTTCTGCTTTTCTTCCCCTCAGTGACCCAGAGGCAAAAGTCCTGGACTACCAGACGCAGCAGCAGAAACTCTTTCCTCCGCTGGCCAAGGCCTATGCATTCCACTTCGTGGCAAAGAGCCTCTTGGAATTCTTCCATCGCTCCTACAGTTCCATTCTGGACAGAGACTTCAGACTCCTGCCTGAGGTTATACCTGCTTTCTCTGGGGGGCAGGAGCTGGGACCATGGCTGAAATGGTCCTCCCACTGGGAAGCAGCCCCAATCCTGCCCCCATGGGCTCTTTCCACTTTCTCCCTCTGCAGACTTCCAACATCCCAGGTGAACTGTACCCTGACGTATAAATCCACCTACATCTGGCCCCCAGGAAGCTCCAAACATGTTAGAGGAAATGATCACAGATAGTGTATAGGACACAGGTGCACAATCCCTGGTGTGTTCTTTTGTTTTTATAAATTTATTTATTTATTTATTTTTGGCTGTGTTGGGTCTTCGTTGCTGCGCGCAGGCTTTCTCTAGTTGCGGCGAGCGGGGGCTACTCTTCCTTGCGGTGTGCGGGATTCTCATTGCAGTGGCTTCTCTATTTTTTTTTTTTGAATTTTATTTTATTTTTTTTTAATACAGCAGGTTCTTATTAGTTATCTATTTGATACATATTAGTGTATACATGTCAATCCCAATCTCCCAATTCATCACACCACCCCCAACCCCGCTTTCCCCCCTTGGCATTTGTTCTCTACATCTGTGTCTCTATTTCTGCCTTGTAAATGGGTGCATCTGTACCATTTTTCTAGATTCCACGTATATGCGTTCATATACGATATTTGTTTTTCTCTTTCTGACTTACTTCACTCCATATGACAGTCTCTAGGTCCATTCACATCCCTACAAATGACCCAATTTCGTTCCTTTTTATGGCTGAGTAATATTCCATTGTATATATGTACCACATCTTCTTTACCCATTCGTCTGACAATGGGCATTTATGTTGGTTCCATGTCCTGGCTATTGTAAATAGTGCTGCAATGAACATTAGAATGCATTTGTCTTTTTGAACTGTGGTTTTCTCTGGGTATGCCCAGTAGTGGGATTGCTGGGTCATATGGTAATTCTATTTTTAGTTTTTTAAGGAACCTCCATACTATTCTCCATAGTGGCTGTATCAATTTACATTCCTACCAACAGTGCAGGAGGGTTCCCTTTTCTCCACACCCTCTCCAGCATTTGTTGTTTGTAGATTTTCTGATGATGCCCATTCTAACTGGTGTGAGGTGATGCCTCATTGTAGTTTTGATTTGCATTTCTCTAATAATTAGTGATGTTGAGCAGTTTTTCATGTGCCTCTTGGCCATCTGCATGTCTTCTTTGGTGAAATGACTATTTAGGTCTTCTGCTCATTTTTTGATTGGGTTGTTTGCTTTTTTAATATTGAGCTGCATGAGCTGTTTATATATTTTGGAGATTAATCCTTTGTTGATTCATGTGCAAATATTTTCTCCCATTCTGAGGGTTGTCTTTTCATCTTGTTTATAGTTTCCTTTGCTGTGCAAAAGCTTTGAAGTTTCATTAGGTCCCATTTGTTTATTTTTGTTTATATTTCCATTACTCTAGGAGGTGGGTCAAAAAAGATCTTGCTGTGATTTAGGTCAAGAGTGTTCTGCCTATGTTTTCCTCTAAGAGTTTTATAATGTCTGGCCTTACATTTAGGTCTTTAATCCATTTTGAGTTTATTTTTGTATATGGTGTTAAGGAGTGCTCTAATTTCATTCTTTTACATGTAGCTGTCCAGTTTTCCCAGCACCACTTATTGAAGACACTGTCTTTTCTCCATTGTATATCCTTGCCTCCTTTTTCATAGATTAGCTGACCACAGGGGTGTGGTTTTATCACTGGCCTTTCTATCCTGTTCCATTGATCTATATTTCTGTTTTTGTGCCAGTACTGTATTGTCTTGATTACTGTAGCTCTGTTGTATAGTATGAAGTCAGGGAGTCTGATTCCTCCAGCTCCGTTTTTTTCCCTCAAGATTGCTTTGGCTATTCGGGGTCTTTTGTGTCTTCATACAAATTTGAAGATTTTTTGTTCTAGTTCTGTAAAAAATGCCACTGATAATTTGATAGGGATTGCACTGAATCTGTAGATTGCTTTGGGTAGTACAGTCATTTTCACAATATTGATTCTTCCAAACCAAGAACATGGTATATCTCTCCATCTGTTTGTATCATCTTTGATTTCTTTCCTCAGTGTCTTATACTTTTCTGAGTACAGGTCTTTTACCTCCTTAAGTAGGTTTATTCCTAGGTATTTTATTCTTTCTGTTACAATGGTGAATGGGATTGTTTCCTTAATTTCTCTTGCTGATCCTTCATTGTTTAGTGTATAGGAATGCAAAAGATTTCTGTGCATTAATTTTGTATCCTGCAACTTTACCAAATTCATTGATTAGGTCTAGTAGTTTTCTGGTGGCATCTTTAGGATTCTCTATGTATAGTGTCATGTCATATGCAAACAGTGATCCAGTTTTACTTCTTCTTTTCCAATTTGGATTCCGTTTATTTCTTCTTCTCTGACTGCTGTGGCTAGGACTTCCAAAACCATGTTGAATAATAGTGGTGAGAGTGGACATTCTTGTCTTGTTCCTGATCTTAAAGGAAATGCTTTCAGTTTTTCACCACTGAGAATGATTCCTGCTGTGGGTTTGTCATATATGGTCTTTATTATGTGGAGGTAGGTTCCCTCTCTGCCCACTTTCTGGAGAGTTTTTATCATAAATTGGTGCTGAATTTTGTCAAAAGCTTCTTCTGCATCTATTGAGATGATCATACAGTTGTTATTCTTCAATTTGTTAATATGGTGTATCACATTGATTGATTTGCGTATATTGAAGAATCCTTGCATCCCTGGGATAAATCCCACTTGATCACGATGTATGATCTTTTTAATGTGTTGTTGGATTCTGTTTGCTAGTATTTTGTTGAGGATTTTTGCATCTATATTCATCAGTGATATTGGTCTCTAATTTTCTTTTTTTGTAGAATCTTTGTCTGGTTTTGGTATCAGGGTGATGGGGGACTCATAGAATGAGTTTGGGAGTGTTCCTTCCTCTGCAATTTTTTGGAAGAGTTTGAGAAAGATGGGTGTTAGCTCTTCTCTAAATGTTTGATAGAATTCACCTATGAAGCCATCTGGTCCTGGACTTTTGCTTGTTGGAAGATTTTTAATCACAGTTTCAATTGCATTACTTGTGATTGGTCTGTTATTTTCTATTTCTTCCTGGTTCAGTCTTAGAAGGTTATACCTTCTAGGAATTTGTCCATTTCTTCCAGGTTGTCCAAAATAGAGTTGCTTGTAGTAGTCTCTTTTGATGTGCTGCGGTGTCTGTTGTAAGTTCTCCTTCTTCATTTCTAATTTTACTGATTTGAGTCCTCTCCCTCTTTTTCTTGATGAGTCTGGCTAAAGGTTTATCAATTTTATCTTCTCAAAGAACCAGCTTTTAGTTTTATTGGTCTTTGCTATTGTTTTCCTTGTTTCTATTTCATTTATTTCTGCTCTTATCTTTATGTTTCTTTCCTTCTACTAATTTTGGGTTTTCTTTGTTCTTCTTTCTCCAGTTCCTTTAGGTGTAAGGTTAGATTGTTTATTTGAGATTTTTCTGGTTTATTGAGGTAGGATTGTATTGCTATAAACTTCCCTCTTAGAACTGCTTTTGCTGCATCCCATAGGTTTTGGATCATCGTGCTTTTGTTGTCATTTGTCTCTAGGTATTTTTTGATTTCCTCTGATTTCTTCAGTGATCTCTTGGTTATTTAGTAATGTATTGTTTAGCTTCCACGTGTTTGTGTTTTTTACGGGGTTTTTTCCCTGTAATTTATTTCTAATCTCGTAGTGCTGTGGTCAGAAAAGATGCTTGATATGATTTCAATTTTCTTAAACTTACCAAGGCTTGATGTGTGGCCCAAGATGTGATCTATCCTGGAGAATGTTCCGTGTACACTTGAGAAGAAAGTGTAATCTGTTGTTTTTGGATGAAATGTCCTGTAAATATCAATTAAATTTATCTGGTGTATTGTGTCATTTAAAGCTTGTGTTTCCTTATGAATTTTCTGTTTGGATGATCTGTCCATTGGTGTAAGTGAGGTGTTAAAGTCCCCCACTATGATTGTGTTACTGTCGATTTCCTCTTTTATAGCTGTTAGCAGTTGCCTTATGTATTGAGGTGCTCCTATGTTGGGTGCATATATATTTATAATTGTTATATCTCCCTCTTGGATTGATCCCTTGATCATTATGTAGTGTCCTTCCTTGTCTCTTGTAACATTCTTTATTTTAAAGTCTATTTTATCTGAAATGAGTATTGCTACTCCAGCTTTCTTTTGATTTCCATTTGCATGGAATACCTTTTTCCATTCTCTCACTTTCAGTCTGTATGTGTCCCTAGGTCTGAAGTCGGTCTCTTGTAGACAGCATATATATGTATACGAGTCTTGTTTTTGTATCTATTCAGCAAGCTTATGCCTTTTGTTTGGAACATTTAATCCATTTACATTTAAGGTAATTATCGATACGTATGTTCCTATTACCATTTTCTTAATTGTTTTGGGCTTGTTTTTGTAGGTCCTTTTCTTCTTTTGTGTTTTCCACTTAGAGACGTTCCTTTAGCATTTGTTGTAGAGCTGGTTTGGTGGTGCTGAATTCTCTTAGCTTTTGCTTGTCTGTAAAGCTTTTCTCTATCAAATCTGAATGAGATCCTTGCCTGGTAGAGTAGCCTTGGTTGTACATTTTTCCCTTTCATCACTTTAAGTATATCGTGTCACTCCCTTCTGGCTTGTAGAGTTTCTGCTGAGAAATCAGCTTTTAACCTTACGGGAGTTCCCTTGTATGTTGTCATTTTTCCCTTGTTGCTTTTAATAATTTTTCTTTGTCTTTAATTTTTGTAAATTTGATTACTGTCTGTCTTGGCGTGTTTCTCCTTGGGTTTATCCTGCCTGGGACTCTGCACTTCCTGGACTTGGGTGGCTATTTCCTTTCCCATGTTTGGGAAGTTTTCGACTATAATCTCTTCAAATATTTTCTCTGGTCCTTTCTCTCTCTCTTCTCCTTCTGGGACCCCTAAAATACGAATGTGGTGTGTTTAATGTTGTCCCAGAGGTCTCTTAGGCTGTCTTCATTTCTTTTCATTCTTTCTTCTTTTTTCTGTTCTGCGGCAGTGAATTCTACCATTCTGTCTTCCAGGTCACTTATCTGTTCTTCTGCCTCAGTTATTCTGCTATTGATTCCTTCTAGTGTAGTTTTCATTTCAGTTATTGAATTGTTCATCTGTGTTTGTTTGTTCTTTAATTATTCTAGGTCTTTGTTAAACATTTCTTGCATCTTCTCAATCTCTGCCTCCATTCTTTTTCTGAGGTCCTGGATCATCTTCACTATCATTATTCTGAATTCTTTTTCTGGAAGGTTGCCTGTCTCCACTTCATTTAGTTGTTTTTCTAGGGTTTTATCTTGTTCCTTCATCTGGTACATAGTCCTCTATCTTTCTCTGAATGTGGTTTTCGTTCCACAGGCTGCAGGACTGTAGTTCTTCTTGCTTCTGCTGTCTGCCCTCTGGTGGATGAGGCTATCTAAGAGGCTTATGCAAGCTTCTTGATGGGAGGGACTGGTGGTGGTAGAGCTGGGTGTTGCTCTGGTGGGCAGAGCTCAGTAAAACTTTAATCTGCTTGTCTGCTGATGGGTGGGGCTGAGTTCACTCCCTGTTGGGTGCTTGGCCTGAGATGATCCAGCACTGGAGGCTACAGGCTCTTTGGTGGGGCTAATGGCGGACTCCGGGAGGGTTCATGCCAAAGAGTACTTCCCAGATCTTCTGCTTCCGGTGTCCTTGTCCCCGCAGTGAGCCAAGCCACCCCCCCGCCTCTGCAGGAGACCCTCCAACACTAGCAGGTAGGTCTGGTTCAGTCTCCTATGGGGTCATTGCTCCTTCCCCTGGGTCCTGATGTGCACACTACTTTGTGTGTGCCCTCCAAGAGTGGAGGCTCTGTTTCCCCCAGTCCTGTTGAAGTCCTGCAAATCAAATCCCACTAGCCTTCAAAGTCTGATTCTCTGGGAATTCCTCCTCCCAGGTCCTTTGCCAGACCCCCAGGTTGGGAAGCCTGACGTGGGGCTCAGAACCTTCACTCCAGTGGGTGGACTTCCGTGGTATAAGTATTCTCCAGCTTGTGACTCACCCACCCAGCGGTTATGGGATTTGATTTTATTGTGATTGCGCCCCTTCTATCGTCTCATTGCAGCTTCTCCTTTGTCTTTGGATGTGGGGTATCTTGAACTTTTTTGGTGAATTCCAGTGTCTTCCTGTCGATGACTGTTCAGCAATTAGTTGTGATTCCAGTGCTCCCGCAAGAAGAAGTGAGCTCATGTCCTCCTATTTCACCACCTTGAACCAATCTCTCTTCTCTTGTTGCGGAGCAGGGGCTCTAGGCACGGGTTTCAGTAGTTGTGGTAAGCAGGCTCAGTAGTTGTGGCTCGCGGGCTCTAGAGCACAGGCTCAGTAGCTGTGGCACACAGGTTTAGCTGCTCTGCGGCATGTGGGATCTTCCCAGACCAGGGATCGAACCCGTGTCCCCTGCACTGGCAGGCAGATTCTTAACCACTGCGCCACCAGGGAAGTCCCCCCTGGTGTGTCTCTGAAACCTGGAAAGCTCTGAAAACCAAAAGTCATTTAGAACTCATTTGGTGGCACAGTTTGACCTGAATTAAGCTGATTTATCCCACTGAGTGTGAATACATTTTGCAGCTGAAAATATTAATACATTGGATCACTAGGGTCTCCCTGGACTCCTCTAGGGGTATTATATATAATCTACCTTAAATGCGCTGCTTTACCTTTCTAAAATTCAAAACATATCTGATTCCAAAACGCATCTGGACCCAAGATTCTCAGATAAAGGACAGTGGACTTACATACAGATTTGGTCTGTCCAGGCTCTCTGCTTTGTAAGCATTGCTTCAGCAATCCTTCCAACTGTACCGCAGGCACCATTTGTATACCCATTTTACAGATGAGGAAAGTGAAGCACAGAGAGGTTAAGGGACATGACCCTTCCTCCCAAGGACTTGAAAGTGTGAAAGATGGGTAAGGGCTTTCAAGAACCAAAAACTCAAACCAGGTTGGCTGCCTGGCAGCCCCTCCTACAACCCAGAGCAGTGGGCTGATGGTGGAACTGCATCCTCACAGACAAGCCCTCCAAAACCTCTCCCTGCCAGCAAAATCCACAGCTCCTGGATAATGGTGAGACCAATCCTAGAAGCACTCTCTTCCCAAGATCCTGGAGACACTGGTCTAGACAGTTTTCCTTCGTTCTTATTGCCCCTACAGCGACACTGCCTCTTTTTATGACCTTGGGTGAGTCACGTAACCCGAGTCTCAGTCTTCTCATTCATAAAGCTGTGAGCTGAGGAAACAGTTCTTATCTCACAGAGCTGTTCTCAGCATAGAGTGGGCGCTCCATGAGTGGTAAGCATGGCTGTAACTGAACGGTCCCTTAGGCCACCTGACCCCCTTCCTGTTTTTGCAGCTTCACGCACTGAGTGCAGGTATGAAGGCCTTGGTGTCGGACTTCTGCGTCCAGGGGGCTGAGCTGTGCCGCAGGGCCTGTGGTGGACATGGCTACTCGAAGCTGAGCGGCCTGCCCTCCCTGGTCACCAGAGTGACAGCCTCCTGCACCTACGAGGGTGAGAACACGGTGCTCTACCTGCAGACAGCCAGGTAAGGCCCACGTCTCTGTCCAACCCTCAGGGACCCCACCAAGCTTCTGCCTGGGTTGAAGCACCATCTGATGCCCACAGAGGGAGCAGACTTTGGGGACCACCATCTGCAGACTGTCCAACTCCCACATTATGTCTCCAATCCATCCACTTCTCCCCAGACTCATGCAGCTCCCAGCCAGGCTGCCACACCCTCCACCGGGACAACATCAATCTCCTCACTGGTCGGCTGCTTCCACCCTGCCCCACTTCCGCCCTTCCTCCACAGGCAGCCAGGGGGATTTTTTTTAAGCCTAAAGAAGATCACATCTTTCCCTTGCTTGAAATTCTTCAATGGCTTCCCACCGCTCACAGGAAAATGCCACAGTCCACACTGTGGCCTGCAAGGACCTTAAGACATGGTCCCTGCCTCCCCTCCATCCTCTCACAACCTTCTCCTCTGCTCACTTTGCCAGCCACACGTTTCTTCTTCGGGGCCTGCACACTCACTTCCCTCCCCCTAATCCTCTCCACCGCCAGGCTCCTCCTCATCTTCAGGTCTCAGCTAAAATGACACTTCCTTCAGATGCCCCCCCCCCCCACTGCGTCTCTTTTTGTGTGACGGGCCTTGAGGGCAGGGAGTCTGCCAGCCTTGTTCACTGTAGCATCTCCAGGTTCAGCACAGGGTCTGCACCAGGAGGCTCCAACCTGAAAGGCAGGGAGGAATGGCTGATTCCCCCTCCCCGCAACAGGCGGTTTCTTTCTCTCTCTCTTATGTCTGTGGGTCTTGTGGCTGACCAGGCCTTTCACGTAGGCCTGGTAGACAGGCCAAATACTTCTCCAGGCAGGGAGAAAGGACCTGCTGGCAAATTGGCTATGTAACATTTCTTTAAAAAATTTTAAACATACAACATTTGTTTTTTCTTTTCAAATTACAAAAGGAATACAAAATCATGTATTAGATACTCTATGCCCCGCACTGTGCCAAGTGCTCTGCAAATATTATCTCATTCAGTTTTCCCAAACCCCCTCTCAGGTGACCCCATCCTCATCTAGAGATGGAGGCACTGAGGCTGAGGGAAGTGAAGCGTGGAGCTGCAGAGGAATCCAGGGTTGTCTGACCCAGAGCCGCTAACCATTGGATTAGCACAAGGAAGAAGCTATGAGTCACCTGTAGTTCTCCTATACATGCTTGCAATCTTGCATCTATCCTTTTATGAGCTAAGAAAATTTAATTTCCACCATCACTGTACAATTCATCATAAATCCCCGAATCATAAGATCTTAACCAAGAGAAAAGATTGTTTGTTCAGGTATCAAAAGAATTTATGTTCATGGTCTGAGAATGTCTGCGGTCTACAGCTCCAGCTCCATTTCACTGTGAAAGAAGCTACAGCCTCGGGATGCATTTCGGCTTTTGAGTGAAGAGTAGCTATCAGCAGGGACCTGGGAAAGAAAGTGGGTGGCCCTGGTTCTCCCACGGGGAGCATAAGAGTGCATGACGCTGGGAGAGGGGTGCTGGGCTGTCCCTCAGGGCTCCCCACCCTCTCACCTGCTGGTACCCCTGCCCCCTAGGTTTCTGGTGAAGAGCTACCTGCAGGCTCAGGAGTCATCACAGAGGTCTCTCCCTCAGTCTGTTGCATACCTGACTGCACCTGACCTGGCCAAGTGCCCAGCCCAAAATGTAGCCGACTTCCTCCACCCAGAGCTTTACACCACGGCCTGGGCACACGTGGCAGCCAGGTAAGCCAAGCTCAGAAATCAACCATCCCACCTGGGGGCAGGCTCCTTCCCACTAAGGCCTTTGGGACTGGCTGGGTGGACATTCTAGGATACTCTTCCAAAAACCACCCCCTTCCCCAACCTCCTCAAGTCCTCTCAGCTCCTGCCACCAGGGGCAGAAAGGAGAATTCACCTGTCAGCCATGGACCACTATCACTTCCCCATCCTGGTCAAGATAGTAGGAAGACATCACCTCTCTAGCCAGTGCAAGGAATTTTTAAAATCTTTAGGGTCTCACTGTGGTTTGCATTACAAAGAATGTACCCATATGTAAATACTACATATGTATTGGTACGTAAATACTAATAAATAAAGCAATACAGTCATCCATCTGTATCTGCAGGGGATTGGTTCCAGGACCCCTGCGGATACCAAACTCCCAGGATGCACAAGTCCCTTCTATAAAATGGGATATTTGCAGATTTGCAATATTATGTGTAGGTATTTGCATATGCACATCCTCCCATTTACTTTAAATCATCTCTAGATTACTTATAATACCCAATAAAATGTAAATATTATGTAAATAGGTGTAAATACAATGCAAATGATATGTAAATAGTTGCCAGCGTGCAGCAAATTCTATTTTTGCTTTTTGGAACTTTCTAGAATGTTTTTTTCCAAATATTTGATTCTTGGTTGAATCTGAAGATGTGGAAACTGTGGATACAGAGGGACAACTGTGCTCACATATTCGAAATATCCCACAATCTAAAAATAATTTTCAAAAATGTGACTATAACAAGGGATAGTATATGTTTATTTCCAGGGTCTAGTAGGCTCCAGGTAACACAGACAAGACCAAGGACTCCTCCATTCTGTCATCCAGCAAATATCGTCGGACACTTACTGTATGTCAGGAATGTCCAAACATGCCAGGGGGCTGGGAATAAAGACACCATCATGGAAAAGGTGGAGAGATTTAGCTACCTAGAAAGGAAAACTTCTGAGCCCCTCCCCAACTAAAACACCATAAAATCCTGGAAAAAATAGTTTCATTATATAATATGAGGTCTTATATCCCAACCTGTGGTCTCAGGGATGGTTAATAGTCATTTCAAGATCACAAGCAACTTGGGACATTCATTTATGTTTTACCACAAATATTTAGTACCTATAATCTGCCAGGCACTGTTCCAGTCACTAGGGATCTATCAGTAAACCAGTCCGACAAAAAGCCCAGGCCTCGGGCTTCCCTGGTAGCACAGTGGTTAAGAATCTGCCTGCCAATGCAGGGGATATGGGTTCGAGCCCTGGTCCGAAAGATCCCACATGCCACAGAGCAACTAAGCCCGTGCGCCACAACTACTGAGCCTGCACTCTAGAGCCCACAAGCCATAACTACTGAGCCTGCATGTTGCAACTACTGAAGCCCGTGAGCCTAGAGCCTGTGCTCCACAAGAGAAGGCCCCGCAATGAGAAGCCCACACACCGCAACGAAGAGTAGCCCCTGCTCGCCGCAACTAGAGAAAGCCCACACGCAGCAACGAAGACCCAATGTAGGGGAAAAAAAAAAAAAAGCCCAGGTCTCACAGAACTAACATTTCAGTTGGAGCAGTGGGGCAGGCAAAATAAGGCTGCTCAGGGTAATTAAAATGCCATCAAAGTTGGTCTTCTATATCCCCAGATGCAGAACCTGTGAATAAGGAGGGTGACCATACTACACTTTTATACCAGGACTTGAGTATCTCGACTTTGGTATCTGTGGTGGTCCTGGAACCAATCCCCCCAGAGATACCAAGGGACGGCTGTATATTGCTTTTTGCTTAGAACTCAATGTGACATGTGCTTATCTATCCCATGACAAAGCAAAATAAGTATTGCTTAATAAACAGTTTGTTTTGCATACAAATTCCAAGGGTCATGAGTGGATGGGCAGGGAATAGAAAATAAAAGAATAAAGGTTAACTAAATGGCAAATTACCAATTTCGTGGTTTGGAGAACAAGGATTGGTTTTCTTTTCTCCTCTTTTTTTTTTAAGGTCCCTTTGGTAGAACTTAGAGCAGACTGGGTGACTGACAGGCTTCACCAGCCTTCAGAGGAAAACCACTCTCCTTGCTCAGCCATAGGAAGTCAGTCAGTTGAATGGCCTGAAAACACTGGTATCAGGATGGAGTCTGCATTAGAAAGAAGGGGTGGTGCCTGGCCCAGGGCCCTGAGGCTTTACAGCCAGGAGGTTAAGAACAGCTCCACTCCTTATTAGCTACGTGACCCTGGACCAGTTAATTAGCCTCTCTAGCACTCAGTGTTCCCCACTGCAAATTGGGAATGCCTACTCTTAAAAGGGTTAAAGAGATAATGTATATCAAGTATTTAGGTTTGTAACACAAACAAATGGTCAATAAATTGGTATTATTTCTACTTCTGTGGGACCCCAGGCAGCCTGGGACCAAATGCCACCCATCTCTTCCCCACTTGTTCAAAAACAGAACCTTTTTTCTTTGGCCTTTAGGCTCATAAAGGACTCAGTGCATCATTTACAGACTCTCATGCAATCTGGGGCTGACAGGCACGAGGCATGGAACCAGACCACTGTCATACATCTCCAGGCCGCCAAGGTGAGCTGCCCATCAGCTAAAGCTGAAAGAGATCTGTTTTGTTTCCCCAGCAGGTTGTCCTGCTGAGAAAATCAGAACTCTGCCATTATTCCCCAGCCCTGCTCAGTGGCTGCCTTCATTTGACTTTCGAGGCTTTAGTCCAGGGTATTTTAATTAAAGGACTTAACTCCAAAGCAATCTTACTGGCAGCTCTTAGGGAAAAAGTGTAATGAGGCAGTGTTATTGGATTTGCTTCAGGTTGTTCAATATTTCCTCCCAGATAGAAAAGCAGGTCAAGTCTCTCCTCAGCCCCACAGGCAATCCTTAGATGTCTGATTCCATTTCCACTACGTTTTGTGTTTGCGCATAATTCACAGTCAGTCAGCAAATATTTAAGCACCCACTCAACATCAGCCATCAGGCTGGGTACTGGGGGCTCAACAGTGTCCACAGACGGCTGCGATCAGGAAAGCACTGTCACGGGGAAATACAGGCTGCCACAAGATCCCAGAACAGGTGCAAGTCTACCCACCTTGAGGAGTCAGAAAGGCTTCTCAGAAGCGGCGTATAGGCCAGGACTGCAAGGATGAGCTGAAATTAACCAGGCAAGGGGTGGAGGCTGTGGCTTTGGACAGGAAGGTGTCCCAGCAAAGGGATGAGGAGGTGTAGAAGGAGGAGGCAAGAAAAGGCATGGTGCTTGGGAGGAGATGTACATCCTTCCAAGGAGAACCTAAAGGAAGAAGACAAACCAGGACAGGAAGGAGGATAGGGGAGGAGGAAAGATAGGCAAGGCCTGGCACCTTCTGCTCCACTGTGAGAAGTCTGGCTTCTGTTTCTCATTGCAGTGGGAAGCCTCTGCAGGGTCTGTATCAGAGGAGCGAAGCGATCAGTTTCATTCTAGAAGGATCATACAGGCTTCAGGGGGTGGAATGGACTGGAGGCTAAAGGCCAGGACGGAGCAGGCAGCAGCAGTCTGGGCAAGCGCTGAGGGTGATCCAGACCATGAATCTGCCAGAGGGCACGGAGAGAAGCGGGTAGATGCAGAGATATTAAGGGTGTAGGAGAAAGGGACGGGCTTCAGAGAGCAATGCAGTGGGAAGGAGGTAGGAATGACTGCTGAGCTCTAGCTAAGGCAGCTGGGACTCTGGCCCTACCTACAGGTGGAAAACCAAGGTGTTCCCTTCAATCCTCAGGCAGCAGGCCCCAAAAATAGCAGGCTAGAACAGCGGAGCCCAGAAGCGTTTTGCAGCCTCCCTCATGGGGCGGGCGGGGCAGGGCTGGTCAGGCAGGCTGGGCATGAGCGCCACCTGGTGACCTGCCACCTCCATCACATCGGCCGGCGCCGGTATTGACTCTGCCACCCTCCATTCCGCTCCGGCCGTCACAGAGGCACCCCCTTGCTGTGTCAAATGTCCGGTCAACATAGAAGAGGGTAAGCAAATGCTGTGCTCTCACCAGACACCTAAAAAGGAGCCACACCTGCCCATTATTCGCCTGCTTTCCAAACCCATGGCCGGCCATGCACCAGACACTGCTTGCCAGGGTTACCTCATATTAAATGACCCTGAGAGGGAAAGTAAGCATAGCCTCAGTTTTAAGGATGAGCGGCTTCCTGGGAAGGCGGTGCCCAAGCCGAGTCTCTAAAGTCATAATGCGCAGGGAAATCTGCGCTTTCTGGTCTTTGGGCTCTGGGAGGACATCTACTCTACAGAAACCTCAAGTACCCAACTGGGTCTCATCTGGAAACCACAAATGTGTAGGTAGAGTGACGGCAACACGAGGGGGGTTGGGGAACAGTGGCAGAGGGGTGGAGGAGGAGGATCGGACCCTGGCCTAAGTTCTGGTCCCAGCCCATTATAATCTCGCCTCAGTCTCTGGTGGCTTTGGCAACACAGCACAGCGGTTAACAGTACAAACTTAACCGAGAGGCAGACTACCCTGGTTTGGATCTCACTGCTACCACTCACCAGCCAGTGCTTGGGCAGGCAAGGAACTTAATCTCTCGATGCCTCAGAGGCCTCATCTGCAAAATGGAGCTACTGATAGTACCTAACTTGTAGGATTATTGTGAAGATTAAATGAGTTAATACCTGTACAACTTGAAGAGCCACCTAGGCTATAAACGCTACACATCCCACCCCCACCCCTAAATTAGGCAGGAAGCAAGACTGAAACAGACACACACACACACACTAATAAATAAAGTTCATTGTGTTCAGAGCATGGTGCCAAGGTTTGGCTCAGCCTTTCCCCAAAGGAAGAGGCCACCTTCCTCTCTCTGGTCCTCCTCCTGCTTTGTGAGGCAGAGGCCCTTGGGCAGCTCTTCATCACTCCACTCTTAAACCCAGGTCCCTGAGAATTTAAGGATGTGGCTCTCAGATTAGAAAAGGGAAACAGGGCCTAAGTGAAAAAAGTGAGGCTCTCCAGCTGTGCCAAACTGGGTCCAGTTTGAACACCAAGGGCTGTCTGACCCAGCAGGGGCAGCAGAGCACATCTTCTCCTTTTCCATATTCAAATGCTGCAAACCCAGCATGGCTGTGAGCACCCCAGGTCCAGGTGGCAAAGTGGTATTGTTAGCACCCACGTGAGGCCTCCCTGGGAAAGGCAGATCCACTCCAAGTGAGAAACCTCATCATGTCACTGGCCTGTTGAAGACTCTGGTGGCC
Organism: Monodon monoceros; assembly: GCF_005190385.1. Classification (NCBI taxonomy): domain Eukaryota; kingdom Metazoa; phylum Chordata; class Mammalia; order Artiodactyla; family Monodontidae; genus Monodon; species Monodon monoceros. The sequence continues at coordinate 71,943,263 of NW_021703780.1, read as the reverse complement.
CCCTGACCCCCACAGAATAAAATCCCAACCACGTCATTCACAGCCCTTCATCGACCTGGGTCCCAATTGCCCATCCACCCTGACTTTCACAGTTCCCTGTCATCACCTCACCTTACCCTTAAATTGCTGCAGCCTCCTGAAAGTATAGCCCTGTGCCCGTGCAGTTCTCCCCTGCCTAAGAATGACTATTACCCTCATTCCTTGTCCCTCGGGTAAATTCCTTTGATCCCTCGAGACACTCTAAGCCTTGCTACTTCAAGTCACTACCAGCAGTATGGGCATTACTGGGGAGCTATTCCAAAATCTGCATTTTGACAAAATCCCCAGGTAATCTGTACACACATAAAAATTTGAGAAGACCTAATATATATGCTCTCCTTTTCTCTCTCCTCCCATAGAACTCGTATATCCTACCAGATAAAAATAATGTGCATTTGTCTTAGGGAGAAGGGTTTAATAACCAGTAAGGCAGGAGTACCCACCAATCAGAAAGGACTTCAGACCTAAGGGAAAAGCGTCCTGCTGGGTCGGGCGGCGTTAAACCTTTAGTTGCTGGGCTGTGTGGAGGAGGAGCATCCCTGGGAAGAAGCCTGGCAGAGGGGGTTCTTGCCAGTTGAAGGCAGTGGTCACTTACCAACCAGCATCAAAGTATTACTTTAACCACCGACAAAGCCGGACTGTTGTATATGGGCTAAACAGCTTACCTCAAGGAGTTTACAGTCTAGCTAGGATAAATTTTATGTACATCTTGAACCTCTGTTCTCTCACTTCAAGGCACACACATACACACACACACACACACACACACACACACACACACAACCACTGCCTTGAACACAGCAGACAATAAGTAGCTGTTTTCTTGAGAAAAGCAGTGCTGTCCTCCACTGTCCCCAGGTCAGCCTCCAATACTGCTGTATTCTCTCTCTCTGCTTTCAAACCTACTTGACTGGCCCAAGGAAAATGAGGAAACTAAGGACCAAGTTCCAGAGCCCACCAGCCGCCAGCACACGCACACACACACACGTGCACACACACGCGTGCACACACCCCTGTCAAAAAGGCTCAGACGCGGTGAGCTAGTAGAAAGGCAGCGCTTGTCAGCCTGCTGGGAAACACATGGCCACAGCAAGCTTATTCCAGTAGTTTTGCCAAGCTTCCAGGATGACTTGTCGAGGCAGAAATCAGAGGCTAACGCATCTCTGTGTCTTTGTAGGCACACCTCTACTATGTCACTGTGAAGATTTTTACAGAAGCTCTGGAGAAACTGGAAAATCAACCAGCAATTCAGCAGGTGCTCAAACGCCTCTGTGATCTCTATGCTTTACATGGCATCATGACTAACACGGGCGACTTTCTCCATGATGGCTTCCTATCCGGCGCCCAAACAGATGTGGCGAGAAAAGCCTACCTGGACCTTCTCCTCCTCATCCGGTGAGTGGCTGCCCTTCGCCCTAAGCCCTTTGTTCACTTCAAACTCCAAAACCTTCAACTCTAAAACCTTGTTAAATGGGGGTCTGGCAAAAGCAGCACTAGCCCTGGACAGGTTTACATCCTAGCATCATTACACCAACGTAAAGCATTATGAATTAATGAAAGGAAAAAATGGGGGAAAAATCACAACTAAAAATGTTTAAGAATAAATTATCTAGCTACCTCAATCGAACTCTTCAACATTGTCCAGAAATGACAGAATCTACAGAATATGAATAAAAGCATACTACATATTAATAATATTAATGAGCCTTGGTCTTAGCTAATACTTAAGGAACACTTATGCGTGGCAGGCACTATGCCAAAAGCTTTTATATACATCATCTCATTTAACCCTGACAGGGTTCTGAAGTGGATACTATTACGCTCTCCATTTTACAGGGGAGGAAATTCAGGCTTAGGGCCCAAGGTCACACAGTGAGCCAGAGGAGGGTCTGGGTACAATCGAGGACCTGTCTGCCTCCAGAGCATGTGCTCTTAAACTGTATGTTAAAGTGAAGGTTGGGCTATTGTTTATTTCAAACGTATCCTTATCTTTGTTGAATATGCTTAGTTGACTAAGCTCACTTTAATACTCCCTCAGCTTCAAGACGACATTTTTAAAATCTAGTAATTCACATGCTGATTTGTAACACAATAATATAGTTTTTATATGCAGCATAAGGCGGTGCAGTTTAGGGTCATGACATACTAATGCAATACTTTCATCCTGTCACTTACATAGAATCTAAATGATCACTTTAAAAACATATAAAAACCAAAGCCCCAACATGACCAGGGCACTGGAAGAAACAGAAATTAATACTAATTAGTAACCATTGTCCATAAGATGGAAAATGAGCTAACTTGATAACGCCACCTTTTCTGAAAAAACAGGATGCCTGTTGTGTATGTTGGGGGCTGGATGTGGTATGACACATGTGTATATGACTTTTCCCCTAGAACCTCCAATAGTTCACATTATCAACAAGACTAAGAACAAAAAGAAAGGGGAATTCACTGGCGGTCCAGTGGTTAAGACTCTGCGCTTCCACTGCAGGGGGCATGGGTTCGATCCCTGGTCAGGGAAATGAGATCCCGCATCCCACGCGGCCCAGCCAATAAACAAAGATTTGAATTTTTTTTTATAAAATAAGATATTCATGAAGGAGGTTTTAAAAAAAAACTAGACCAGGTTCTTTTTCTTTCTAACAATATGCAACATGTTACATATGACTCCAAATAAGCACCTAACAGATATTTGGTGGTCAGTAAATGTCTGTTCAATTAAATCTTCAAAAATTATCAAAAACTACCTTTGATATAATTATTCCCTGGGTATTAAACTTTCCCTAATATAGAGAATCCAGTGGTGGAAACCATTAATAGCATGATTGAGTACTGCACAGTTCAAGCCCAAGCGTATCTAACTTTCTGAAACGCTTGGCATTTAAAAGCACATGAAGACAATAATGTTCTAGCCCTGATTGCCAGTGATAATGAAACACAAACGATCACCTTAATACCTATAAGCATGATTTTTTTAATCTCCAACAGCACGCTAAGTGCTTCCCTTGGCCCCAGAGGCTTACAATTCAAGACAAGAAAGACAGCACTGACACAAATAGACAACGTATGCATGCATCAAACCCACAAACTGATTTACTCACATTATGGTTCCTAAGTAACCTTCCGACTACTGCAGGGTAATTAGGTATGTAACAGACTCCATGCTTTTAACAGTTCTGTGTTCCATGCCTCGATTATTCAGTATCGCCCTCAGATTTCTGAGATGACAAATGAAGGATGGCACACTATTCTAAGTGACACTAAGAACCAGCTCTCTGTGTTATGGTAATTAACTGACCAAAACAGTTTTTAGTTGTTTAAATGGTCATAAAATCTCAGGTGGGAGACTTCCAGGCAAAGATGGCAGACTGAACATATGCATTTATTTTTGTTCCCTCCTGAAACCCTACTAAAACGTCAGTAAATTAATTTAAAAAGGCATAAACCCATAAAAATTTAAATTTTAAAAGGCATTAACCCACAAAAGAAAGAGAACAGCAGAGGAAACATGAAATTTGGAGAGTAGATGGAAAAACAGTGACTTAGCAGACCTGAATAAACTGAATCATAAACCAGCAGTAGGAAAAGCCAAGAAGCAAACAAGTGCCACCAAAGAACCTCAAGAACTACAGCACCAGGGACCTCTGGCAATGGGGGTGAAGGTAAACGTGACAGGATGGGTTGGAAGTCTATTTCAGAAGGAGTTGAATCCCCAGTTCCCCTTCTGTCTGAGTAGTTTTAAGGCTTTCCCTGACCGCACCCTGGCAGGAGGGTAAACAGAGGGTCTACAGACTAGGGGACGTCAGGCATAGCTGAGGATGAAGAACATCAGGCTACCCTACAGAAAACAGGGCCTTGAATAAATGTTTATAGGCCAATGCTGACAGTCCTCTCCCCCAGCCCTCTTTTCCCACTGGTTCCCAGCAAATTGGCAGCCAGGCTCGTGTCCTGCAGGAAAATGATAACATGATCCTCCTCTAGAGAATCTGACCAGCCCAAAGGAGAGAGAAGTAAAGACACTGACACCAAGGTCCCCCAATGGTATACCCAGTTCACCCCACAGGGAACCCCACACTGACAAGCACACCCAGACTTCTAATCAGCTAGTTAATGCCCCACTCTTAGCTATGATCAGACACTCAGGGATCACCAGACACCTGAGGAAAGCCCTTGACATAAAAGACAGAGACCAAGCAAGAACAAGGCAACTCGAGGGTCACAAATGAAACTTCACAGAGAAGAGAACTTTTTTGAAAGATCAGTAATATCCTCAAAGAGTTAAGAGGAGCTATGGCAACCACAAAACAAGAATGCCATTTCCTAAAAAGTAATATTCAGAGAACCAAAAAAAAAAAAGGGCTCTATGAAATTAATGATAGTGAAAATGAAAAGCTCAATTGAAGGACTGGAAGACAAAGCTGCAGAAATCTCGCAGAAAGAAAGCAAAAAGGCAAGAGACAAAAATAGGAGAGAAGCTAAAAATAGTAAGAGGACTGATCCTAACTGTCCATCATCTAAAGAACAGGTCTAGAAAGAGAAGACAAAGAAAGGAGAAGGGAGCAAATCATTAACAAAATAATTCAAGAAAATACTCCTCAAATGAAGGATATGAGTTTCAGATTGAAAAGGCGACAGACTGGAGGAGAGGAAACAAAACACACATACACAAAATAAGTCAAACATATAGTGTGCAAAGTGGTAATAAACGCTACGAAGAAAAAGATAGCAGGGAAGGGGAATGAGGAATGCTGGGGGTGGGGGTGGAGGGCTGTAGTTTCAAATAGGTTAGAGAAGGCCTCTCGGGGAGAGTGATGTCTGAGGAAAGATCTGGAGGTGGGGAGGTGAGAGGAGCCATGTGGTTGGCTGGCAGAAGTGCATTCCAGGCAAAGGAGAAGTACAAATGCTGGAAGCCAGAGAGTGCCTGGCATGTCCATCCAGCAAACAGAGAAGAGGCCGCAGCAGCTGGAGTGGCATGACTGAGGTGGAGAATGAGAACAGAGGTCAGAGAACTAGGGGTGTACTGGGAACGACAATGGGGTGGGTGTAGGTCACTGCAAAGACGTAAGACTTTGACTTTCACTTTGTGTGAGAACAAGGAAGGTTCTGAGCGTAGGACAGACACAATCTGAGGAGATCTGAGGTGTGTTTCTAAAGGGTCACTCCAGCTGCCATATTAAGAACTGACTCGGGAGGGGGACAAGAGTGAAAAGCAGGGAGTCCAGTCAGGAGGCTGCTGCAATAATCCAGGGGAGAGATGCTGCTGCATTGGACCAGGGTGATAGCACTGGAGGTGGTGGGAAGTGGTAGAAGTCTGGATATATTTTGAAGGTAGAACAAGATTTGCTGACAGATTAGATATGGAATGTAAGAGACAGAGAGGAGTTCAGGTTTTGGGCCAGGACAGAGTCGCCATTTACTATAAACGGGGAAGACTACAGGAGAGCCAGGTTTGGGCAGGATGGATAGAAGGTTTAGAAGGTCAGGAGTTTGGTTTGGAATACATCAAGTTTGAAGAGCCTGCTAGAAATCAAGTAAGATGTTAGTAGGCAGGAGAGACGGGAGAGAGAAATTTCGAAGTCACTGGCATATGGTTGGTATTTAAAGCCATGAGAAGGATGGTATCACAAGGGGTGAGTGTATGAAGAGAAGAGGCCCAAGTACAGAGTCTTGGGACCCTCCAAAGATGATGATGAGGTGACCTCGACAAGAGCTGCTTCAGTGGAATGGTGGGAGTGAAGACCTGAACAGATCTAGTTGAGAAGAGGGGGAGAAGAACTAGAAAGAGCAAGCATCAACAAGCAGAAGTCTTTCAAGTTTTGTCACAAAGCGGAGCCAAGATATGGGTCAGACGATGGAGAGGGAAATAGAGTCAAATGATTGTTTTTATTTTATTTCATTTTTTTGCAGTACACGGGCCTCTCACCATTACGGCCTCTCCCACTGCGGAGCACAGGCTCCAGACGCGCAGGCTCAGTGGCCATGGCTCACGGGCCCAGCCGCTCCGCAGCATGTGGGATCCTCCCAAACCGGGGCACGAACCCGTGTCCCCTGCATCGGCAGGCGGACTCTCAACCACTGCGCCACCAGGGAAGCCCCAAATGATTGTTTTTAGGTGGGAGAAATGACAGCTTGTTTGTAAACTGATGAAAATGATCTGGGAGAGAGGGGAATTTTGACGTTATAGGGGAAAGGCAGGAGGACTTCTGGAACATTGCTCTCTACTAGGCAGGAGGGGAAGGCATCTAGTGGACGAGGAGGGACTGGTCTGAGCTGGGAACCTGGACAGTTTACCTGTACTATGAGAGAAAACCCCATATGTTTAAATGCATGGGTGGGAACTTGTGGAACTCTTCTTACCACTTCTATTTTACCAGTGAAATAGGACTCAAAGTCATCTAGGTTGAGAGAGATGGGGGGGTGAGTAGTGTAGATCTGAAGATCAAAGAGAAGGTGGGAGATAATCATCTAAGAGAATGAAGGAGTAAATGAATTAGAATGTGATATGACTGCCGGGTAGCAATAAGGGCCCACCTGAGTCCTTATTAAAACAGTCAGTATTGGTTTTTCCAGCCATATATTGTTACAAAGGTATGGGGCAAAGTCGGTGGAAAACTGGAAATAACGAGGAATGGGGTTTTGCTAAACAAGTATGACAAAGCAAGAAAAATTGATGAATATTGTTTGGAGGGAGTGAATATAATAGACCATGGAATTTCAGACAGATGAGGGAAGTGACACCATGTAGATGAGGGACTTTAAATAGGCAGTAGGTGAATCATGAACAGCCCTGTAGGAAAATCATTTCATAATAATGATTAAAGGCCATCCAGAAAGGATTAAATAAGTACAGTATCTCAGTCACCTCAAATACTCTGTGAAACGAGGGTTAAGGAAGAGTGCAAACAATCACATATTTTATTTTATATCCTCTGCTAAAAAAGGAAGGGAAGCATGTGAACAATTATTTTAATATTTCATTCCATAGGTTAAAATAATTTTGTCGCTTGAGAGGGAAAATAAGAATCATAGAAGTCAGAATAGTAGAGGGAGTAAGCTAGAAAGAGAGGTGACAGTGACAAGAACATGGCTGAGACTATAGTGAGATGCTGATGTGGATGACAAGGCCTGGTGCGTGATCTTGGCAGACAGTGACAGAGCGAGGCTGTAGAACACGATCAATGGGGAGAAGATTCAAGAAACTGAGAAATCAAGTTTTAGAGGAACTTCCACATAGACAGTGAAATCACTAAGAATTATGACAGAAGTGCTGGAGAGCGACCCCTAGAACAGGAGAGATGTGGTGGGAACGTGGCTCCGCCGTGAACAGAATACATAAACTCATACTAACATACAGGATACATACAGTCATAACAGGGTAAGCACTGAATATCAGTCTGGCCAAAACTGTAATTATATTGGGAGGCAGGAAGGCCGTGGGGAGGAAGCAGAGGTTGGGGGATGGGGAGGGGGGATGACCGGTACTGCTGAGGAGAGTGGTGCTAAAATAAATCCGTATCTTCTGTAATAGTCAACAGATAATATCTAGCACCAATGAACATGAAGTAGCAATACAAACAAGACATTTAGAGTCATTCGGGTAAATTCCCAAAATATCAGCTAAAAGACTAAAACTGATTGCTTCTGGGGTAGGGGGGAAGAAATGGAGGGGAGAGGCAGGGATATGCTGATTTTCAATAACAAGCCTTGAAGAACTATTTGACTCTTTATGCTGTGCTTATATAACTGATCAAAAATTAAAACTTAAAGAAAAAAAAAGCCGAGTTGTTCGAAAAGTGGATAATGATGCAACTTCTAATTAGGTGTTGCTATTCACCATCCCAGATTAATCAGATTCGTAAAAGCAATCTAAAATACAACTCTTTTGTTTTTTTCTCTCAGAAGGGATGCTGTCTTGTTAACTGATGCTTTTGACTTCACCGATCAGTGTTTAAATTCAGCACTTGGTTGTTATGACGGAAATGTCTATGAACGTCTGTTCCAGTGGGCTCAGAGGTCACCAACCAATACTCAGGTAGTTGAATAGAACACATTATAAATTATGCAAGAGAGCCGAGAGCAAGCAGTGAATATATCTCCATGTTTTCCCATTTTAATTGATTCCCATTAGGTTAGAAATTGCTTGGCATAGCATGTCTATTTAAAATATTTTGAGAATACATAAAAGAAACCAGGAGCAGGGATGTGGCCTGGTAGGAACTCTGAGTCTGAACTGTAATAAGCAAAATGCATTGCTCAGAATTTGGTAAAGGGAATTTGGAGAAAGGCCCAAGCTCTAAATCACGGCTTGACATACACAAGGGCATACACACATAGTGGCAAAGTGGCTTTTAAGTAACAGAAATAAAAAGATAAATCACTGCACTGATTTAACCATCTTAATTTCAGCCTTTTAACTCTTAGTTTCGTGTTGATACAGTAGGTATTCAGGGGTGATAGGAAGCTTGGGGGTGGTGGTCTCTCTCTCAGCCCTCACTGCCTGCTAGAGATGCCTCCTCCCCCTTCTCTACAAGGAAGAAAATCCCAGGGACAAAGAAGCCTGCTGCGCTGCCATCAGTACCCCAGGAAAGCCAAATAAATGACAATCACAAGGGTTATGGCAAAAAGATCCCCAGCTGTCCCAGGAGAGAACACGAGAACTCATTAACAGAAGAAAGGGGAGGACTCATAAAATCCTAACAGTCTACAGCCAGCATTCCAGACTCTCTGCTATGAGCCTCATTGGGAAACATTATGAATATCAACGCCTACATTAACTGGAGTAGAGAAATAAACCCTGTATTTACAATTTGGGGAACCAACATTTACTAGCAGATTTGATACAGATGATCAAAACAAAGACACTCTATAGCTATACAACAGGTTATTTTAAGTTCTATAATGCAGATATGTAATTCAGATGATGAAGTCTAGTTTTTTACCTCTTTCCTCTTCAAATTTCGGAAAAGGTGTCTTAACACCTCATCAAATTGGCACCTCTCAGGCTTTCATTCACACTTAGCATGGTGTTAGACTTGCTCTTAAAATTCTGCATCCTGTCATACCTCATAGCTTAATTTAACATGGTTATCTAAAGTTGCAACACAACGTTACCCCCAAGATGACTGTCAGCCAGACGGCCAATCCCTGTCTCCAGGAAGGCATCATTTTAACTCAACAAGGAAAGATAAAGAACTTACCTAAAGAAGATACAATACATTTACTGCTTAGTACCGTTAAGCTACCTCTAGTGTGCTACTTTTTCTAATGATTAGATCTCTCTACTTTCTAACATTTAAATCCTGGCATAGAACTACAGCAATCCTGTCACTCCAGATTAGCCCCTGTGGTCTAAAGAAACACACATGCCCTTTGGTACTCGAGAGAAAAACCTACCCTGCCTTAACACCTGTCAGGAAACACTGACATATCTAGCTCAAACCTGCTTTACTAGCAACACAAGGAAACATGCCAGTTCTCCTGATTCCTCGTATTCACCAAAGAACACAGGGGCTTCCTTGTCTTTTACTTGTTTCTACTCTTCATCTTGAAAGAATTTAATCTGGACACTATATGAGGGCAGGCTTGTCTAGATGAGGGGCATGACTGACCCACAACATCAGCAGACTTGGTAAGATGGTGATGCATGCCATCCCATTCACTCTTCCCTATCTCCGGCCACGTGACTGTGAACAAGGATGGAGTTTTCATCTTCCCAACTTCAGGGTCTATCACAGAGTAGATACTTTGCATTTACGGAGTAAATGAACATGGTTCTGTGACCTACGCAGCAGAACAAGGACCCTGCTGCATACCCAATACTGCAAACTTTTGCGATCCTAGCTTACATTACCTTGCACAAAAGGTGACAGGTACAGCAACGTGACTCTTTCATGCACAGCGATTTTAAGAATGTGAGATTATAAGTGACCTTGAAGAATGTTTCCAGTTAGTTAAAACGACACTTGGTTGACAACTAATATATGCCTCCCTAATCTTACATTTCTGGCTCCTCTAGGCACCACCAAAATAGCCCTTTTAAAGTGTAGTTTCTAATCTGCTGTAGGTAATTTTGAAACTGCAGTTAGAGACATTTTTCCTCATTTGCACTAGCAGAAAAAGGCACACTACAGGTATTTCAGATAAATTAAAACAAAAGCTACTTTGAAACATGCCTTGTAGACACAAAAGTACACACAGGAATTTATTTCACTGACATTTCTACCAAAAGAAAAGTGCTATGATGTGTTGAATGTCTTAGAATTATAAGAGTCTCTCCTGTCTGGGGCAGGTTAGGTGCTGAGCTTTATCCCCAGACAGGATGATGCACTCCCATGGTTTACTCTCGCTATGGTGTTCTGCCTTTTGGCTTTTTTCCTGATTTGGATGCTATTTCAAGACAGTTTCTCCGAAATGAACTGCAAAAGACTGTTCCTGTTCCCCACGTGAACTCCTATCTAAGTGATTCCCTATAGATGCAAGCAGTGAAAGAACCACTTGGGATAATTTCAAAATAAGAATCCTATTTCCCCCCAATTATTCTATTGCAGAAAATTATTCAAGTAGTTGCCAGATGCGTTAAACACACCTACTGATCCATGCATTCATTCAATCATTCAACAAATAGTTACTGAGCATATGATGTATGCCAGAAACTATTCTAGGTACTGAGGACACAGGAGAACAAAAGAGTCACAGACCCTGTCGTCAAAGAGCTTACAGCTTTAACTGAGACAGGCAAAAAAGTAAACAAGTAAATATTATAAAAGATGAGGGTAGATCTGTGAAGAAAAGAAATCAAGACATCACCTTAGAGAATAATGGGGATACCCAATTCTGACATAGAATATTGCTTACCTGATTTCACCTTCTGGTTCCTTGCTTTGTGGTTAACATGTTCAATTTCAAAGAGCCTCAAAGAGTCAAGCCTTTCATTTGTATTAAATCCCAAAAGCAAATGATAGCTGTGTTTTTTTAATTGGCCACCTGCATCCACAATTTAAAATCTGCATGAGAAAAGGAAGGATGCCCTTTGGAAAAAATGTTTCCCCATATGTTCACACAAAATGAATTTTAAAAATAAATTAAAAAATGAAGAATCGTATGTAATGTTACTTTTTTGAAACTAAAAACTTAATTTGAAAGTAAAAGTCATTAATCCTGGCAGAAATAGTCTGTCTTAACAATGCACTTTTTTCTACAAACAGGGGAACCCTGCCTATGAGAAATATATAAGACCACTATTACAAGGCTGGAGATCCAGGCTATGAAATAATCAACAGCATTCAAGAGGCACCACCACGTGGTAATGGTACTATGGCATATGCATCATTAAAATCTACAACTACATATGTATGTATTTTTTAAAAAGAATCATTATCTTCCAGAGACACAGACTGAAGCAGATGAAATATCTGTGATTTATTTCAAAATAATCCATGGGAAGAAAAAGGGGGAGTGAATCATTGTTGAAGCTATTCAATGGGTACGTGGGTGTTTACATTATTCTACTTCCGAATATATTTGAAATTTCCCACAATAAAAAAACAGTAGCACTATCCATTTGCAGCTTCTATTTTGTTAAATGCCAGGATTTGCTTTAGATCTAGCAAAAGCCAATAGACTCATTAGTTATCACTTGTGTCCTTACAGCACACATTTATTTATCCCAGGGCTTAAAAGAACACACACACACACACACACACACACACGCACACAAACAATCCTCTTCTAAAAGTGCCTATACTTGGTATAATCTAAATAAAATGTAGATCACCACACACCAATCAGAATGGCTGTCATTAAAAAGGTAATAAATAACAAGTACTGGCAAGGATATGGAGAAAAGGAAACACTTGTGCACTGCTGCAGGGAAAGTAAGTTGTTGCCGCCTCTATGGAAAACAGTATGGAGGTTCCTCAAAAAATTAAAAATAGAACTATGATACAATCCAGCAATTCCACTTCTGGGTACTTACCCAAAGAAAACAAAAACACTAATTTGAAAAGATACATGTACCCCTACGTTCACTGCAGCACTATTTACAACAGCCAAGATCCGGAAGCAACCTAAGTGTCCAACAATACATGCATGGCTAAAGAAACTGTGGTGTACATAAACAAAGGAATATTACTCAGCCATAAAAAAAAATGAGATTGTGCCATTTGCAACAACATGAATGGACATAAGACGGTACTGGCTAAGTGAAATAAATCAAACACAGAAAGACAAACACCATATGATTTCACCTACATGTGGAATCTAAAAAACAAAACAAATGAGCAAACAAAACAGAACAGAAACAGACTCATAGATACAGTGGTGGTTGGCGGAGGTGGGGATGGGATGTAGGTGAAAGGGATTAAAAGGTACAAACTTTCAGTTATAAAATAAGCAAGCCACGGGATGTAATGTACAGCATAGGGAGTATAGTCAATAATAGTGTGATAACTTTGTATGGTGACAGATGGTTACCAGACTTATAGTGATCAATTCGTAATGTATATAAATGTCGAATCACTATGTTGTACACCTGAAACCAATATAATATTGTACGTCAACTATACTTCAATTAAAAAAATGAAAAGGAAAAAAATAGAGCCTTAGGAATACAACTAACATAAATGTTTAAAAAATCAACTCTTCCAAAGTAAAAATGATTTAAAGTTTCATAAAAGACATAATTGTCTCAAACTACCCAAATATAACCAACCTACATTTTTCACATCATTTTCAACTGCCCAAGTATATAAAACACCCAAAATTGAATACCATCAAACAAATTAAATTGCAAAAAATCTCAGCGGGCTACTTTTCCTAATTTACTCATATAAATAATCATTTAATTGTTAATAATTTATAAATCTGAGAAAATTTACCAAAAGCAAACTTATCTCCAGTAATCTGGACAAGGAAGAGACCTCATAGATATTTTACTCTTAAAACCTTGGAACAACTATTCATTCCCATTTCCATACCTGTTTTCAACCCAAATAATTCCATCTTTCATTCACCTCAGCTAACTCAACAACACATAGCTGGCTGGGCTGTTCCTTTTCTTGTCTCTTTTTTAGGTAACCACTAATCAGTTTGAAGGAGGAGACCATTTTCTAAAAAGATAACCTCATATTTAGTACATTTACTGAAACCACAGCAACCTACCAATAACATTAAGGGATTTTAGTTTGAAGATGGTAAAAGTGGGGTAGTTACAGGTTTCTGGATATTGGCCATTTGTCAAATCTTAAGTTTTCAGAGAGACGTGGGCAGAAATGGATGTAAGTAAATGTTCTCATCCTTCTTTGAAAGAGAATTTCAGAATCTTCTCAGAGGAGAAAAGGAGTGAGCTTCCCCGGGTCACACAGCCTCAGGACTCTACTCCTCCCTTAGACAACAGGGAAGAAATTTCTGAACTTTCTTTTAAAAGGTGTTCTAGCAAACTAGGAAGTTTCACTGTAGTTAACATAATCCTTCCAGTGAGTAACTTCCAAGAAATAGAATCAAATGAACTTATGCAAAATCAAATGAAATTATGCAAAATAAGACTACAGTAAAATTTTTAAAAGTACATGATATTTCCAACTGTTCTAGATCCTTCATTCACTGCAGTTTTCTTCTCCTCAGAAATTTAACCTTAATAACAAAATACATTTGTGGGTCACCATAATATATGAGAATAAAATGGCTAAAGAGTTGGTTTGTCCCTGTGCTCGATACAAAGCTAGAATAAGGGTCATAGAGCAATGACAACTGGTGGCTTACTGAAGAAAAATCTATAATCTTCAAAATAAGTCCTAGTTGAAAAAAATTTGTCAAACTGTACGTTCACTGTCCAGATATACACTCTTTTAGACAAAACTAATACTTCCATCAATTCCCTGCTTCAACAGCATAGAATTCTATAAACCACATCCTAAAGTTCCACTGAGACCTCCTGAATCAAATACGAATGTGCTATAGGCAGCATTTACTGGGACATAAAACAATGCATATTTTAGACAAAGAATACGATTTTCCCCCTTAACTGACAATAATCAATAAATACAAACCTAATTTTCATATTTCATTTATTTATTTATTTATTTATTCTGGTAGACAGTACACTTGGGAATTATACTGCACCAGGCATAAGAAGTAAGATTTCTACCACAGGGACATTTTGTATTCAGAAGCCAATATAAATATTTCTAGTCAGACATTTCCATGGCTACAGATATTTGGTTGCTTGATTTATATGCATAGAAAGAAACAGTTGTCATAACTGTAAAAAGCAGTACTTAACAAGTACTTTTAAATGATTGGAACAGTTTTCCTTTAATATTATAATACTGCTTATTGGTCTGAAAACTAGGTCACCCTACATGATGTTTTGATTTTTCCCAAAGGCATCATGAGTACTCTGTTTATTCTTTCATTCCTGCATTTTTAGCCTTCTAGTTGAGTTAGGGACTACTTAATCAGAAATCATTTTAGCACTGTAATAAAAAAAAGCTCTGTTAAGGGTAGATTATATACCATAACGATTTTCAGACTTCTTTTTATAAAAAAGGTATCTGGAGGCTCTGAACAGGCACATGCATACTCAGGGTGAAGGGAACAAAACATAGAGGAGTCTGCTGAAGCACAAAACTTCCTTCCTTCTGGTCCCCAGTGCCTTCAAATAAATACAAATATTAAAAAAAAAAAAATCTCACACTGTGATTTAAAAAAAAAAAAAAAATCAGCCTCTTCGATCTCCTGGAGAGTCCACTTCCAGGAACTTCTCCCAGTGCTGGAGGTCAGTCATCTGTCTTCCGGGCCAGCCTGCAGAAAGTCCAGTTGTGCTCCACTGTGTTCTCGTTGGCCCGCTCACTCATGTGATGCACTCGGGTGTTTCGGATTGTGAAACCTTGTTTTGTAATGTATTCCATCAGGTGGACTCGGAGAGAAACTTCCTGGTGATAATCACAGGGTCCAAAAGTAAAGGAAACCTGGCAATCTCTGGTGTCCATCATATGCTTATTCCACTTTGTAAAATAGTTTGATATACCTTCTAGTAAGGAATGGACCTTGGTGGTGATGGTTAATTGGGTTATGATGACAGCTACTGGATTGGAGTACTTAGAAAGCTTCCGAGTACTAGATAACTCCACAACTTCTTCAAAAGTATCCATAGGATACAAAGGCTTGGGGTCATTGAGACACTGAATCAAGGGCTCAATCTGATAAAAATCTGCTTCTTTCCGAAGCAGATCAAATTCCTTAAAATCCAGGGGTAAGGTCAACTCTGAAGTTCTCAAGAAGTTGAGGACATATCGGAAAAGAGGTCCATCTCGATCAATGAAGTAATTGCCTTGAGGGTCTCGAGCTGTGGGGAAGTCCCCCCCAAACATAGCTCCAAGCATGGAATCCGGGTAACGCGTCAGTGTGGTGAGAGACGTTGTGTACAAGTGTCCACCTACATTTAACGTGACTGGGTCAGTCATCTGAAAGTTTTTAAAAAATGATCAGTCATCTGAAATGTTTTTAAATCCTAACTTTGACAGATTAAGAAAATTAGTGGTAACAAGCAAAGCAAAAGATTCAGGCTACAACACATCTAGCAATCCACTGATGCAAAATATAGCTTTATTTTCAGTGAGAAACCCACCCGGATGAAGGGATCTAACATTTGCTTTCAATAGAGAAAAGGGATACGTCCAATTCTTCAAAGGCTTACACTAAAAAAGGAGGACATGGCTTCCAAAGCCACTTTATTTCAGGCCCAGTATCTAGAGAGAAGTTTTCAGGTCAGAGTATATTATGGGAGGAGAGAGGCCAAATATACTCATTTAAGTTTTTTTCAGAGTAAAAAAAAAAAAAAAAACTTTCATTTTTCTTAACTCAATTTAACATAAAATAGAATAAAAATGATTTGATAACACAAAACATCTACTTTCAATATTTCTTTTGTCTTTTCCCCCTCAAAAGGAGGGGGGAAATCATGAAATTTATTTTAAAAATAAAAATTTGTGTAGACCTAATCTTCCTAACTTTTTCATGGAAATACCAGTATCAAATACTAAGTTAAAATACACAGTTTGGTCAACACAATCTCATATACCCAAAGGCTAATAGCGGCTTTCAAATTTCATAATCTGATAGTATATTCACTTTTGTAACATTAATGTTGCAATCTGGCCTTTAATTTTGAAAAGCAAGCTTCTCTAAATAATACATACCTTTGGTTTTTAAAATCATATTTAAGAAATAAAATAAGACAGATAAAGACAGGTACTATACAAATAAAATATTTCTTACCAAAGGAAAAGGAAAATAGGAAGACACATGCACATGCGAGAAAAAGTGCTAGTGGGAGAAGTGGCACCTTCTCAACCGATAACCTTCCCAACCACAAGAAAATGTCCTCTCTACCCATTACCTACTAGACATTTAACAGTCACTACTCTATGATGGAAGAGTTTTAAGGGCAACATACTTTAAAGACCAAAAACAAAAATGATTATCAAAAGTTACATAGAGAGTCCATGTTGAGCTTGCTTACCTAAAAACACCAAACAAAGTTAAAACACCAAAAAATACATCTAAACTAATGGAGGTGGGGGCGGTTTGCACCACTGATAATTTTCATTCTTATGAGATGTATTATACCTAAAAATACATAAGAGGCGGGGAAAGACACACAAAAATAATTTGCCAGCCTTCAAAATGCATCTGCAAAAGCCTCTCACCATATAGCCCCAGTCTCCATTATCCATCTGCTCCAGTGCTGCGTCTCGGGGAGCCCAGGTTCCAGGGAAACTTGGGGAAGAGAAAAAGACATGTGACAGTGCATGAAACTATGAAAACAGAAGAGAAAAGTTTTCTCACCCAACAGAGCAGGCCAAACACCAGAAAACTACTCATCTTTGCTCAACTAAAACCTGCTACAAGGCAAAGATCTGGGGAGGAAAGGATTCCTCTAAGGCCTTCTATGGGTCCCCAAGAGACTGGCAAATCTTTACAGAGAAAGAGTTATCCTATACTTAGAGAAGGTAGAGAGCCTAGTGAGTAAACCAGTCATTCAAACTCTACCTACCTTCTCCGAAAATTCAATTTTTAGAATTCCTACAGGAGAACACTATGATTACCTCTACAACCTTATCCTGGTACAAACCTGTGATGATCCTTATCAAAAAGGTTAAGAGAAAGAGAGAAAGGGAAAACTTTTTCATCAGCATTTCAGCTATATAAACTAAACACCATAGCAAAAGCATTAAAAACTATAAACCTCCAAGACACCGGTTTCTCTTTCCAGGAGAAGTATGTCAGAATGGTAGCTCTTTTGTAAAATAGAAAAACGAATTATACTTTTAATAATGATACATTTCATTTTGTACAATAATCAAAACAAACAGAAAACAGTTAAATGCCAAACCATTAAAGCACAATTGGGGGCAAAAAGAACCTTACACATCTGAGAGTCAGTCCCCTGGCACTTATGGAGAGCCAGCCTGAAGACACTGATAAACACCCAGATACTAAAGATGCCAGTTTGAATTTATTTTTATCTACAATTCAAAAGCACTTAAACAGTTTCCCAGTTACTGAACTGCTTTAGTCAGTTCTCCCTCACACACATCATTCCCCAAATCACCCGGCAAAGCAAACTCCAGAGCAAATTTCAAAAGCTTTGGCAAAAGACAGTAAGAAACATGGAGTTATCGGTATTTATCCAGGAAAAGCGCTGTTTTGGTTGTGTTTTTTTTTTTTCTTAACGTGGTCTTTGCACAGATTCACTTTTCCCACTTTTAGAGGAATCTGGCACACTAATTCCCAGAACAGGCCCTAGCTACAGAAGATCACAAAGGCTCTTTCTCAAAAGGTCACTCAGGCATGTAGAGAACATTTGCATAGCACAGCAGGGGCTGAAATCAGAGCCTGAAGCATCTATTTCTCTACCTTGCAAATTCTTCAAAGCAAACAAGCTAAAATGTGGACCAGACAACGTGGGGTCAGTTTTTATTCTCCACACTCAGCAGTTGGATATAGATAGGTCTCCACATGCTATAGGGTGAGAAATGGAACAAATTCAGGGCTGTTGTGACAACCTTTCATTCCTCTGACTTGCTTCATAAACAGTATTTGAAGTAACAGAACCAAGAAACACGTTTTACCAATTTGTATTACGAGCACCTGATTCAGTTACTGATCCAACAGACAGATCAGTAGATCAGCAACTGAGCGATTTAAAAGGCCAGTCATCCCAAAGTTCTGGTAAGATGCCCATCTTTGGCATTTTCCCATCACCTGAAGTATTCATTACTGACAGCCTCAAAAATAATTCAGTCAACCGACATTTACTGCAGGGTAGAGCGAGGAAAGGTATGGTCCTTGCCCTCGTGGAGCTTTCAATCTATGAAGAAAGGCAACAAGCAGCAACTGAAGGACAGAATAAAATTCAAAAGTACTATGTAAGGGCTTCCCTGGTGGTGCAGTGGTTAAGAATCCACCTGCCAATGCACGGGACACGGGTTCGAGACCTAGTCCGGGAAGATCCCACATGCCTCA
The DNA here is from genome assembly GCF_005190385.1 of Monodon monoceros. Taxonomy (NCBI): domain Eukaryota; kingdom Metazoa; phylum Chordata; class Mammalia; order Artiodactyla; family Monodontidae; genus Monodon; species Monodon monoceros. The sequence continues at coordinate 71,924,696 of NW_021703780.1, read as the reverse complement.
GAGCAGCTAAGCCCGTGCGCCACAACTACTGAGCCTGTGCTCTAGAGCCTGTGCTCCGCGACAAGAGAAGCCACCGCAATGAGAAGCCCGCGCACCGCCACGAAGAGTAGCCCCTGCTTGCCTCAACTAGAGAAAGTGCGCGTGCAGCAACGAAGACCCAACACAGCCAAAAATGAAAACAAACAAACAAACAAAAAGTACTATATAATAGATGGACTGGCAGAGACCTGAGCAAAGGAAGACCAAGAACCATTCCAAATGTGAAAATGGAGGACTTCCGGGAAGAGCTTGCTCAGTGGAACTCTGCAGGCATATTAGCACAACCTGAAAAGGGGTTCTTGAATAAAGAAACAATTTAAGTAATGGGCAGGGCCGGGGAGGGGGGGAGTGTCCCCCCCAACATTCCTGATACAGTAGCAGAGCGTGAATAACTATCCCCCTTTTAGAGATGCAAAAGAGAGAACCGGCAGATTAAGAGGCTTGCTCAAGTCCCCACAGCTAGAAAGTAACTGAACAAGAGCTTGCGTTTCCTAGTCCAGATCTTTCCATAAAACCCCTCATTGGATAGAAACTGAAAGAACAGAATACAAGAAATGAGAAATCGAAAGGATTAACTTAAAACACCCCTACAGCCATCTATTAACCCTATCCACCTAGTAGGGATTTATTATTTAACAGTAACTCAAAGTGAGCAATCACAATGGGTTTGTAAAAATTCCCTTGAAGCAAAATAGCAAGAACCTACTCACTAGTGTAATTGAAGGCTGCTATACTCTGTCTTTTCTCTTTTTTTAAACTTATTTATTTTATTTTTGTCTGCATTGGGTCTTCATTGCTGTGCGTGGGCTTTCTCTCTAGTTGCGGCGAATGGGGGCTACTCTTCGTTGTGGTGCGCGGGCTTCTCGTTGCAGTGCCTTCTCCTGTTGCGGAGCACGGGCTCTAGGCACGCGGGCTTCAGTAGCTGTGGCACGCGGGCTCAGTAGTTGTGGCTTGCGGGCTCTTGAGCTCAGGCTCAGTAGTTGTGGTACACGGGCTTAACTGTTCCGCATTATGTGGGATCTTCCCGGACCACAGCTCGAACCCATGTTCCCTGCATTGGCAGGCGGAGTCTTAACCACTGCGCCACCAGGGAAGCCTTGTCCCTCTGTCTTAAGTGAAGTAAAGAACTCCACTCCATGAATATCCAAACGGTAAGAAATGGGAGACCAAAGACAAGTAAAAAAACAGCCATCATCAAAGTTACAGCTGTTATGCAAGGACTGTCCACTATTAATCCTTTTTTTTTCTTTTTTACTGCTAAATCAAAACAAGGAAACTTTTTGAGCAAACACACACACACACACAAAATTAGATGATGCCCCTGAACCTGTTCCACAGCAAAAGCCAAGGTTCTGTTCCAGTACAAAGATGTAATAGAACCTCAAACTTAATAATTCAGGAAAGCAATTATGGGAATCTATATAAGCCCATGTTTCTTAAAAAGTACCCAAAAGCCTCCCTTCATTTGTATGTAAGATACATCAAAATAAAATGAAGTTACTATTAGTCACTTCCAATAACAACTACTAAACTATCCCTCCAAATCAAAACATTCACTAAAGAGCTCTAAGGGGGAAAAATAGTATTGATTAGTTTAAATTTTATCTCTGCACCTTACTTCTAAACATCCTCTGTGAAGATGCTCAGATACATCAAGAAACAAACCAAAAAAAAGGCAAAGAGATTCCTGGTCAACCAAGAGCTGGATAATCGACCTCTGACTGATGACTGTTAGGACCGTCTCAGAGACAATGCAGATGAATGAAAGCAAAAGAATTTCCGGAATAGCTTCAATTTCCAAGTCATCTTCCAGAGCTGCTAACAGTTAGAAAATGATTCATTTGCTTTTCATCTTCTCTCCCTTCTGGCACTCTCCAGTGGAGGGCTTAATGAGAAATTAAAGGACCACAAGACAGGCAGCAGAAGGAAGATCTTGAAATGGGCATCAAATGGGCCTGTTTTACTTGATGAAGACAAAGAAAAATCCAACATTTCAGAAAACTGTCCAGGAATGGAGATTATGAAGGTAACAATGAAAAAAAATTTCCTTTAAAGTGACTTTCCTTTCTAACGATCATTTTAAACAACAGTGAATGCAGCCAAGCACAAACAATTGTAAAGTTCAAAGAAAGACTTCTGACCCTATAAAATCAGTTCACCTGAAAAGAGCTGACCTTTGGCGCAAATAAAATACATGTGGAAACAACTAGCTGACCGTTCCCAACGAATGTAAAGTAGTACTGAAAATTATGACTAATGTACAAATTCTGACAGTGTAATGTTAGCAGATAATTATGTTAAGGAAAACACACACTCAAGAATTTATAAAAGTCTTAAAAGAAATCGCTAAGAATTTTCCATAGTAGCAAATGTGAAAACTACACAATTCAACAAGTTAATGACTTAAAGAGTAGCATAAGAACACCTGAAAGTCATTCTCCTCACCACTGCAGAACTCAATTACAGGATTCATGGTTATGATGAACTAATTTAACACAAATATTCTGGGTTTATCATTTCTGCTACAGACTAAGAATTCTCCGGGCTAAAAGTCCTGCTCCTACATAATAACCTATAACTGCAATACACACCTCCAAACTTGAATAAATAATAAAAATGTATAACTACTGCCTTCCCAAAGTTTCCAGGTAGCTCTTTTAAAACACCTTCCTACTGAAATCTTTGTGTCTGGCATTCAGAAAAGAAGACTCAATAAATTCCATCTATACATACCCTCTGAGTTACCTTTGCGCTGAATTTCTCTGTTCTTGAAATGTGGGAGTTTGAAAGTGAAATACTTTTTATAGTAACTAGTTCAGTGACATCTAAAGGAGTCTTTTGGGTTAACATTCACATACAAGGTGGCATAGGTAGCCAGGCGCACAAGGGGAATGTGATTATGGTGTTAGGTTATCCCAACCATAACCACTGCAGAAATGGATTGTTTTGTCCGAAAACTAATCCTTTTGTGGTCTAGGAGAAGGGCGCTCTACGTTGAAAAGTGACTTTAATACTAAAGAGCTGCCACAGTCACAAAACCATAAAATTCCTCTTACCCTCAGTTTCTGTAAAATAAAACGGAATAACAGCACCTTCCCAAAAGTAATGATACCACTTGGGCACAACACAAAGGCAACAACTGGCCTACAGGGTAAAAGATCCGGACTAGAATTCTGAAGTCACAGGCAGGCCAGCGCAGAAGAAAGAGAACTGGTCACCGGTGAGGATCTGTATCCCAAGTCGACTCCATTACTAATTATGAGACTCTGAGTAAATCACTCTTTATGCCCAGCTGCTTCTTGCAGAAAAGAAAATGAGATCATGAATCAAAAACCATTGGTAGGACTTCCCTGGTGGCGCAGTGGTTAAGAATCCACCTGCCAGTGCAGGGGACACGGGTTCAAGACCTGGTCCGGGAAGATCCCACATGCTGCAGAGAACTAAGCCCGTGCGCCGCAACTACTGAGCCTGTGCTCTAGAGCCCGTGGGCCACAACTACTGAAGCCCGTGCGCCTAGAGCCTGTGCTCCACAACAAGAGAAGCCACCGCAATGAGAAGCCTGCGCACCACAAGGAAGAGCAGCCCCCACTTGCCACAACTAGAGAAAGCCTGCGCACAGCAACGAAGACCAACGCAGCCAAAATAAATAAATTTATTTTTAAAAAAAAACCACTGGTAAACTGACAAGTACCAAACAAATGTGAAAATACTAGTGGCAGTAGCATAAATAAAATTTCTGTGGTAAATTGAGAAACTTGAGAGTGTGAACACAAGTAATTTAGAGCATGGGCATGGAGACAGGGCATACATAAAGAGAAGGCCTCTTAATCTGCTTCCAGTCTCCCCGACACCATCCTCCTTTCCCCCGAGCTCCAGAAGGGAGACCTACGGTAAAGGGAAGCATCTGGCTTCCACAGAGACCACCAGACAGCTGAGCTCTTCATCACAGAAGGAACTTCTCTAAAGCATGACTCAGGATTATCTCCAAGGTAAAACCAAATCCAAATAAATACGTGTATTCCATTTTAAACAGACTCCAAATATCAAAATCCAAGAAACACTGAGGGATTCATAGAACGCTAGAATTCCTTTATGCAGTAATGCTTTAAAATATGATTTATGAAAATTCAAATCCCACAAACCATAGAAATGGCATCTATGGCGGTCCCTGACCATCAATCCTTAATATCTATGGTGTTAAACAAAATGAAGTATTAGTATGGCCTGATAGTTCTCAGCCAAGGGCAAGTTCTCTCAGCCTGCCAACCATGCAGGTAAAAAGATTTTCCTTTTCCTAGCTACACATCTGTTCATTTGAAAACATCTCAATCTTGGGCTCAGTCCTGTGCTAAATGCTGGCCCCTCCCTTCTTTCCTATCTTGGGATCACTCATGTACCTAGGCATTTGTGACAGCAAGAAAATGAACATGCCAAGGGGAAAGAGTAAGGGACACTTAGGCTACCCCAAACATTCTTAGCCAAACCAGGTCACCTCGGGTCTCTTGACCACTCAAACCTCTTCTATCACAAAGCCCTAAAATTGGAATTATCAACTTGTTCTAGAACTGGTATACTTGCAGAAACATGATAACTTCAGCAGAATATCCAAACAGGATCTGTTTCATTTCTCGAGTCCCACTCCCCAGACACAGCCTCCACCACTGACAGCCCGGCAGGTGCTTCAGGGGCTCCCCCTTTCCACGGCCATTTATCACCTCTGACATCCAGCATTAAAAATGCCCTGACACACACAAATCTGAGCATAAAGAACTCAGCTGCAGTCAATCTCTTTGGGGCGGAAAATCTCCTAAGGCTGGGCTCAGAAGCCCTGCCATAGGCTTTAAATTAAGGCAAACGGTGGCCAATAAGCACCACCCCAAACAAATCATTTTCGAGCAAACCTCGAGGTGCTCCCACTCGGGAAGGGCTGCGCTGTTGCCCGCAGGCGGAGTCCCCCGCCCCGATCCGGCCCCGGCGTGGGACGGGAGACTCTCGGGGCCGGGAGGGTGGCACGCACCCGAGCCTGGAACCCGGGTCCGCCGAACCCGCACGTCCCCGCACGTCCCCCCACACCCGGGCGGGGCCCGGAACCTCCGCCCAAGGCCGGCCCCCGGCCGCAGCCAGCCCGCCGCGAGCTCGTGCCAGCCCCGGAGCGCGCCGCCCGGGCTCCCCACGGTCCCTTCAGTGCGGCCCCGCCGCCGCCCGGATTCCCCTCAACCCCGCTCCCCGGGCTGCTCCGCGCGGGTTTCTGCTAGTGCCCGGCCCTCCCGAGCCGGGCCCCCAAGCCGTGGGCCCGCCCCTACTACTCACTGCGCTGCAGCAGCGGTGGTGGCCGGGCCGGGAGACGCCGGCGGCCGGAGAACGAGAACGCGTGGACGAGTGAGCCCGCGCCCGGCGGCGGCGGCAGTGGCGGCGGCGGCGGCGGCGGCAGAAGGGACGACTGAGCCCGCGCCCGGAGTTGCGGCTCCTGCCGCCCGGCGCGGGCGGCGCCTTACCAGCCGAGACGCGGCGCCACGAGCGCAGACGCCCCCTAACGGCGGCGTGGGATGGTGGCCGGAGGGCCGAGCGGCCAGAACAACTCAATCAGGCGTAGCCTGGGCGCCTAGGTCAGACCGACTCCGCAGCAGCCCCGAAGCCCCGCCCCGACGCCCCAATCGAGACCCTGAGGCTCCGCCCAGATTCCCCCGCGCTCCGCCCAGAATCCGCCCGACGTCCCGCCTCCGCCTGTAGGTTGGGATCAGCCCAGACCCCGTCAGTTTTCGCTAAGTTCTCAGGCCTAGGGTCCCCACAGTTGTTTCTCTTGTCATTTCACGAACTCTCATGGGGCCCCGAGAACTCCCATGTTCCAGGCCTGGAGAGTAAAGCGGCCACCAAGAGGGCGGGGCATCCTGAAAGGAGAAAACAGAAAAGACCCAAGGAAACAGCCAGTAGCCAAAATAATGACAAGTTATAATTATAAATGTTGGGAGGTACATGAATCAGTTGGAGAATAAGGGGAGGGGACCTCTGTTTCAGATACAGTGGCTATGGAAGATCTGGACTCTGGGACTGTGGCCAGAGCACCTCCCGGCCTTTCCTTCTGTGGGATAGGTAGTAAGGTCACCTCTCCAGCCTTGTCAGCGGAGTAGTGAAAGGCAGCCAGGTGGAGAGAAGGGCAGAGTGACTTCAGCAGAGGAAACGACTAGTGCAAAGGCTCTGAGGCCTGAAGGAGCCGGCCCTAGATGAAGCTGGCGCCGCTACCGCCACGAAGGAAGCCAAGGCTGCAAAGAGTGGGGAATTACCTAAAGTCTCAGAGCTAATTGGTCTCCAAGCATAGCGTCTTTCCAAATCCCATTCACTTCCTGCTAACCAGATCTCCATCCCTTTCCAGGTGGGACCAGGTATGTGATGTTGGTTTTTGCCATTTCCCCTTCAGCAGGATAACCACTTGCCTTGGAAACTCACCTGCGCTTCATGGCTGCGATTGCGTGAGCTGCCTCTGGGGTTTAACTTTTATCTGCAGGATCATCACAGTCATATCTGCTACTTGGTTTTTCTCTGAAAACTCAACAGGTTAAATAAATGACATATGCTTCACCAACATAACTGAGTGCTACATTATCATATTCAAAAAGACTAGGTGAGGATACAGGGAAATGTGTGTGAAAATAAGCAGTGCACAAAATGGTATACATGGTATAATCCTAATTTTATTTTAAAAAATGTAAATATACACAGGCAAAAATTTTGAAGGAAATACACGAAATCATTGATCCTGGTTCTAGGGAGTAGGATGGGAATATTAGTGACTTAACTACTTCCAAATGTTCTTCTGAATTTTCTATATTTTCTAGAATGCATGGATGCTGAATTTATAATCAGAAAAATACGAGTTTTATATTTTACAGAAGAAAGGTAATGCTGAAATTACCCAACACAGATCTCCAGGATTTGGTGCCACTGAAAATCCAAAATTGCCCCTGGCTTACTGGTGTCCTTGGAGGGGTCATTTCTCCTCTCGGGGCTTCTATTTCCTCAACTAAAAACTGAGAGGAATTAATTTTGTCAGTGGTTTTCTCAGAACAATTCCTACACATCTCAAAGTTTTTAATACTATTGTAAATTATATTTTCAAATTTGTATTTTATAAGCTACTGATGGCTATTGAAATGTAGTTCGTATTATATAATAATCTTATATCCAGCAAACTTTTTTAGTTCTAATTTAGTTCTAGGAAGTTTACAGGCTTTCTTGAATTTTCTACGTAAGTAGTTATAGAGTCTGTAAGTAATAACATTTGGTATCTTCCTGTCCAGTCTTTATTTCCTTTTCCTTATTTTACTGCACTGACTAAAATCTCCAGCACAATGTTGAGTAACAATGATGATAGTGACATTTCTATCTTGTTCTTGACTGCTTCTAATATGGCACCATTAAATATGGTGTTTGTTGTAGATTTTTGGTAGATACCCTGTATCAACGTAAGGATGTACTATTCTGCTTTATTATGAATGGGTGTTGAATTTTATCAAATGTGAGATTTTCCCCCCAATGTAATTAATTACACCATGGATTTTACTATATTAAACTCTCCATGCATTCCTTGATGATGTGCTTTTTTTTCCAATATAGTGCTGGATTTCATTTGCTAATAATTTAGAGTTTTTGTGTCCGCATCTATGAATGAGATATGCCTACTATTTTCCTATCTTATTCTCTCTTTGTCTGATTTTGCTATCAAAGTTACATGAGCCTCATAAAATAAGTTAAGGGGGGACTTCCCTGGTGATCCAGTAGTTAAGAATCCGCCTTCCAATGCAGGGGACGTGGGGTTCAATCCCTGGTTGGGGAACTAAGATCCCACATGCTGCAGGGCAGCTAAGCCCATGCACAACTACTGAGCCCGAGTGCTCTAGAGCCCGCGTGCCACAATGAAAGATCCACATACTGCAACAAAGATCCTGCGTGCCGCAACAAAGACCCGAGGCAGCCAAATAAATAAATAAATAATTTTAAAAAAATAAATTAAGGAATCAGTGTCTACTCACTAAAGCAGCTTCTATAAGATTGGGGTTTTTTGGGCTTCCCTGGTGGCGCAGTGGTTGAGAGTCCGCCTGCCAATGCAGGGGACACGGGTTCGTGCCCCGGTCCGGGAAGATCCCACATACTGTGGAGCAGCTGGGCCCGTGAGCAATGGCCGCTGAGCCTGCGCGTCCGGAGCCTGTGCTCCGCAACGGGAGAGACCACAACAGTGAGAGGCCCGCATACCGCAAAAAAAAAAAAAAAAAAAAAAAAGATGGGGGTTTCTCTGTGGTTTGGATTTTCTATAGGATTCTCCTGTAAACCATCTTGGTTTGGGGCTTAGGGGTGGAAAGTGTTTACCCTTATATACCGACCCACAGCTTTCAATCTGACCTTAGGGCCCGGTTCTCCACCTGCATAGCTCTTGTAGGGCCACCAGAAAACTCCTTGTTGCTGAATCGAAAAGACACTCCTCAGAGCTCCTCTCAGGCCTCCCTGCAGTGATGTCACTGACCACACTCTCCTAGGGACAACCTCTTCCCCGAGCCCTGTTCTAGTTTTCCTCCTTCCTCTTAGACTCATAGAGATGCTCCTCCTCTTGCTTTACCCACTCCTTAAGCCCAGGTTTCTGGCCAAGGCCATACTCTCTTCTCCATCTACTCCTCCCTGTGGACTGGCTCAGCCACCTCTGTGGATTCCATTCTTGTCTCTAAGCCCAAAGATTCCCAAAAGATTCCCAAATCCATAACTCCAGACCTACAGATGCTGCATTTCCTAAAGCCCCTACTATGTGCCAGGCACTATGCTGAGTGCTTTTATCCTCTGGATCAGTCCTCTATTGCTGCATCATAAGTTGTCCCAAAATTTAGGGGCTTAAAACAACAAACCTTTCTTTTTTGGCTGCACCACGCAGCTTGCGGGATCTTAGTTCCCCGACAAGGGATTGAACCCAGTCCCAGGCAGTGGAAGTGCCAAGTCCTAACCACTGGACCGCCAGGGAATTCCCAACAAACGTTTCTTTTTGTTGTTTTTTGTTATTTGTTTTTTTTTTTTTGGCTGCACGCGGGCTTTCTCTAGTTGTGGCGAGCAGAGGCTACTCTTTGTTAAGGTGCTCGGGCTTCTCATTGTGGTGGCTTCTCGTTGTGAAGCACGGGCTCTAGGTACACGGGCTTCAGTAGTTGTGGCACACAGGCTTAGTTGCTCCGTAACATGTGGGATCTTCCCGGACCAGGGATCGAACCCGTGTCCCCTGCATTGGCAGGCAGATTCTTAACCACTGCGCCACCAGGGAAGTCCACCAACAAACGTTCTTTTTTTTTTTTTGCGGTACGCGGGCCTCTCACTGTTGTGGCCTCTCCCGTTGCGGAGCACAGGCTCCGGACGCGCAGGCTCAGCGGCCATGGCTCACAGGCCCAGCCGCTCCGTGGCATGTGGGATCTTCCCGGACCGGGGCACGAACCCGTGTCCCCTGCACCGGCAGGCGGACTCTCAACCACTGCACCACCAGGGAAGCCCAAAAAACGTTTCTTATCTCAGTTTCTGAAGGTCAAGACTCTGTAAGCAGATTAGGTAGGGAGCGGATCTTGCAGTCTAGATGTCAGCTGGGGCTGCAGTCAGCTGAAGGCTTGGCTGGGGCAGGAACATTTGCTTCAAGCTCACTCATGTAGTTTTTCGCAGAATGCAGTAGCTCCTCTTCACATGAGCCTCTCCTGACGACCTGGTAGCTGGCGTCCCCCAAAGCAAGTAACCTAACAGAGAAGCCACAATGTCTTTTACAACCCAGCCTTGAAAGTGACATACCCATAGTCTCTTGGTCTCACAGACCAACCCTATTGCAGTGTGGGAGGGTACCACACAAGGACCTGAATACCAGGAGGCGGGGTCACTAGGGGTGACCTTGGAGGCTTCCCACCACACCCTCACAACTATGAAGACGACCCACATCATCCCATGAATACAGGTGAGAAAACGAAGGCAAGGAGAGGTGAAGTCGGTGATCAAGGCCACACAGCCAAGTCTGAGAAGAGAGATTTGAACACAGCTCTCCTTGTCTCCCCTCGGGTTTCTCCTCGTTCACAGTCTGTCCCCCGTGGTCCACCACCATCTTCCTCACCTTCGACATGTGCAAACCTGAACCCTCTCGCCTCACCACCCCCAAGCCTCCCAAGTCCCCAGCTCAGCTCAGCAAGTGGTGCCACCATCCTCCCATCTGTCCAAACCAGAAGCTTTGAGTCATGCCTGCTACTCCCACCCCCTCACATCCCGGTGCCAGATCACCCAGCCCTGCCAAGTCTTCCTCCTCAGTGCAGCCTGGATCCATCTCTCCTTCCCTCTCTCTCCATCTCCACCACCATCGCGCTGGGCCAAGCCACCAAACTGTCCATCCTGGGCATCTGCAGTAGCCCCCTCCTGGCCTCCCTCATTCTCTCTGCTGCCACACTACCCATCCGTCCTCTTCTCTCCACCGTGAGTCACCTTAAAGAACACAAAGCTGGTTGTGTCACCCTCCCTGCTTTAAACTCCTTCAGTGGCTCCCACTGCCTTCAGGATCTGGGCCCTGCCCACTTGTCCAGCCCCCTCCTCTGCACCTCTTCTCTCTTTCAGGACCCCAGCCCCTCTGCCACATTTTGGCATCCGGGACCCGCTGCACATTTTTTCACTTCAGGGCCTCCGTTATGCTGTTCCCTTAGCCTAAAACACGCTTCCCCCAGCCCGGGGCAAGCCTGTCTCCTCGTCCTTCACCATGTTGTCAGAGAGGCCCTTCTGACCTTCCCTGACCTCCCAGCCAGGCTGATGTCCCCCAGCTATAACTTCCACAGTGCCTGTCCTTCCCTCCTCGCCTCACTGCTGCTCAGCTGAACCATGGGCTCCCTGAGAGCAGAAGCTGTGTCTGTCTGGCCCACAACAGCACCCTAGATCTTCACAACGTGCCTGGCACCTAGCACATCCTCAACAACCAGGTGACAGTTCAGTGCCTTCTCTCTGCCCCCTCCCTTTCCCCTTGGACTCCATGCTGCAGCCACTGGACAATGTTCAGTTCCTTAAGTGAAGCATGGTCACCACCAGGTCTTTGCACATGCTGTTCCCTCCACAGGATGCCCTTTCCTCCTGTCCCTCTGTTTACTCAGCTAACTCCTGTATATTCATCAGGAACTAGGATTGCCAGGTTTAGCAAATGAAAACACAGGATGCTCAGTTAAATCTGAATTTCAGATAAACAACAAATAATTGTTTAAGTATAAGTATGTCACAAATATTGCATTAAATACAAGCCGTCCTGTATTTTATCTGGCAACTCTAGCACAAACCAGCACCAATTCCCCCCTCCTTTGGGAGACCTCCCTGGCCTCAACCCCTCCCCATCCCTGGGCTCCCAAACCACCCCCCCTGCTCGCCCCCACTGAGCATAAACACTCACTCCATTTATGACTGTCCATTACCAGCTGGAATGTGACCTTGTTGACAGAGAAGGCTGTGTCTCAGTCTTCACTCAGGGTGTCCTGCTTCACCTGGGACAACCCTGGCCATAACCCTGGGCAGTATGGTTTACTGAGTAGAGAAATGAAAGAGCACCAAAGAGAAAACAGTAAACAAGATAGGAAAAGGAACCAGCAAATGAAACTCGGCCCCCAAAGCAGCATGAATCTCTTGGATGATTACCCACAGCGGGGAGCACCCCTTCCCACCCCACCTCACCTCTGTCACTTAGAGCCCCTCACGCCTCTATCAAAGTCCAAGCAGGTCACCTGGGGGCTAAACCTACACTCAGCCACCTGTGGTCATTCAATTACCTCCCACCACCCCTCCCAAGATGGACACGGATGGTTCCAAGGGACCCCAAGAGGAAAGGGACCTGAAAGCAGCTAATTGCATGGATTATCTGGACCCAAGACTTTGCTGAACTCCTCCCAACTACCCTCCTGGGGTATTCTGAATAGCCAAGTGAATGGCCAGTGGAGAAACCCACTCAACTCAGCCTTTCTTGGTGGTGGGTCCTGTCTCTTTTGTGTGTGTGTCTCTCCCTTTCTCCCCCTCAGTCGCCTTTGGTCATTGTGCCACTGGTTTCACCAGCTGAGGTTCTCTTGGGGCTGGTAAAAGGCTTTCCTTAGCCTTTTACCCACTGGCTGCTGACTGGGAAATACGCTTCTAAACAGTCTCCCCGCTCCACCCCTGGGGACCAGCTCCAGTCCATCTGCACACTTGCCCCAGCCTCTAGGCCAACCGCTGGCGTAAGTGGCCCTTGCTGTCCGCGAGGTTTCCAATGCCTTCCCCATTTCCAGCCATGGAGGTGCTTTGGTAAATTTGATGAGAGCATTTTTCCACTTTATAAGGTTTCTAATTACCTATTATTACTGATTTTCTCTTTAATCAGCTTCCAAAACTCTGCTGGGAGCTACAGAACCAGGGGAAGGAATCTGGTTCTCACCAGTGGTGAGAGGCCCTGTGGTCGTCCTTGGATGTCACCATCCTCTTCACCATTATGACTCTGTAATTAAAGGGATCAGAAGATCTGGCTTCTGTCTTTAGTCCTGTGTGTCTCTTAGTGTGTCATATCTGCGAAGTTCACAGGCCTTGAGAGTCCATAAATGCCAAAAGGGAATAAAGTGCCTGACGATAGCACAGCCAGCTGGCACACAGGAGGCAAGACAACTCCAGATTCTGAGTTCTTATTCTCCCTGACAGCTCAGTGCTCTAAATGCTTGTCAATAACACATTTCAGGCCTTTGTTGTCCTCCTGCCCCATTCCTAATCCAAACCACTTCCTCCGCATGGGTTTGCTAGTTTAGCAAGAGACTTATTCACTTGAAAAGCACAGCTTCTGTCCCCTCTGTCCTGTCCCTCTCAGGCTGAGTCTCTTCTTCCTAATACATCCAAGTCTTCTCTTTCCACACGTCTTCTGCCTGGATGCCCTCTCCCTCCCACAACGCATTGAGGGAGCACCTGTGTACACCACCCCCCCCACCCAAATGCATCACTTTTATAAGGAGTCCTGTGGGACCCTGCCTAAAATACAGCTGTATTCCCTTTAGAAAGCCCCTATGTTTTACACAAGGTGCAAATAACAATATTTGTAAAGCTTCCATAGTGCAAAGCCCCTGTTAATATCCCAGGGGCTTCTGAAATAAAAGGTCTGATTAAAAGGCAGGAACACTATTTTAAACCTACTGAAATGTCCTCAGGTTTCATGATGATGGTGGAGGTTCAGCACCTCAATGGCTAATAGTGGATCCATTGTTATCCTGGCAAAAAACAAGAGCACCGTGTAGAGAAGTAACTATAGTAACAGTGTAAAGAGCCATGTTTTGGGATTCAGAATTCTACACGTGCCACTTATTTCCTGTTACTGACGTCAGGTCCCAGACAGAGCAAAGCACACTGGGTGGGACTCCAGCTGGCTCTCTGGCTCTGTCACTCACCAGCAATGTGGGCCTGGACCCCTCTGCCTCAGTTTCCTCTACTATAAAGTAGAATAAAACAACTCTGTGGCAGGGTTGTTGTGAAAATGAAGTGAGGCAATTAAAGTATGAAAAACTCTGATAATGCAGGGCCTGGCATAAAGTCGGCACACAATAAATTGGTAACTCTTATTATAATAACTAATTGCTATACTGCTGATTTGAAGAGATAAATATAGAATTGAAACTCTGGCAGGCAGTTGCAGAACTGGGCTGAGAGATGGGGTTACTTTTTGAGACTGATGATTTGATTGTTCCACCAAGGTCTCTTAAAACATCTATTTATTTTGGTTGCAAGTTGAATATTGTCCATGTTGATAATTGCAATGAATAATTGCTTCCGCTGACATTCTTATAGCACTTGTGTGAGTAGCTAAATGTATCTTTTTATAATCCTTTCTGTATTAAGACACACAAAACCTGAACACCTAACGTCATGAAACTAAATTGGCAGGGCAATGTGATTATACAAAATAATAAACAGGAAAGTAATAACTTTTTATTACTTGGAAAGAAATGGTGTCCCTACCTTGGCTGATTTTTTCTTCTTTTTAGTAAATTTTGTTACTGGGATATAACATTCATATAGAAATGTGCATAAAGCATAAATGAATGGTTTGATTAGTTTTTCACAAAGTGAACATACCTTGTAACCAACACCCAGATCAAGAAACAGAACATCACCAGGACTCCAGAAGCCCCGTCTTGCCCCCTCCTTGTTGATTATTTCTTTTCTTTCTTCTTTTTCTCCTCCTCCTCCTTCTTCTTTGAGATACAATTTACAAAAGATTCAATGTATCCATTTTAAATACAGAGTTTGATGAATTCTTCTAAATTCATACAGTGTGCAACCATCACCACCATCCAGTTTTAGAATGTTTCTGTCACTCCAGAAAGTTCCCTGGTGCCTGTTCAAGGTCAATCCCCACTTCCATCCCTAGCTCCAGGGAACTCCAACAACAACTACTGTTGTTCCCTCTGTCTCTAGAGTTTTGCCTTTACTAAAATGTTCATATAAAAGCATACACGGGACTTCCCTGGTGGCGCAGTGGTTGAGAGTCTGCCTGCCGATGCAGGGGACACGGGTTCGTGCCCCGGTCCGGGAAGGTCCCGCGTGCCGTGGAGTGGCTGCGCCCGTGAGCCATGGCCGCTGAGCCTGCGCGTCCGGAGCCTGTGCTCCACAACGGGAGAGGCCACAACGGTGAGAGGCCCAAGTATTGCAAAAAAGAAAAGAATAAATAAATAAAAAATAAAAAACATGCACAGGGAAGGAATGGAAGCTGTCAGTCCTTTAAAAAAAAAAAAAAAGAAAAAAAAGCTGGGGATTCCCTGGTGGCGCAGTGGTTGAGAGTCCGTCTACCGATGCCGGGGACGCTGGTTCGTGTCCCGGTCCGGGAGGATCCCACATGCCGCGGAGCAGCTGGGCCTGTGAACCATGGCCGCCGAGCCTGCGCGTCCCGAGCCTGTGCTCCGCAACGGGAGAGGCCACAACGGTGAGAGGCCGGCGTACCGCAAAAAAAAAAAAAAAAAAAGCATACAATAGTAGTCTTTTGTGTCTGACTGGCTTTTTATCATAAATTATGTAGATATGAACATAGTAAGATTAGAGATTCCCAAGTGTGTCACATAAAATAAGCTTAGGTGTCACATAGGCAATTATTTGATATCTTAATTGTGTATTTTTTCTAAGATACATGAAAATAACTAGCACATAAAGCCCCCGATGTCACAGATACTGCTGCGTAGATCTAGAATAGGTTTTAAAATGAATCAATTTAAAGAAACATGTTAGTAACAACATAGTGCATAGGTAATGTGAAAATTCTAAGGGTGTATGCAGCAAATGTTGAAGCCAGTTAAACGGTGACCTAGATTGAAAAAGAGAAATCATTTCTCTGAGCCCTGAAAATCTCTGCATATCAATCAATATGCAGCCTTTTAAAAATAATGTTCAGAATTTTAAGGCTATTCAGGTGTTTTATTGACCATTTCTACACTTTTTTATTGAGTGCCTTCTACATGTCAGGTGCTAGATAAATGTTCATTTAGAGATTCTAGTCATACTGATTTTGCATCTATATCATGGATATCTTTCACGGGACTTCAATGATTTAATTGCAGTGACACCCAGGAGTGTGTGGTTATGCACACAAAGCAACTGGCACGAAGGTTCTGGGCTGACATGAAGAACCAGAATTCAGGGAAGGGAGAGAAGGTGTGTTTGAAAGATGAGGGATTTGGCTCAAGGGAGGGGGAATTTGGACAAGCGGAGAAGAGAGGAGGATGGTTCTAGCAAAAGAAGAAGCAGAACAGAAAAAAGCACTTTCCAGACTCAATGAGTTGACTCTACTGGCTCGTGCAGAGTTGAAAAAGGTGAAGAGTTGGCGACAAGACTAGAAGGGCTGATCCAAATGTTGACCACTCACAAACAACTATGAGCTGGACACCATGGAAACCAACCAGAGAAGCAGAAAGAATGTCAGTCTTTTGTGGAAGATATAGAGGATGGATGGATGGATGGACGGACAGACGGATGGATGGATGGATGGACGGACGGATGGATGGATGACAGAAGGCAGGAAGGGATGGTTGCTCAGATGGATGGTCATCTGCCACATATATATATCCCACATCCATCCCTGTGGTGTTAAGCCCTAACATTAAAGTTCAATATTATGTGCTGCCTCGACATCTGATAAAATTGGGAGGACCTTAAGCGGCCTAACTGCAAGTCCCCCTCCCCACTATGCTGCACCCATAAGGTCCCCTAGCCATATAACCCTTCTTGTCGAAGGGACCAGGCACAGTTCTTGCTTATCCCTGAGAAGTGGGCTTCAGTTCCTGCCAGCCCACGGAATTATTCCAACAAGCCAGTCACATCCTCCTGCAGCAGCTAAGGGGCACCTCGCCTCTTGTGACTACAGATACTGTGCTCCCGAGTGTACCTCCCACGTGGCCCTGCATGGTGTGTGGTGTCCTCCTCCCCAAGGCTGAGTATAGGTGACTAATAAACTGCTGTCAGTCTCATCTGCCCAGTGTCAAGTGTTTGGTCACCCCCATAACCCTACAGTGGGAATCCCTCCTCACTAACAGGGTGAAGAGGAGGTGATCAAAACAATCCTCCCCATATCCCTTTGCTAATGGAACCTGGATTTCATTCAAGGAGCTATCCTCCCCAACGTGACTTAGGAAATGCTCACCTCATCCCTAGCTCAGAGATAAATCCTAACTGGTTTAATTCCATCTTAGTCGTCTCATTAGAAGACTCATTAGTTTAATTCTCATTAGTCGTCTCTAGCATGCGACTCAGTTCTGCCCACTGAAATGTAAGGGTATATCTGATGGGACGTTTCTGGGAAAGGTTTTCTGGCTCTGAAGAAGAGGACACTGGAATAAAAGCCCCCTTGTTCTACCTCTGGATACTGCTGTGTCTAAGTATGATGCCTCTACCTGCTGCTCTAGTTACCTGTGACCACGAGTAGGTACAGCCTACTCTAGAGGAGGCTGAGAGACAGCAGGGAAACCTGGGTCCTTACCAACACCAGTAAGTCACTGAATCAACCATCACACTGTTGGGTAACATATTTTCTTCTTATTTATGCCAGTTTCGGTCAGCATTTTCTCTTCCTTGCAACTGAAAACATCCTATTGAAACGTCACCTTTAAGCTGTATTGGTAAACATGAATTCCTAAATCCATCCATCCATGGCATTCTTTACTTAGTTTGCAGAAGGACCTTAAGTTTAATGTTTAAATTGATAGATTCAATTAATAGAGGTAAGAACTAGAAATTGAGTGCCTACTATGTATACTCACAATATCCCTGAAGTAGGTTTTATTATTGCTCCTGTTTTATGGAAATTTTGTGGAAACTCAGAGAGGTATATGATGAGCCCAGGTCACCCAAATAGCAAGTGTCCGAGCCAGGATTTAAAGGCCAGTTCTGGGAATGCCCTGGTGGTCCAGTGGTTGAGGCTCCACGCTCTCAATGCAGGGGGCACAGGTTCAATCTCTGGTAGGGGAACTAAGATCCCACATGCCTCACAGCCAAAAACAAACAAATAAATAAATAAAGGCCAGTTCTTACTGTCTTGCCAAAACCCTGCAGGGCATCCCATCCTGAGTGAGTCTGGCTGGGAGCTAGAAAGCCCAAATGAAGGAGGAAAGTCTCAGTAGGCCAAAAAAAAAAAAATTTTTTTTAAAACAGACCTAGAAGGGTATTTCTTATTTTTTAGGGAAGACAGTACCACCAGCAACCTCTCGCTTTTTCTGTCACTTCTAAACCAGAAACAAAAGTATTTGAAAATGCAAAGTTTTGCATTTGAGATGTACAATCAGTCAGTCAACCAGCTATGGCAAGAAGAATTCAGAGTTGCTTGTTCTCAGGAGATTGGGGTAGATACAAGGTCCATAGATTCCAGCAAGGAATAGAAATGAAGGTAAACTGTAGTCACCTCTACAGGCCTATCACCTGGAGGAGAGCACACCTTTGGTCTGGGCTTAGGCACGAACAAGGAAGCAAATGAAGGAGGGGGGGAACAAATAAACACACCTAGCAGAAAAACCGCCATTAGGGGGCTTCCCCGGTGGCTCAGTGGTTAAGAATCCGCCTGCCAATGCAGGGGACACGGGTTCGAGCCCTGGTCTGGGAAGATGCCGCGGAGCAACTAAGCCCGTGCGCCACAACTACTGAGCCTGCGCTCTAGAGCCCACGTGCCACAACTACTGAAGCCCACGCGCCTAGAGCCCGTGCTCCGCAACAAGTGAAGCCACTGCGATGAGAAGCCCGCACACTGCAACGAAGAGTAGCCCCTGCTCACCGCAACTAGAGAAAGCCTGCGCACAGTAACAAAGACCCAACGCAGCCAAAAATAACCAAAAATAAAAATAAATAAATTTATAAGAAAAAAAAAGAAAGAAAACCGCCATTATTCACAGGCTTTCACACCCAATTCTTATCAAATCCAGAGATTTGGGTTTGCAGCTAGGGTTTAGCAATTAAAACTATGTTGCAACACCTTTCGGTTTAAAGTGGAGAAAGCATAAGGCCTGTGAATTTGTAGACTTGACACCACAGCCTTCCGTGCAAACATCTGACTCACTCCGCCCCTCCAGGGGGGAAGAAGCCAGCTCAGGTTTCACTATTAGCCCCCAAACCCCGCTGTGAATGTCGGTTTTTTCCCAGAAGTAAACTGAACAACCAAATCTCTTTAAATCAGTGCTGACAGACTAAACCCAAGTTTATGAAGCTGCAGGCCACAGAGGAGGCCCTCTGTTCCAGGGCTGCACCATGAGGGGTGAGCAGCCCTGATTCAAATGAACCAGAGCCTAGATTTCACTGTTTTCATCACTTTAACATTTACATTCTGAGAGCCTGGGGAAATGGATCTTTGAGACACAGCACATTAACCTTTGCTATAGCAAAGTCTTGCCTGTCTTCAAACGCTTCACAAAAAATGGTACTCCTTATCTCCATTCTAGCCTCTAGTCTGCTGGAAAGGTCACAGCATGGGAGGAGTTCTGACAGCAGTGAAATCTCAGGAAATCGTAGAGCTTACAGGGACTGCAGCGACCATCTAATTCCACCCTGACATTTTATGCATGAGTAAACTCAGGCTGCGGAGAGCTTAGGGAACTTTTGCAAAGTCACATTACTGGATGGTTGATGAACAATGACTGGAGTCCGTGTTACCTGAGTCTGTCTATTCATTTACCATAATGAACATCTGCTGGTTACTATTTGGAGACCTCTGTGGTTATGTGGGTCATAGAAGGGAACAGGGCCCCAACTTACCCTATGGAAGTCAGAGAGGCCCCATATCCCTCTCCCCACTTCCTGGAAGCAGGGGTGTAACCTAGACTCATCCAATAGGACACTCCCATCCAGCCCTATCATAATAGCCAACCTGCCCGTGGCCGCCATGTTGGTTCTACCCTAGGAACAGACTACTCTGACCAGAGCCACAAGTCCTAATGATAAATTACCTAGTGACCAGTTTGTTCATTGACCAATTTGCATAATGAACAGTTTGCCTAAAATTCAGACAAATACTCTTTTGAGTATTTTTGCATTCATTCAGCTGCCATCTTCTTTTTTTTCTTTTGGCCACCTTTTTTGGCATTTTTACAAATTAAAAAAATTAATTTCCTCTAAGGGTTTTTTCCCCTGCTAAATTTTGTATTTCTGATTAAGTATTTATGAACTATGTTGCCTTTTACAAACAATGAAATTGTTCCTTATTGTTGTGGGAGTCTTTCTATAATATATGGACCTTTGAACACATTGTTAG
Source organism: Monodon monoceros (assembly GCF_005190385.1). Lineage (NCBI taxonomy): Eukaryota > Metazoa > Chordata > Mammalia > Artiodactyla > Monodontidae > Monodon > Monodon monoceros. Next base: position 71,904,910 of record NW_021703780.1, on the reverse strand, counting down.
GGACTTTTTTGCAAGTTTGCATAAAGACTTTTTTTCAAAGCTGTTACAGCAAGAGACACTTTCTGAATCTGATATTCAAGATATTAAATTCAGGGGACTTCCCTCGTGGTCCAGTGGGTAAGAATCTGCACTCCCATGCAGTGGGCCTGGGTTCAATCCCTGGTCAGGGAACTAGACCCCACATACATGCTGCAACTACGAGTTCACATGCCACAACTAAGAGTCCACATGCCACAACTAAACATGCTGCAACGAAGATCCCATGTACCACAACTAAGACCCAGAGCAGCCTAAATAAATAATATATATATTTTTAAAGATATTAAATTCAGAATAAACCTAAGTGTTAAGCACAAAATGGAATGATTTTGGTCAGCAATTTATCTGACTTTAGCAATGGGATAAACTAGCACACTCTTAACAATTAATGGCAATTAATGGCTGACTACAATGAGTGAGACTATACTAGACCAGATGTGTAATACTGGGTTCACATTCCATTCAAGTCCACAAACAAGTATTGAGTTTAACTACAATAATGAAATAACTAACATTTCTCAAGGGCCAACTACATGCCAAAGGCTGGGCTGAGCACTGTAGTTATGGTCTCTTCTTTTAGTTGCACTCCCAGAGGGCAAGGCCTCCTCTTTGTTCACCACTGTATCCTCAGCTGGCCCATAATAGACACCCTATAACTACCTGCAGAACAACCGAACGGCCCTGTTAGCAGGTACTGTTGCTATCAATAACCTCAACTGTACAGGTGAGGAAATTCAGGCTCAGGAGTTATTACATGTCCAAGGACATCAGGAAGGGCAGCATGACCTGGAGCCTGCATTTCTGACATGGGGAAGTGTGTGACCTCATGCCTGTACCCTAACAACTAAAGCCTGGAGGGTGGGAGTCAAGGTCGACAGACATATTCAAAACGGTTTTAATGCTATTTAGTGCTGGGGATCTCGGGGGCAGGGTGTGTAAGTACAGAGGTCCCTGGGAGGGGATGGTTCTGAAATGACTCTAAAATCTCTAAATGACTATTCTTGGCGGTAGAACATTCCAGAATGAGACCAAGCTTCAGAGGATGCCTTGGGACAGAATACAAGCAGGGGTCATAGGTCAGGGGTACACCCAGGTGACCTGTACAATGTGTTGCAGCTTTCCAACCAAAGGTTAGCTTGATGGTGAGGGAAGAATTATTCTGAAAACCTGGGACGATAAACATGGGACCTAGTGGGCCAGCAAAGAGATTAGTCCTGACCTCTCTTTTTTCCTCCATCTAATGTATATTAAATTTACTTTCTCTAGAAATTCAAAATAGCTCAGATTCTCATGTGCCTTTGGCCTCGTGCCGTTGTGGTAACACTAGTCAATAGCATTTTGTATGAAAAGAAAACTGTGGTTGGGAATGTAAAATGGTACAGCACTCTGGAAAATAATTTGGCAGCTTCTAAAAAACTAAGCATACACTTATCCTACAACCCACTGATCGCAATCCTGGGCATTTATCCCAGTGAAATGAAAACTTATGTTCACACAAAAACCTGTACATGATTGTTCATAGTAGCTTAATTTGCAATAGCCCCAAACTGGAAACAACCAAAATGTCATACAATTTTGGTTGTTTGAATGATTAAACAAATTGTAGTACATCCAGATCATGGAATAATATTCAGCAATAAAAAGGAACAAGGCTACTGATACAGGCAACAACTTGGATGGATTTCAAGGGCTTTATGCTAAGTGGAAAAAAAAAATCTCACACTGCATTATTCCATTGACATAATATTCTCAAAATAACAAAACTTTAGAGATGAAAAACTGATTAGTGGTTGCCAGGGGTAGGGATGGTGCAGGGAAGGGTGGGTGTAACTGACACAGGGTAACAAGAGGGAGATCCTTGTGGTGATGAAACAGTTGTGTATCTTGACTGCAGTGGTGGTTACTCCATTCTACACTGGTGACATAATAGCATACACACACATTGTACCAATATCAGTTTCCTGGTTTTGGTATTGTACTATAGTTCTTTGAGCTGCAACCATGGGGGAAACGAGATGAAGGGCACAGGGACCTCTCTGTACTATCTTTCCAACTTCCTGTGAATATATAATTGTTTTAAAATAGAAAGTTTAGGGCCTCCATGGTGGCGCAGTGGTTAAGAATCCGCCTGCCAATGCAGGGGACACAGGTTCAAGCCCTGGTCTGGGAAGATCCCACATGCCACAGAGCAACTAAGGCCGTGCGCCACAACTACTGAGCCTGAGCTCTAGAGCCCGCAAGCCACAACTGCTGAGCCCACGTGCTGCAACTACTGAAGCCCACACGCCTAGAGCCCGCACTCCACAAGAGAAGCCACCGCAATGAGAAGCCCGCGCACCGCAACGATCTCCGCAACTAGACAAAGCCCGTGCGCCACAACAAAGACCCAACAGAGCCAAAAAAAAAATTTTTTTAATAAATTAATCAAGTAATTAATTTAAAAATAGAAAGTTTAAAAAAAGAAAAGAAAATCATGGTTGAAAGCATCATCTGATTTCTCAAATTTCCCTTCATAACCATTCTGAAGATATTCTAGTAAAGAAGAAAAATGGATATGCCTCTTGTATATGGAAAGCACCTTTATTTCTTTTACAGATTCATAATATTCCATTTCATGGATGTCCCACATAAGTTTTTTAATCCAGACCCTGAATATGTAGGTTATTTCCTTTTTTTGCTATCATAAACAGTTATTATAGTTACCATGAATCATCTTATACATAAATCTATTTCACCCATTGCTTTTTTTTTTTATAAATTTACTTATTGATTGATTGATTGATGGCTGCATTGGGTCTTCCCTGCTGTGCACAGGCTTTCTCTAGTTGTGGCGAGCAGGAGCTACTCTTCGTTGTGGTGCGTGGGCTTCTCATTGCGGTGACTTCTCTTGTTGTGGAGCACGGGCTCTAGGCACGGGCTCAGTAGTTGTGGCTTGCAGGCTCTAGAGTGCAGGCTCAGTAGTTGTGGCGCACGGGCTTAGCTGCTCCACGGTATGTGGGATCTTCCTGGACCAGGGATTGAACCCGTGTCCCCTGCATTGACAGGCGGATTCTTAACCACTGTGCCACCAGGGAAGTCCCTCACCCATTGTTTTTATGACTATGTTTACAGTACAAATTCCTTTAAGTGGCAAAACTGGTCTTCTGAACAGCTATGCTATATTGCTATATTTATGCTGTATTTTAAGCAACACATAAATTTTTTTCAAAGAGCCTAATTTCTGAAAATACATACTTATAGACACATTCTTTATTTATTTTTTATTGAGATATAGTTGATGTACAATGTGTTAGTTTCTGGTGTACAGCAAAGTGATTCAGTTATACATACATATTCTTTTTCATATTCTTTTCCATTGTGGTTTATTACAGAGTATTGAATATAGTTCCCTGTGCCATACAGTAGGACCTTGTTGTTTATCTATTTTATACATTAGCAGTTTGTATCTGCTAATCCCAAACTCCTAATTTATCCCTCCCAACCCCCTGTCCCCTGTGGTAACCATACGTTTGTTTTCTATGTCTGTGAATCTGTTTCTGTTTCATGAATAAATTCGTTTGTGTCATATTTTAAATTCCACACGTAAGTGGTATCATATGGTATTTGTCTTTCTCTTTCTTACTTCACTTAGTATGATAATCTCTAGGTCCATCCATGTTGCTGCAAATGGCATTATTTCATTCTTTTTTATGACTGAGTAGTATTCCATTGTGTGTGTGTGTGTGTGTGTGTGTGTGTGTGTGTATGTGTGTGTGTATGATATATATATATATATATACCACATCTTCTTTATCCATTCATCTGTTGATGGACCTTTAGGTTGATTCCATGTCTTGGCTATTGTAAATAGTGCTGCTGTGAACATTGGAGTGCATGTATCTTTTTAAATTATAGTTTTCTCCGGATATATGCCCAGGAGTGGAATTGCTGAATCATATGTTGACTCTATTTTTAGTTTTTTACTGTTTTTCATAGTAGCTGCACCAACTTACATTCCCACCAACAGTGTAGGAAGTTTCCCTTTTCTCCACTCCAGCATTTGTTATTTATAGACTTTTTGATAATGGCCATTCTGACCAGTGTGAGGTGATAACTCATTGCAGTTTAGATTTACATTTCTCTAATAATTAGCGATGCTGAGCATCTTTTCATGTGCCTATTGGCCACCTGTATGTCTTCTTCGGAGAAATGTCTATTTAGGTCTTCTGCCCATTCTTTGATTGGATTGTTTGTGATTTTTTGTTATTGAGTTATATGAGCTGTTTGTATATGTTGGAAATTAAGCCTCTGTCAGTCACATTGTTTGCAAATATTTTCTCCCAGTCCATAGGCTGTCTTTTCATTTTATTTATGGTTTCCTTTGCTGTGCAAAAGCTTGTAAGTTTGATTTGGTCCCATTTGTTTATTTTTGCTTTTATTTCTTTTGCCTTGGGAGACTGACCTAAGAAAACATTGGTATGATTTATGTCAGAGAATGTTTTGCCTATGTTCTCTTCTAGGAATTTTATGGTGTCATGTCTTACATTTAAGTCTTTAAGCCATTTTGAGTTTATTTTTGTGTATGGTGTAACGGTGTGTTCTAACTTCACTAATTTACATGCAGCTGTCCAGCTTTCCAAACACCACCTGCAGAAGAGACTGTCTTTTCTCCATTGTATATTCTTGCCTCCTTTGTCAAAGATTAATTGACTGTAGGTGTGTGGGTTTATTTCTGGCCTCTCTATTCTGTTTCATTGATCTATATATCTGTTTTTGTGCCAATACCATGCTGTTTTGATTACTGTAGCTTTGTAATATTGTCTGAAGTCTGGGAGGGTTATGCCTCCAGCGTTGTTCTTTTTCCTCAGTATTGCTTTGGTAATTCTGGTTCTTTTATGGTTCCATGCAAATTTTAGGATTATTTGTTCTATTTCTGTGAAAAATGTTATGGGTAATTTGATAGGGATCACATTAAATCTGTAGATTTCTTTGGGTAGTATGGTCATCTTAACAATATTAATTCTTCCAATCCAAGAGCATAGAATATCTTTCCATTTCTTTGAATCATCTTCAATTTCCTTTATCAATGTTTTATAGTTCTCAGCATATAAGTCTCTCATCTCCTTGTCAGGTTTATTCCTAAGTATTTTACTTTTTTGGATGTGATTTTATTTTATTTTTAAAATTTATTTATTTTATTTATTTATTTTGGGCTGTGTCTTCACTGCTGCACGCGGGTTTTTTCTAGTTGCGGCGAGGGGGGCTACTCTTCATTGCAGTGCATGGCTTCTTACTGTGGTGGCTTCTCTTGTTGTGAAGCATGGGCTCTAGGCACATGGGCTTCAGTAGTTGCAGCATGCTGCCTCAGTAGTTGTGGCTCGTGGGCTCTAGAGCACAGGCTCAGTAGTTGTGGTGCACAGGCTTAGTTGCTCTGCGGCATGTGGGATCTTCCCGGACCAGGGATTGAACCCGTGTCCCCTGCACCGGCAGGCAGATTCTCAACCACTGCGCCACCAGGGAAGCCCCTGGATACGATTTTAAAAGGGATTGTTTTTTTACTTTCCCTTTCTGATATTTCATTGTTAGCATAAAGAAATACAACAGAATTCTGTATGTTAATCTTGTTTCCTGCTACCTTGCTGAATCCATTTATCAGTTCTAGCAGTTTGTGTGTGGAGTATAGACACATTCTTAATGGCAAAAATTTATAGTCTACTTCAAGTTACTGTACATAGTCAATACTAATAAAACATTTCTACTTCATTAATTTAAGCTAGTCATTTATCTATTTGTGTTGATTTAAAATTTTTAAGTTGCAGTAAAAGCATTCCTAACAGGGAAGTTTATAGCAATACAATCCTACCTCAAGAAACAAGAAAAATCTCAAATAAACAACCTAAACTTACACCTAAAGCAATTAGAGAAAGAACAACAACAATAAAAAACACCCAGGCACAAAAACAGAAATATAGATCAATGGTACAGGATAGAATGCCCAGAGATAAACCCATGCACATATGGGCACCTAATTCATTACAAAGGAGGCAAGAACATACAATGGAGAAAAGACAGCCTCTTTAATAAGTGTTGCTGGGAAAACTGGACAGCTACGTGTAAAAGAATGAAATTAGAACACTTCCTAACACCATACACAAAAAATAAACTCAAAATGGATTAAAGACCTAAATATAAGACCAGGCACTAAAAAACTCTTAGAGAAAAACATAGGAGAAACACTCTTTGACATAAACCACAGCAAGATCTTTTTTGACCCACCACCTAGAGTAATGGAAATAAAAACAAAAATAAACAAATGGGACTTAATTAAACTTAAAAGCTTTTGCACAGCAAAGGAAACCATAAACAAGACAAAAAGATAACCCTCAGAATGGGAGAAAATATTTGCAAATGAAACAACAGACAAAGGATTAATCTCCAAAATATACAGTTAATGGAGCTCAATATCAAAAAAACAAACAACCCAATCCAAAAATGGGCAGAAGATGTAAACAGACATTTCACCAAGGAAGACATACAGATTGCCAACAAACACATGAAAAGATGCTCAACATCACTAATTATTAGAGAAATGAAAATCAAAACTACAAAGAGGTATCACCTCACGCCAGTCAGAATGGCCATTATCAAAAAACCTAGAAACAATAAATTCTGGAAAGGGTGTGGTGAAAAGGGAACCCGGGGCTTCCCTGGTGGCAGATGGCAGAGTGGTTAAGAATCCACCTGCCAATGCAGAGGACATGGGTTCGAGCCCTTGTCTGGGAAGATCCCACATGCCACGCAGCAACTAAGCCCATGCACCGCAACTACTGAGCCTGTGCTCTAGAGTCTGCGTGCCACAACTACTGAGCCTCTGTGCCACAACTACTGAAGCCCATGCACCTAGAGCCCATGCTTCGCAACAAGAGAAAGCACCGCAATGAGAAGCCCACACACTGCAAGGAATAGTAGCCCCCACTTGATGCAACTAAAGAAAGCCCGCGCACAGCAATGAAGACCCAACACACCAAAAATGAATAAATAAATAAATAGAAAGAAGAGGAAACCTTCCTGCACTGCTGGTAGGAATGTAAATTGATATAACCACTACGGAAAACAGTATAGAGGTTCCTTTAGAAACTAAAAATAGAACTACCATATGACCCAGAAAGCCCACTACTGGGCATATACCCTGAGAAAACCATAATTCAAAAAGAGACATGTACCACAATGTTCACTGCAGCACTATTTACAATAAATAGGACATGGAACCAACCTAAATGTTCATCAACAGATGAATGGATAAAGAAGATGTGGCACATATATACAATGGAATATTACTCAGCCATAAAAAGAAATGAAAATGAGTTATTTGTAGTGAGGTGGATGTACCTAGAGTCTGTCATACAGAGTGAAGTAAGTCAGAAAGAGAAAAACAAATACCGTATGTTAACGCATATATGGAATCTAAAAAACCAAAACAGAAAAAATGGTACTGATGAACCCAGTTGCAGGGCAGGAATAAAGATGTAGACATAGAGAATGGACTTGAGGACACGGGGTGGGAGGAGGAAGATGGGGCGAAGTGAGAGTAGCATCAACATATATACACTACTGAATGTAAAACAGTTAGCTAGTGGGAAGCAGCAGCATAGCACAGGGAGATCAGCTCAGTGCTTTGTGACCAGCTAGAGGGGTGGGACAGGGAAGATGGGAGGGAGGCTCAAGAGGGAGAGGATATGGGGATATATGTAGACATATGGCTGATTTACTTTGGTGTACAACAGAAGCTAACACAGTATTCTGAAGCAATTATACTCCAATAAAGGTCTATTAAAAAAAAGTTAACAGGGCTTCCCTGGTGGCGCAGTGGTTGAGAATCTGCCTGCTAATGCTGGGGAAACGGGTTCGAGCCCTGGTCTGGGAAGATCCCACATGCCGTGGAACAACAAGGCCCGTGAGCTACAACTACTGAGCCTGCGTGTCTGGAGCTCACACTCCGCAACAAGAGAGGCCGCGACAGTGAGAGGCCTGTGCACCATGATGAAGAGTGGCCCCCGCTCACCGCAACTAGAGAAAGCCCATGCACAGAAAAGAAGACCCAACACAGCCAAAAATAAATAAATAAATAAAAATTTTTAAAAAATTGGATCATATATTCACCTTGAAAAAAAAAGTTAGCAGAAGGAAAGAAATCATAAAGATCGGATAGGAAATAAATGAAAAAGAAATGAAGGAAACAATAGCAAAGATCAATAAAAATAAAAGCTGGTTCTTTGAGAAGATAAACAAAATTGATAAACCATTAACCAGACTCATCAGGAAAAAAAGGGAAAAGACTCAAATCAACAGAATTAGAAATAAAAAAAGAGAAGCAACAACTGACACCACAGAAGTACAAAGGATCATGAGAGATTACTACAAGCAACTGTATGCAAATAAAATGGACAACCTGGAAGAAATGGACAAATTCTTAGAAAAGCACTACTTTCCAAGACTGAACCAGGAAGAAATAGAAAACATGAACAGACAAATCACAAGCAATTAGATTGAAACTGTGATTAAATCTTCCAACAAACAAAAGCCGAGGGCCAGATGGCTTCACAGGTGAATTCTATAAAACATTTAGAGAAGAGCTAACACCTATGCTTCTCAAACTCTTCCAAAATATAGCAGAGGGAGGAACACTTCCAAACTCATCCTATGAAGCCCTGATACCAAAACCAGACAAAGATGTCATTAAAAATAAAGAAAATTACAGGCCAATATCACTGATGAACATAGATGCAAAAATCCTCAACAAAATACTAGCAAACAGGGACTTCTCTGGTGGCACAGTGGTTAAGAATCCGCCTGCCAATGCAGGGGACACGGGTTTGAGACCTGGTCCGGGAAGATCCCACGTGCCGCGAAGCAACTAAGCCCATGTGCCACAACTACTGAGCCTGTGCTCTAGAGCCCACGAGCCACAACTACTGAGGCTGTGTGCCACAACTACTGAAGCCCACGCGCCTAGAGCCCATGTTCCACAACAAGAGAAGCCACCGCAATGAGCAGCCAGCGCACCACAACAAAGAGTAGCCCCTGCTCGCCACAACTAGAGAAAACCTGCGCACAACAACGAAGACCCAACGCAGCCAAAAATAAATTAATTAATGAATTAATTAAAAAACAATACTAGCAAACAGAATCCAACAGCACATTAAAAGGATCATACACCATGATCAAGTGGGGTTTATCCCAGGAATGTAAGGATTCTTCAATATACGCAAATCAATCAATGTGATACACCATATTAACTAACTTAAGAATAAAAACCATATGATAACAGATGTAGAAAAAGCTTTTGACAAAATTCAACACCCATTTATGATAAATACTCTCCAGAAAGTGGGCATAGAGGGAACCTACCTCAACATAACAAAAGCCATATATGACAGACTCACAGGTAACATCATTCTTGCCTCCTTTGTCTAAGATAAGGTGACCTTATCTTAGACAAAGGAGAAATCTCTTGCATTCCTATACAGTAACAACAAAAAGTCAGAAAGAGAAGTTGAGGACACACTCCCCTTTACCAATGCAACAAAAAGAATAAAATACCTAGGAATAAACCTGCCTAAGGAGGCAAAAGACCTGTATGCAGAAAACTATAAGACACTGATGAAAGAAATCAAAGACAATACAAACAGATGGAAAGATATATCATGTTCTTGGACTGGAAGAATCAACATTGTGAAAATGACTCTACTACCCAAAGCAATCTACAGATCCAATGCAATCCCTATCAAACTACCAATGGCATTTTTCACAGAACTGGAACAAAAAATTTCACAATTTGTATGGAAACACAAAAGACCCCGAATAGCCAAAGCAATCTTGAGAAAGAAAAAAGGAGCTGGAGGAATCAGGCTCCCTGACTTCAGACTATATTACAAAGCTACAGTAATATACAGACTATATTACAAAGACAGTATGGTACTGGCACAAAAACAGAAACATAGATCAATGGAACAGGATAGAAAACCCAGAGATAAACCCACACACATATGATCACCTTATCTTAGACAAAGGAGGCAAGAATATGCAATGGAGAAAAGATATCCTCTTCAATAAGGGGTTCTGGGAAAACTGGACAGCTACATGTAAAAGAATGAACTTAGAACACTCCCTAACACCATACACAAAAATAAACTCAAAATGGATTAAAGACCTAAATGTAAGGCCAGACACTATCAAACTCTTAGAGGAAAACATAGGCAGAACACTCTATGACATAAATCACAGCAAGATTGTTTCTGACCCACCTCCTAGAGTAATGGAAATAAAAAAATAAACAAATGGGACCTAATGAAACTTAAAAGCTTCTGCACAGCAAAGGAAACTATAAACAAGACGAAAAGACAACCCTCAGAATGGGAGAAAATATTTGCAAACAAAGCAACTGACAAAGGATTAATCTCCAAATTATACAAACTGCTCATGGAGCTCAAAATCAAAAAAACAAACAACCCAATCCAAAAATGGGCAGAAGACCTAAACAGACATTTCTCCAAAGTAGATATATAGATTGCCAACAAACACATGAAAGGATGCTCAACATCACTAATCATTAGAGAAATGCAAATCAAAACCACAATGAGGTATCACCTCACAACAGTCAGAACGGCCATCATCAAAAAATCTACAAACAATACATTCTGGAGAGGGCGTGGAGAAAAGGGAACTCTCCTGCACTGTTGGTAGGAATGTAAATTGATACAGCCATTATGGAGAACAGCATGGAGGTTCCTTAAAAAACTAAAAATAGAACTACCATATGACCCAGCAATCCCACTGCTGGGCATATACCTTGAGAAAACCATAATTCAAAAAGTCATGGGCTTCCCTGGTGGCACAGTGGTTGAGAGTCTGCCTACCGATGTAGGGGACACAGGTTCATGCCCTGGTCCAGGAGGATCCCACATGCCTCGGAGCGGCTGGGCCCATGGGCCATGGCCACTGGGCCTGTGTGTCCAGAGCCTGTGCTCCGCAATGGGAGAGGCCACAACAGTGAGAGGCCCGCGTACTGCAAAAAAAAAAAAAAAAAAGTCATGTACCACAATGTTCATTGCAGCACTATTTACAATAGCCAGGACATAGAAGCAACCAAAATGTCCATCGATGGATGAATGGATAAAAAAGATGTGGCACATATATACAATGGAATATTACTCAGCCATAAAAAGGAACAAAATTGAGTTATTTGTAGTGAGGTGGACGGACCTAGAGTCTATCATACAGAGTGAAGAACAAATACCAGATGCTAATGCACATATATGAAATCTTAAAAAAACGGTACTGATGAACCTAGTGGCAGGGCAGGAATTAAGACACAGACGTAGAGAATGGACTTGAGGCTCATAGGTGAAGCTGGGATGAAGTGAGAGAGTAGCACTGACACATATACACCACCAAATGTAAAACAGATAGCTAGTGGGAAGCTGCTGCATAGCACGGGGAGATCAGCTCGATGCTTTGTGACGACCTAGAGGGGAGGGATAAGGAGGGTGGGAGGGAGGCTCAAGAGGGAGGGGATATGGGAATATATGTATTCATACGACTGATTCACTCTGTTATACAGAACAAACTAACACAACATTGTAAAGCAATTATATTCCAATAAAGATATTTAAAAAAATAAAAATAAATAAAAATTTTAAGTTATATACTCACTATTATCATACAGTTCATTTTTTCACAGATCCTGAGATAATGTGGTGAAAACTTGTCTCCCTAAATTATGTAACAACCAGCCATAGAATAAGACTGGTATTATTAATTCACAGACACCTTCCAACCCCAGTGTTATAAAGAAGTTCTAATGTATTAAACAAAATGGCTTTCCTTTGGTCAAAAATGAATTTTCTAAGTCTAGTCAAGTAATCAACATCAAAATGTCTGGGATGCTATGAAGTGTTTCTTGTGCCCGGAAATGGGGGGTTTTATTTATCCTTTAAAAGTTCACAGTACAGCATGTGGGTGAAGATTTCTGAGCAACCTTTCCCTTTGCTACTGCAAAGCCAAACTGTGGGCTCAGCATCTGAGCTTTCCTTCCCACAAAAAATGTGGCTAAGGTCAGAGAACAAAAGTATTTATACTTTTGGAGGCCCGCCTGTTCGTGAGTCACGTGGCAGCGGCCCTGATACTGTCCTTTCTGCACCTTCTGCCACTTGCTGCTTCCAGTCGAGTGGAGGAGGGCACCCTCTAGGGGTGAGACTGGGGAACAGAATAGTCTCCAACCCCTGGAAAAGGGACTGTGGGAATTCACCTGGATGGCCTTTCCTAGGCAGCTACGCTTCTAAAGCTTCCAAAAACTGAAGTCTATCAATGCAGTGCCAGATGTAACCTAAGGCACTGATATGTGTGCATTCAAGTTTGTGCGAACACACTCATAAAATCTGAGTATCTCTGGAAGGAGAAGCAGGAAACTAGTAAGAGTGCTTGCCTCCTGGGAGAGAAATTCATAAGAGAGATGGGGATAGGGGGGAGACTCACTTTCCCTCCCCTCATATTTATGATGAGAAACTTTCAAACATACAGAAAAGTTTAAAGAATAGTGCAATGAATTCCCACATGCTCACCACTGAGATTCTACAACTGTTACCATTTACCATATTTGCTTTATCTCTATATTAATTTGCCTGAATTATTCAATTAGAGACTCACAGTAAAATCTTTGTCCTTTGAATTTTGTACACAGTATATCATCTATGCAAAAAAATAAATTTCTTAATAATAATAACCACCTCTGAGAGGTGTTGTGAGGGAGGATTACATTAAATAAGATATATGTAAATACCTGGCACAGTGCCAAGCACAGAGTACCTGCTCAATAAATAAATGCTAACTATAGTCATTCTCACATTTCTCTTCATTTGCTTTCAGTTCCCATAGTCAACTCATCACCTTTGATCACCCCAAGGCAGGCAACACAGGCATGACAGGGCTGTTACGGAGCAGAGGAAAGGGCTCTAAAAAGCTCAGTGACTCCAGGGCTTCCCTGATGGCGCAGTGGTTGAGAGTCCGCCTGCTGATGCAAGGGACACGGGTTCGTGCCCCGGTCTGGGAGGATCCCACATGCCGCGGAGCGGCTGTGCCCGTGGGCCATGGCCGCTGAGCCTGCGCGTCCAGAGCCTGTGCTCCACAACGGGAGAGGCCGCAACAGTGAGAGGCCCGCGTACCGCAAAAAAAACAAAAAAAATACAAAAAAGCTCAGTGACTCCAAATTGGCCAGGCAGCAAGGGCCCCCAGACGGGCCGAGCACCTAGGCCTTTTCCCAATTCAGCCCTCTTCCCACTTTTCCAAACTTCTCTCAACTCCTCAAAGGCTCCTGGCAGGTCCAGAGCAGGAGGGTCATAGTACCCTGTAGGGTGTATGACCACCCTGTTAAAAGCAGGCCAGGGAGCAGGGAGGAGGCCTAAAGTGGCCATGACAGTAAACCCTTCTGGGCTGCTCCAAGAAAATTGCTTCATGCCTACAAATATCCACCTTTTCCCACAGACTGTCTTGTAATGAGTTTCACTAGTTTCTGATATCAAAAAATAAAATAAATACAAAATATAATTTAGGGCTTCCCTGGTGGCGCAGTGGTTGAGAGTCCGCCTGCCGATGCAGGGACATGGGTTTGTGCCCTGGTCCGGGAAGATCCCACATGCCGCAGAGTGGCTGGGCCCGTGAGCCATGGCCGCTGAGCCTGCGCGTCCAGAGCCTGTGCTCCACGACGGGAGAGGCCACAACAGTGAGAGGCCCGTGTACCGCACACACACACACACACACACACACACACAAATATATATATATATATAATTATATATATATATAATTTAGTATGTGGTAAAAACCAAAAAGACATGCTACCTAGATCTCTAAATATATGTGTCATATAACATATGTAATTCATAATACACATATATACAATACACATATATTAACATAATATATGTTAACATGTAATATACATGTTATCAGATAACATAAATATAAAATACAATTCAGTATGTGGTAAAAACCAAGTAGTGAGAGATTCTATGCTAGCTAGGCCTCTTTTTTTCTCTACACACACTTATATGCAACATACATTACATTACATGTTATTTACATTATATATGTACATTATATTACTTTTTTTTTTTTTTTAGAGACCTAGTTAGCATCTCTGACTATGTGGGTTTTACCACATACTGAACTATATTTGGTCAGACTAATCCGTTTCCTCACCAGGGGAAACCAGGTATAGATAAACCAGTGAGTCACCATTCGCTCTGCTGGCCATGACCAATATCTCTCTGGGGCCTCACACCTTCCTGCCAGCTGCCCACGAACCCAGAGACTTCCTCCAGTCCTTGTGGAGAGAGAACCGGGGAAGGTACCTGCCCCTCAGTCCTATGAGGTAGGCACTACTATTATCCTCATTGCAATAAACTGAATGTTTTGTCCCCCACAAAAGTCATACGTTGAAACCTAATGCCCAATGTGATGGTATTTGGAGATGAAATCTTTGGGAGGTGATTAGGTCATGAGGGCAAAGCCTTCATGAATGGTATCAGTACCCTTATAAAAAAAGACCCTGGAGAGTTCCCTCAGATACACTTCTGCTATCTGAGGACATTAAGACAGACATCTATGAACCAGGAAGCAGGCTGGTTGACACCAAATCTGCTGACACCTTGATCTTGGACTGTCCAGTCTCCAGAACTTTGAGAAATAAATGTATGTTGTTTATAAGTTACCTAGTCTATGGTATTTTGTTACAGTGGCCCCAAAAGACTCAAGACACCCATTTAACCAAAGAGAGATGAGGTACAGATGCCACGAGTAATGAGCTCAAGGTCACAAAGCTAGTAAGTGGCAGTGCTGGGATGCCAGTTTCTGTCAGTGGACCTTTAATACAGATTTCAATGTAGAAACGTGCACACATGAACTATATCAGCAAAAGTGTGGGGGAAAAGGCACTTTTAGATATTCCTTGTTGGAAAGTAAATTTGGAAATCAATATGACAATACTGAACACAATTTAAAACGCACATAGTTACTTTGACCTTGAAATTCTTCCTCTAGAAATTACTCACAGATGCCTTTACATGAGTGTGCAAAAACATATGGACAAGACATTCCATTGGGGGCTTCCCTGGTGGCGCAATGGTTGAGAGTCCGCCTGCTGATGCAGGGGACACGGGTTCTTGCCCCAGCCGGGAAGATCCCACATGCCGCGGAGCGGCTGGGCCCGTGAGCCATGGCCGCTGGGCCTGCGCGTCCAGAGCCTGTGCTCCACAACGGGTGAGGCCACAACAGTGAGAGGCCCGTGTACCGCAAAAAAAAAAAAAAAAAAAAAAAAAAGACATTCCATTGCACCATGATTATAACAGTAAAGACCAGAAGACTAGGACATGGTGTCATAGGGCATCAGTTAAACAAACACTCTGGAACACTATACACCTGTGAAGATGAATGAGGGAAATCTACTTGCACTGATATGCAGAGCCCTCCAAGGTATATTTCTAATGAAAAAACAGCACAGGGCAGTACATGTGTCTTAAAAGCTAACATTTAAGCCAATGTACAGGGTGATGATTCCAGGAAAGATGGAGTAACACACTCTGCTCTATCTATCACACTAACTGCAACTACAAGCCCTTTCAGAATCCATGGAGCAGTGACCTAAGGATTTGAAAAGCAAATAGTAGCAGGTGAATCAGGGAAAGAGACCAGAATCCAAAGGTCCACAAAACTGGTGAGAAGTTCAGGTTTTTTCCCTTCAGTATTGCCCAGCCTGGATTCAAGTGCACCTGCTCAAAACTCAGAAGTGTTCATCAGGTGCAGACAGAAAGAATTCCAAGAGAAGCCGTCTCTTTCTGATCTGAGGAGTGTGTGTGTGTGTGTGTTTGGGGGTTGGGAAGTGGGGAATCAGGGGAATATTCCATTTGGTTTTTGTTATTCTTTTTCTTTTTTCCGTTTTCCTGCCCCAGTCTGCAGGCAATACCTTAGTGTTGATGGCAGTAGTGGGTGGTCAGATGCTTAAAACTCTAATGGAGGGGAAATTTGTCTCTAACCAGAGGAGCTGTGATTCCAAGAGCATGGAGAGAATACCATTGCTTTGTTTATCTCCCTGTCCTCCCATGGTCCCAGACGCAGACACAGCAGTAAGAAGTGCACAACAGAGCAGGGAAACTAAAGTCACACTGTTAGGGGCTGAATGGTCCCCCTCAAGTTCATATATTGAAGTCATAACCCCCAGTATCACAGAATGTGACTGCATTCGGAGATGGTCTTTAATGCGGTAATGAGGGTAAAATGAAGTCATTAGGGTAGGGCCTAATCTAATATGACTGGTGTCATTATAAGAAGAGGGTTTTAGGACACAGACATGTACATGCACAGAGGAGAGACCATGTGAGGACACAGCAAGAAAGCAAGGAGAGAGGCTTCAGAGGAAATCAACCTTGCAGGAAACTTCATCGTGGAATTTCAGCCTTCAGAACCGTGAGAAAATAAATTTCTGTTGTTTAAGTCACCCAGTCTGTGGTATTTTGTTATGGCAGCCCCAGCAAACTAACACACCTATCTTTCTGGCTAGGGGACGAGGAAGGGAGGGTCTAGGGCATCAAAAGGTATTGAGAACATCATAGAGATGAGGGAGATCTAGAGAGACATCCCAGAAAGCTATGTATGACCTCCTGGGCTCACCCTGGAGCTTACATGTACAGATCTGACCCTAAACAGCATATCACAAGCCTTGCCATCTGAGCTACAAGGTAGCACACTACCAAGGTCCCCGACTGACCACTGGGTAGCACACACGTGGGACTGATCCAAAGGGCACTGCAAATGCTTTAAAAACTGAGCTGACTTTGGAACCACAGCCCACAGCAGGCAGGCTGAAACTTGCAACCTGAACCGAACCTTCTGGATTACCTACAAAAATGTAAAATATCAACATTCTCTAGCCAGACTGACGAAGAAATAAAGACAAAAGACACAGGTTACTGGGGCTTCCCTGGTGGTGCAGTGGTTAAGAATCTGCCTGCCAATGCAGGAGACACAGGTTCGAGCCCTGGCCCAGGAAGATCCCACATGTCATGGAGTAACTAAGCCTGTGTGCCACAACTACTGAACCTGTGCTGTAGAGCTCATGTACCACAACTACTGAGCCCACATGCCGCAACCACTGAAGCCCGCGTGCCTAGAGCCCACGCTCTGCAACAAGAGAAGCCACTGCAATGAGAAGCCCGCACACCACAACGAAGAGTAGCCCCCACTTGCCGCAACCAGAGAAAGCCCGCACACAGCAACAAAGACCCAACACAGCCAAAAATAAAAATTAAAAATTGATAAAATTTTTTAAAAAGACACAGGTTACTAATTTCAGGAATGAAAAAGGGGATATGACTACAGACCCCACAGACTTTAAAAGTGAATTTTGTGAACAAATCAACATATATAAATTTGGCAACTTAGATGATATGGACTTATTCCTTGAAAAATAAAAACAACTGAAATTTACCCAAGAATAAAAAGATAACCTGAATAATCCTATATTCATTAAAGAAATAGAATTTGTAGTTAAAAGCTCCATAAAGGGACTTCTCTGGTGGTGCAATGGTTAAGAATCCACCTGCCAATGCAGGGGACAGGGGTTTGATCCCTGGTCTGGGAAGATCCCATGTGCCGCGGAGCAACTAAGCCCGTGTGCCACAACCACTGAGCCTGCGCTCTAGAGCCCATGAGCCACAACTACTGAGCCCACATGCCACAACTACTGAAGCTCACGCGCCTAGAGCCCATGCTCTGCGACAAGAGAAGCTACTGCAATGAGAAGCTCACACAGTGTAACAAAGAGTAGCCCCCGCTCACCACAACTAGAGAAAGCCCATGAGCAGCAACAGAGACCCAACGCAGCCAAAAATAAATAAATAAATAAATATTTTTTTAATTAAAAAAATATATAAATAAAAGCTCCATAAAAAAGGTACTTCCAAAAAAAAAAAAAAAAAGGTACTTCCCTGGTGGTCCAGTGGTTAAGAATCCGCCTTCCAATGCAGGGGACGTGGGTTCAATCCCTAGTCAGAGAGCTAAGATGCCACATGCAGCAGGGCAACTACTGAGCCCACGCATCACTACTAGAGAGCCTGTGTATTGCAACTACAGAGCCCACGCACTGCAACTAGAGAGAAGCCTGCGTGCCGCAACAAAAGATCCTGTGTGCTGCAACTAAGACCTGAAGCAGCCATAAATAAATAAATATATATTTTTAAATTGTTGAATGATTAAATTGTAAAAAAAAAAAACTTATATAAAAAAACTCCATAAAAAAGAAATCTCAGGATGTTTTCAAATATAAATTCTACCAAACATTTAAAGAAGAAATAAAACCAATTCTACACAACCTCTTTCAGAAAACAGAAGAGGAGGGAACACTTCCCAACTCATTTTGAGGCCACCATTACCCTGATACCAAAATCAGACAACAGAAGAAAACTATAAACCAATTATCTTTCATAAACATAGAAATCTCCTCAACAAAAATTAGCAAATCAAAATCCAGCAATATAGATGTGTGTGCGTATGTGTATATGTATGTACATATATCCCACCGTGACCAAGCAGGGTGTATACCAGAAATGCAATATTGGTTCAATATTTAAAAATCAATCAATGTAGGGACTTCCCTAGTGGTCCAGTGGGTAAGACTCCACACTCCCAATGCAGGGGGCCCAGGTTCGATCCCTGGTCAGGGAACTTGATCCCGCATGCATGCCACAACTAGGAAGCCTGCATGCCACGAGTAAAGATACTGCGTGCCACAACAAAGATCCCGCGTGCCACAACTAAGACCCGACGCAGCCAAACTAAAAATAAAATAAATAATAAATAAATATTTTTTAAAAATCAATCAATGTAATCCACAATGTTAACAAACTAAAGAAGAAAAATCAAATGATCATATAAATTGATGCATAAAAGGCATGTGACAAAATTCAATGGCCATTCAGGATAAAAGAACTCAGTAAATTAGAAACAAAGGGAACTTCCTTCGCCTGAATAAGGATCTCTACAAAAAAATTAAAACGAACATCACACTTACTGGTAAAAGATTGAATGCTTTTCCTCTAAGATCGGGAACAAGGCGAAGATGTTCCTTCTCACCACTCCTATTCAACATGGGTACTAGAAGGCCAGCAAAAAAGGCAAGAAAAAGAAACAAAAGACATAAATATTAGAAAGATAGAAATAAAATTGTCTCTTTCGCAGACAACATAATTGTCCAAGCAGACAATCCCACGGAATCTACAAAAAAAATCTTCTAGAAATAACAAATGAGTTTAGCAAGGTTGCAGAACATTATGTCAACACCTGAAAATCAACTGCATTTCTGTAAACTAGCAGTAAACTACCAGAAACCAAAATTTTTAAAACATAACATTTACAATAGCCTAAAAAGGACAGAAAATCTTAGGCATAAATCCAATAAACTATGTGCAAGATCTGTATGCTGAAAACTACAAAAGTCTGATGAAAAAAATCAAAGAAGACTGAAGTAAATGGGATACCAGTTCTTTCCAAAATGTTCTATAGATTCAACACTATTCCAATCAAAATTCTATCAAGATTTTTTTTTTGTAGCTGCAGTTAAGCTGATTGTAAAACAACTTTGAAAAGGAAATGCTGGAAGACTCACTTGATTTAAAAAATTACTGTACAGCTGCAGTAATTAAGACAGTGTAATACTGAAAAAGGGATAAACACAGAGATCAATGAAACAGAACAGAGTCCAAAACCAGAAACCACTCAAAACAACCAACTGATTTTTGCACAAAGGTGCAAAGGTAATTCAATGGATGAAAGATGGTCTTTTTACCAAACAGTGTTTAAACAACTGGACATCCATATGTAAAAAAACTCTGGACCTGGGCTTCCCTGGTGGCGCAGTGGTTGAGAGTCCGCCTGCCGATGCAAGGGACACGGGTTCGTGCCCCGGTCCGGGAAGATCCCACATGCCGTGGAGCGGCTGGGCCCATAAGCCATGGCCACTGAGCCTGCGCGTCCGGAGCCTGTGCTCCGCAACAGGAGAGGCCACAACAGTGAGAGGCCCGCGTACTGCAAAAAAAAAAAAAAGCCCTCTGGACCTAAACCTCACACCTTATACAAAAATTAACTCAAAATGGACCATAGAGCTAAACATAAAACTATAAAACTGTAGAAGAAAACATTAAAGAAAAGCTTTACAACCTGGTGTGAGGCAGAGTTCTTAGACATGACACCAAAACATGAACCATAAAAGAAAATTTTGGTAAATTGAATTTCATCAAAATTTAAACCTTTTCTCTGAAAGACAGTGTTGAAAGAATGAAGAGATATGTCACAGACTGGGAGAAAATACAGTGGGCCCTCAGTATCCGCAGATTCCACACCTGCAGATTCAACCAACAGAGGACAGTGTCAGAGGTCCTACTGTTAGAAATTGATAAGAGGCTGGACAAGGAATTCGGGCAAGACTGTACTGGGGCTCGGGCTGCAGCACAAGGGAGTGAGAACAAGTCAGAGCTACCCTTGCTCACTCCCCGAGGCGGGTGGCGAGCTGCTTCCTTAAATGGGGTGAGGCTAGAGGCGGGCAGGCTTCGATGCTCTGCCCACCCCCTGGGTAGTGCTGTGTGCAGGGACCATCAGGGTACCCTGCTTTTGCTCTGGGCAGTTGGGTTTTGGCCTTTTTGCATCTTGTTGTTCACACTTTGCCCCAACTGCACATGCATGCGGTTATTTTTAGTCCCTTATACTTTCTTTGTATTTTATTGCCGAAGGAGATGTTTGTCCAGGTGCAAGCACTCCAGTAGGGGGTCCCAGATCCCAGGTCCTAGCCTGTCTCACTACCATAAGGGACTTGAGCAGTCACAAATTTAGGTAACCTCAGGATGGGAGAGGTTCTGGAAACAATCCCCTCACAGATACCAAGGGATGACTGTATTTGCAAATCGCATATTCAACATAGGGCTTATATCCAGAATATACACATACACACACACACACACACACACACACACACACACACATATATAAAACTCAACCTTAAGAAAACAAACAACCCAAGAAAAAATGGGCAAAGACTTAAACAGACATTTTACCAAAGATGATATACAAATGGCCAATAAGAAAACAAAGAGATATTCAACATCTTTAGCCATTAGGGAAATGAAAATCAAAACCATGATGAGATATCACTGCATACCCATTAGAAAGGCAAAAAACAAAAACAAATTATAACATCAAGAGTTGGTGAGGATGTGGAACAACTGGGACTCTCATACACTGTTGTTGAGAATAGAAAATGGTACTCCAGAAAACAGTTTGACAGTCTCTTAAAAGTTAAATATACACTTGCATATGACCCAGCAATCCCAAAATCGCATGGTAGAGAAATGAGAATGTATGTTCATACAAAATTCTGCACAAAAATTTTATATTAACTCTATTCATCATCACCAAAAACTGGAAACAACTAAAATGTCCTTTAACAGGTAAACAGATGAACAAACTGTGGTGCGTGCATAAAACAGAATAATACTCGCAATAAAAAAGAAGGGACTATCCATACATGTGACAACACAGATGAATCCCAAAGGCATTGTGTTGAGTGAAAGAAGCCAGTCTCAAAAAGTTATATGCTGTGTGATTGCATTTATATAACATTCTGGAAAAGGCAATAGTGTGGCAACAGAGACACAGATTAGGTGGTGTCAGGCATTAGGGATGGAGGGTGTGGTGTCACAAGGACGGACAGAGGGAGTTTTGGGGGTCAAAGAGCCATTGTGTATGCTGATTGTGGCTGTCATTACCCAAATCTATACCAGCTTAGAAACACACACACACACACACACACACACACACTTAATTTAACCATATGCTCATTAAAACAATATTTTTAAAAACCTAACATTTGTGTAAAGAAAGAGCTTATACCTAAATAGCCCTTCTCTGTAAACAGACAGAAGAAATAAGAATGGTGGCTGCTGCGGCACGGGGCAGAGGCAGTGTAACTGAGGTTCAGGAGCAGGAAGGACGATTACTTCGTACCTTTCTGAACTACTTGAATTTTTTTTCCTGCAATGGGATGAATTTCCTATTCAAAACATTTTTGAAATTTAAACTAAAATATAAAACAAAGTGTATATGGATATATTGGAATAAAACATGCAAACATTATAAAAGATATTTTGCTCAGAAATGGGATAGAGAGTCTCCTTTTGGGAAAATGAAAAAATTCTGGAGATGGATGGTGGTGGTAATTGAACAGCAGTGTGAAAGTATTTAACACAACTGAACCGTACACTTGAAAATGGTTAAGGGACTTCCCTGGTGGCACAGTGGTTAAGAATCCACCTGCCAGTGCAGGGGACACGGGTTTGAGCCCTGGTCTGGGAAGATCCCACATGCCACAGAGCAACTAAGCCCGCGAGCCACAACTACTGAGCCTATGCGCCTAGAGCCTGTGCTCCACAACAAGAGAAGCCACCGCAATGAGAAGCCCACGCACCTCAACAAAGAGTAGCCCCCACTCGCCTCAACTAGAGAAAGCCCGTGCGCAGCAACGAAGACCCAATGCAGCTCAAAATAAATAAAATAAAATAAATTTTTTTAAATGGTTAAAATGGTAAATTTTATGTTATTCATATTTTATCACTATATAAAACAATCTAATTAGAATATGAGCAAAAGTCTTGAACAGACACCTCACCAAAGATGGATGTCGAGTAAGTATGTAGAAAGGTGTTCAACATCATTAAATATTAGGGAAATGCAAATCAAAATCACGAGGGATACCACTATACATCTATTAGAATGTCTGAAATAAAAATTATTGACAATATCAGGTGCTGGCAACGACCCCAGAGCAACTGGATGTCTCCTACATTGCTGGAGGGACCCTAAAGTGGTACAGCCACTCTGGAAGAACAGTATGGCAATTTCTTAAAAGTTAAACATACACTTAACATACAATCATACTGCTGGATACCTAAAGAAATGAAAATTTATGTTCACAAAAAAACCTGTAAACCAATGTTCACAGCAGCTGTACTGGAAATAGCTAAAACTGAATACAACCCAGAAGTCCTTCAGTGGATGAATGGATAAACTGATATAGCCATACAGCTGTTAAGCAATAAAAAAGAATGAAATGTTGATACATGCAACTACTTGCACTGATCTTGGGGCATTAGGCTGAGTGACGATAGTCAATCGCAAAGAGTTACATATTGCACGATTCCATGAAATAACAAATTATAGTGTTTGAGAAGAGATTAGTGGTTACCAGGAGTTAGGGGTTGGAGAAGGTGTATCTATGAGGTAACACGAGGGAGTTTCTCTGTAGTGATGGAAAAATTCTGTATTCTGATTGTGCTGGTGGTTACATGAATTTGTACGTATGATAAAATTCCGTAGTACTACACACACACACACACACACACACAAATGCATATAAAAATTGGTGAAAGCTGAATAAAGTGTCTACCTGAGTTAATAGTATTGTACTAATGTTAATTCTGGGTTTTGACAACGTACTATGGTCATATAAAATATTACCATTGGGCAAAGCTGGATGGAAGGTATATGAAAACTCTTGCATACTCTTTGTATTTTTGTTCTTCTTAAGAGAGTCTTAAGATCTCTCAAGAGAAAAATTTATGAGAAAAAAAAGAGGAGTAAATTATTAATACTTAACATGGATGAATCAATCTCAGTAACATTTTGCTGAGCCAGACACAAGAGCACACGGTGTATAACTCCAATTGTTTCAAGTTCTAAAACAGGCCAACAGAAATATGACTATGGAAACCAGATCTGTGTTTGCCTGTGAGGTGATGTGTGGGGAATTACTTAAGAGGAGACATGAGCGAACTTTCTGGGGTGGTGGAAATATGCATTTTACTGTGTTTAAGTTACACCTAAAAAGACAGAAGAGCAAGAAGTCCTCTTTAATAAACCTTGCTTGCAATGACCAAAATACAAACAAACAAAAAAAACCCACACACACAAAAAATTGGTCAAGCCTGTGGAGATCGAAAACTTTGGATAAAGGACTTTCTGATGACTGACAACCCAAAGAGACTGGAGGACAAATGTTCCTGGAACTTTGGGAAGATTTAATTCCAAGAGAAAAGTGGCCTAGTTGGCCAACTTACACTTTCCAATCCCTTTCTGTAAAATCCAGCGAGCACATAAATGTAGAGTGGCTTTAAAAAGATAATGGATTTAAAATTCAGCACTTCCAGTACTTCTCTGGTGGCGCAGTGGTTAAGAATCTGCCTGCCAATGCAGGGGACACGGGTTCAAGCCCTGGTCCGAGAAGATCCCACATGCCGCAGAACAACTAAGCCCGTGCACCACAACTACTGAGCCTGCGCTCTAGAGCCCGTGAGCCACAACTACTGAGCCCGCGTGCCACAACTACTGAAGCCTGCATGCCACAACTACTGAAGCCCGCACACCTAGAGCCCGTGCTCTGTAACAAGAGAAGCCACTGCAATGAGGAGCCTGTGCACCGCAACGAACTCGCTGCAACTAGAGAAAGCACACACGCAGCAAAAAAGACCCAACACATCAAAAAAATAATAAGTTTATTAAAAAACTAAGGATAAAATAAAATTCAGCACTTCCATCTTCTGTGCTTTTTACTCCGAAACATAAAATTATGCCTAGCTTTTCCAAACTGGCCATTTATAAAATTTAAAAGGAAAGCACATATACAGATGAAGATACTCAATGTGTCTGAAATGCCCACAGTCATTATTTTAAAAGGAAATTCTCACCTGAGGCCAGCTGAGTCCTCTGGAGTTGCCACGGTCTTCCTGACTAAACTGGCCAGACTAGCTGCATGGACTCAGGGTTCCTGGCTTTTTGGGATCTCTGTGTAAATATAGCCCAAGAATCCTGTCCTTTGTCTAGATCAAAGGACAGAATTCTGGCTTCTCTTTGGGTCACTGTTCCCTTACCTTGATGTCTCCTTTTGCTTTGTAATTTTAATGCTGAAATCTTTTTTTTTGGCCATGCTACATGGCTTGTGGGATCTTAGCTCTCCAACCACGGGTTAAACCCGTGCCCCTGAAGTGGAGTGTGGAGCCCTAACCACTGGACTGCCAGGGAATTCCCAATCCTGAAATCTTTTAGTGCTGGATGGTGGGACAGATGGGAGTGGTGGGAGAACTGACTCACATTTTCATTCTGAGTAGAACCCAGGAATCCGTTAGGGCTGACATCTCAAATTCAGGGATTTCCCAGGGATGCCGTGGCTGTCTGGAAAGTGCTGGGGTCTCCTGCCAAGGACTTGTCAAGTAGAGAATGTTGCTCACCATCGTGCTCTACAAGTATTGAGTCATTAGCCAGTGCAGTCTCTGACCATCAACGTACCCTGAAAGGTGTTCAGGACAGAGACTGACAATGAGGTACTCTATGCTCTGAGGAAACTGGCTAAACAGGCCTTCAAATAAATAGTTTCAAGAGAAAAATTTATGAACCCAATTTCTTGCATCTTACTGTACTTAGAAAAGCACTAAAAATCATTAACTAAAACATCTACTCATGACTAGCAGTAACCTTCTACCAAGATGTGTGCTTGACTGCATACCTGTCTCCAAAATCATGTATGTGCTGACCTCCCCTCTTACCTGTTTGGAGCAGTTCCTCAGCCCCATCTGGGAGGCAGTCTCCTGGGCTATAGTCCTCAGTACATCCCCAAATAAAACGAAACTCACAGCTCTCACATTGTGAGCTTTTATTTCAGTCCACAGACTGAAGGGACTAGATGACGGTGCCAGATGAGGGAGACAGAAGCTCTTGACTTCATACCTTAGAGACTATCTCTCCATTTTAAAGACGACGAAGCAGACGCCCAGAGACTAAAGGCCATCTCTATGCAGCTGCGCGCAAATTTATTTCTCTAGCGCTACCTAGCCTCTACCTCCAAGCTTCTATATTCAACCTGGGTATGATCCAGTCACCTAAATACAGCTTATTCAGAATGGATTCTTACCTCCCACCTGCTCTCGGGCTCCCCACCTGCACCCATCCAACAACAAAAAACCCCAAAATCTTCCTCTACTCTTCCCCTTTCCTCACGGCAATCCTATTGATTCCAGTCCAAAATAGATCTCAAACCTGTCCCCTCCTCTTCCTGCTGAAACTGCCCTCTAGTCCAGCTCTCCCTCTGCCAAAGACTCCCTGGGGTCTCCCTGCTCATCCCCCTCTTTTCATTCTCACTCAGCAACCAGACGCACTCCTGTGACCTAGCCGCTGCCCTGCTGCACTGGCTTCCCAGAGCCCTTACAGTAAACCCAGATTCTGAGGTTGCAGACCAGCAGCCCGCAGCCCTCAGAGAAATTTTTGGAATGTCCTGGGGAAGAGTGAGGACTGAGGGAGTCCCCAGAGGTCCCACTTAACCCCCCCCACCCCCTCCCCACCTCCCAGCCCCACCCCAGTCGAAATGAGACCAAGGAGAGGAGGCTTCCAGAGGCTTCCCTAGTAGGGTGTTTGGCCCCATAAGTGTCTCTCTAAATGTGGGTTTTTGTAACTCCCTCCCAGGTGGGACCCCAACTTCCACTTTAGGAAGCAGTGCAAAAAGACTACCCTTCAGAGTCAGACAATCCTAAAGCCAAATCCTGGCTCATTTAACCAATCCCAGCTTCAGTCTACCCATCTGAGAAATGGAGCCCATAATAATAACACTAATTACCTGAGAGGGTTCTTGTGAAAATTAAATAACACAACGCCTGGCACACATGAAAGCTCTTGTTCACATTCTAAAGAACCAACAGAGAGGAGGACCTTCAAGATGGTGGAGGAGTAAGACGTGGAGATCACTTTCCTCCCCACAGATACATCAAAAATACATCTACATGTGGGGGTTCCCAGGTGGCGCAGTGGTTGAGAACCTGCCTGCCAATGCAGGGAACACGGGTTCGAGCCCTGGTCTGGGAAGATCCCACATGCCGCGGAGCAACTGGGCCCGTGAGCCACAACTACTGAGCCTGCGCGTCTGGAGCCTGTGCTCCGCAACTAGAGAGGCCGAGACAGCGAAAGGCCCGCACACCGCGATGAAGAGTGGCCCCCGCTCGCCGCAACTAAAGAAAGCCCTCGCACAGAAACGACGACCCAACACTGCCAAAAATAAATAAATAAATTAAAAAAAAAATACATCTACATGGGGAACAACTCCTACAAAACACCTACTGAACAGTGGCAGAAAACCGCAGACTTTCCAAAAGGCAAGAAACTCCCCACATACCTGGCCGTGTGGCTGACAGGGTCTTGGTGCTCCAGCCGGCTGTCAGGCCTGAGCCTCTGAGTGGGGAGAGCTGAGTTCAGGACATTGGACCACCAGACACCACCCGGACACACGTAATATCAATAGGTGAGAACTCTCCCAGAGATCTCCATCTCAACGCTAAGACCCAGCTCCACTCAATGACCAGCAAGCTCCACTGCTGCACACCCCATGCCAAACAACAAGCAAGACAGGAACACAACCCCACCCATAGGCAGAGAGGCTGCCTAAAATCATAATAAGTCCACAGACACCCCAAAACACACCACTGGACATGGTCCTGCCCACCAGAAAGACAACATCCAGCCTCACACACCAGAACACAGGCACCAGTCCCCTCCACCAAGAAGCCTACACAACCCACTGAACCAACCTTACCCACTGGGGGCAGACATCAAAAACATAGGGGACTAAGAACATACAGCCTGCGAAAAGGAGACCCCAAACACAGTAAGTTAAGCAAAATGAGAAGACAGAGAAATACACAGCAGACGAAGGAGCAAAGTAAAAACCCACCAGACCAAACAAATGAAGAGGAAATAGGCAGTCTAACTGAAAAAATAATTCAGAGTAATGATAGTAAAGACGATCCAAAATCTCGGAAATAGAATGGAGAAAATATAAGAAACATTTAACAAGGACTCAGAAGAACTAAAGAGCAAACAAACAGTGATGGACAACACAATAAATGAAATTAAAAATTCTCTAGAAGGAATCAGTAGCAGAATAACTGAGGCAGAAGAACGGATAAGTGACCTGGAAGATAAAATAGAGGAAATAACTACCGCAGAGCAGAATAAAGAAAAAAGAATGAAAAGAATTGAGGACAGTCTCAGAGGCCTCTGGGACAACATTAAATGCACCAACATTCAAATTGTAGGGGTCCCAGAAGAAGAAGAGAAAAAGAAAGGGACTGAGAAAATATTTGAAGAGATGATAGTTGAAAACTTCCCTAATACGGGAAAGGAAATAGTCAATCAAGTCCAGGAAGTGCAGAGAGTCCCATACAGGATAAATCCAAGGAGAAACACGCTAAGACATATTAATCAAACTATCAAAAATTAAATTCAAAGAAAAAATATTTAAAAGCAGCAAGGGAAAAGCAACAAATAACATACAAGGAAATCCCCATAAGGTTAACAGCTGATCTTTCAGCAGAAACTCTGCAAGCCAGAAGGGAGTGGCAGGACATATTTAAAGTGATGAGAGGGAAAAACCTACAACCAAGATTACTATCCCTAGCAAGGATCTCATTCAGATTTGACATAGAAATTAAAACCTGTACAGACAAACAAAAGCTAAGAGAGTTCAGCACCACCAAACCAGCTTTACAACAAATGCTAACGGAACTTCTCTAGGCAGGAAACAGAAGAGAAGGAAAAGACCTACAATAACAAACCCAAAACAATTAAGAAAATAGTAATAGGAACATACATAGCGATAATTACCTTAAGTGTAAATGGATTAAATGCTCCAACCAAAAGACATAGACTGGCTGAATGGATACAAAAACAAGACCCATATATATGCTGTCTACAAGAGACCCACTTTAGACCTAGGGATACATACAGCCTGCAAGTGAGGGGATGGAAAAAGATATTCCATGCAAATGGAAATCAAAATAACACTGGACTAGCAATTCTCATATCAGACAAAACAGGCTTTAAAATAAAGACTATTACAAGAGACAAAGAAGGACACTACATAATGATCAAGGGATCAATCCAAGAAGAAGATATAACAATTGTAAATATTTATGCACCCAACATAGAAGCACCTCAATACATAAGGCAAATACTAACAGCCATAAAAGGGGAAATCGACAGTAACATAATCATAGTAGGGGACTTTAACACCCCACTTTCACCAATGGACAGATCATCCACAATGAAAATCAATAAGGAAACACAAGCTTTAAATGACACATTAAACAAGATGAACTTAATTGATATTTATAGGACATTCCATCCAAAAGCAACAGAATATACTTTCTTCTCAAGTGCTCAGGGAACATTCTCCAGGATAGATCATATCTTGGGTCGCAAATCAAGCCTTGGTAAATTTAAGAAAATTGAAATTGTATCAAGTATCTTTTCTGACCACAATGCTACGAGACTAGATATCAATTACTGGAAAAAAAACATGTAAAAAATAAAAACACATGGAGGCTAAACAATACACTACTAAATAACCAAGAGATCACTGAAGAAATCAAAGAGGAAATCAAAAAATACGTAGAAATGAAATTGAGCTATTTGTAATGAGGTGGATAGACCTAGAGTCTGTCATACAGAGTGAAGTAAGTCAGAAAGAGAGAGACAAATACCGTATGCTAACACATATATATGGAATTTAAGAAAAAAAATGTCATGAAGAACCTAGGGGTAAGACAGGAATAAAGACACAGACTTACTAGAGAATGGACTTGAGGATATGGGGAGGGGGAAGGGTAAGCTGTGACAAAGCGAGAGAGAGGCATGGACATATATACACTACCAAACGTAAGGCAGATAACTAGTGGGAAGCAGCCGCATAGCACAGGGAGATCAGCTCGGTGCTTTGTGATCGCCTGGAGGGGTAGGATAGGGAGAGTGGGAGGGAGGGAGATGCAAGAGGGAAGAGATATGGGAACATATGTATATATATAACTGATTCATTTTGTTGTAAAGCAGAAACTAACACACCATTGTAAAGCAATTATACTCCAATAAAGATGTTTTAAAAAAAATACCTAGAAACAAATGACAATGAAAACATGACAACCCAAAACCTATGGGATGCAGCAAAAGCAGTTCTAAGAGGGAAGTTTATAGCAATACAATCCTACCTCAAGAAACTGGAAAAATCTCAAATAAACAACCTAACCTTACACTTAAAGCAATTAGAGAAAGAAGAACAAAAACACAATAAAAAACAAAGTTAGCAGAAGGAAAGAAATCATAAAGATCAGATCAGAAATAAATGAAAAAGAAATGAAGGAAACAATAGCAAAGATCAATAAAACTAAAGGCTGGTTCTTTGAGAAGATAAACAAAATTGATAACCCATTAGCCAGACTCATCAAGAGAAAAAGGGAGAAGACTCAAATCAATAGAATTAGAAATGAAAAAGGAGAAGTAACAACTGACACTTCAGAAATACAAAGGATCGTGAGAGATTACTACAAGCAACTCTATGCCAGGACAACCTGGAAGAAATGGACAAATTCTTAGAAAAGCACAACCTTCTGAGACTGAACCAGGAAGAAATAGAAAATATAAACAGACCAATCACAAGCACTGAAATTGAAACTGTGATTAAAAATCTTCCAACAAACGAAAGTCCAGGACCAGATGGCTTCACAGGTGAATTCTACCAAACATTTAGAGAAGAGCTAACACCTATGCTTCTCAAACTCTTCCAAATATAGCAGATGGAGGAACACTCCCAAACTCATTCTACGAGACCACCATCACCCTGATACCAAAACCAAATAAAGATGTCACAAAAAAAGAAAACTATAGGTCAACATCACTGATGAACATAGATGCAAAAATCCTCAACAAAATGCTAGCAAACAGAATCCAACAGCACATAAAAGGATCATATACCATGATCAAGTAGGGTTTACCTCAGGAATGCAAGGATTCTTCAATATATGCAAATCAATCAATGTGATACACCATATTAACTAATTGAAGAATAAAAACTATATGATAATCTCAATAGATGCAGAAAAAGCTTTCGACAAAATGCAACACCCACTTATGTTAAAAACCCTCCAGAAAGTAGGCATAGAGGGAACTTATCTCAACATAATAAAGGCCATATATGACAAACCCACAGCCAACATCATTCTCAATAGCGAAGAACTGAAACCATTTCCACTAAGATCAGGAACAAGACAAGGTTGCCCAATCTCACCACTATTATTCAACATAGTTTTGGAAGTATTAGCCACAGCAATCAGAGAAGAAAAAGAAATAAAAGGAATGCAAATTGGAAAAGAAGAAGTAAAGCTGTCACTGTTTGCAGATGACATGATACTATACATAGAGAATCCTAAAGATGCTACCAGAAAACTACTAGAGCTAATCAATGAATATGGTAAAGTAGCAGGATACAAAATTAAGGCACAGAAATCTCTTGCATTCCTATACACTAATGATGAAAAATCTGAAAGAGAAGTTAAGGAAACACTCCCCTTTACCTTGCAACAAAAAGAATAAATACCTAGATACCTAGGAATAAACCTACCTAAGGAGACAAAAGACCTGTATGCAGAAAACCAAAAGACACTGATGAAAGAAATTAAAGATGATACACGCAGATGGAGAGATATACTATGTTCTTGGATTGGAAGAAACAACATTGTGAAAATGACTATGCTACCCAAAGCAATCTACAGATTCAGTGCAATCCCTATCAAACTACCAATGGCATTTTTCATAGAACTAGACAAAAAATTTCACAATTTGTATGGATACACAAAAGACCCCAAGTAGCCAAAGCAATCTTGAGAAAGAAAAACGGAGCTGGAGAAATCAGGCTCCCTTGACTCCAGACTACACTACAAAGCTACATTAATCAAGACAGTATGGTACTGGCACAAAAACAGAAACATAGATCAATGGAACAGGATAGAAAACTCAAGAGATAAACCCATGCACATGTGGTCACCTTATCTTTGCTAAAGGAGGCAAGAACATGCAATGGAGAAAAGATAGCCTCTTCAATAAGTGGTGCTGGGAAAACTGGACAGCTACATGTAAAAGAATGAAATTAGAACACTCCCTAACACCTTACACAAAAATAAACTCAAAATGGATTAAAGACCTAAATGTAAGGCCAGACACTATCAAACTCTTAGAGGAAAACATAGACAGAACACTCTATGACATAAATCACAGCAAGATCCTTTTTGACCCACCTCCTAAAGAAATGGAAATAAAAACAGAAATAAATAAATGGTACCTAATGAAACTTAAAAGCTTTTTCACAGCAAAAGGAACCATAAACAAGATGAAAAGACAGCCCTCAGAATGCGAGAAAATATTTGCAAACAATGCAACTCACAAAGGATTAATCTCCAAAATATACAAGCAGCTCATGCAGCTCAATATCAAAAACACAAACAACCCAATCCAAAAATGGGCAGAAGACCTAAATAGACATTTCTCCAAAGAAGATACACAGATTACCAACAAACACATGAAAGGATGCTCAACATCACTAATCATTAGAGAAATGCAAATCAAAACTACAATGAGGTATCACCTCACACCAGTCAGAATGGCCATCATCAAAAAATCTACAAACAGGGCTTCCCTGGTGGCGCAGTGGTTGAGAGTCTGCCTGCCGATGCAGGGGACACAGGTTCGTGCCCCAGTCCGGGAAGATCCCACATGCCACGGAGTGGCTAGGCCCGTGAGCCATGGCCGCTGAGCCTGCGCGTCCAGAGCCTGTGCTCCGCAACGGGAGAGGCCACAACAGTGAGAGGTCCGCGTATTGCAAAAAAAAAAAAAAAAAAAGAAGAAGAAATCTACAAACAATACATGCTGGAGAGGGTGTAGAGAAAACGGAACCCTCTTGAACTGTTGGTGGGAATGTAAATTGATACGGCCACTATGGAGAACAGTATGGAGGTTCCTTATACCATACGACCCAGCAATCCCACTACTGGGCATATATCCTGAGAAAACCATAATTCAAAAAGAGTCACGTACCACAATGTTCACTGCAGCACTATTTACAGTAGCCAGGACATGTTAGCAACCTAAGTGTCCATAAACAGATGAATGGATAAAGAAGATGTGGCACATATATACAATGGAATATTACTCAGCCATAAAAAGAAACGAAATTGAGTTATTTGTAGTGAGGTGGATGGACCCTGAGTCTGTCATTCAGAGTGAAGTAATTCAGAAAGAGAAAAACAAATACCATATGGTAACACATATATATGGAATCTAAAAAAAAAAATGGTTTTGATGAACCTAGGGGCAGGACAGGAATAAAGACGCTGACGTAGAGAATGGACTTGAGGAGACGGGGAGGGGGAAGGGTAAACTGGGACGAAATGAGAGAGTGGCATGGACATACATACACTACCAAATGTAAACTAGATAGCTAGTGGGAAGCAGCTGCAGAGCACAGGGAGATCAGCTCGGTGTCTTGTGTCCACCTACAGGGGTGGGATAGGGAGGGTGGGAGGGAGACGCAAGAGGGAGGGGCTATGGGGATTACGTATACGTATAGCTGCTTCACTTTGTTATACAGCAGAAACTAACACACCATTGTAAAGCAATTATACTCCAATAAAGATGTTTAAAAAAAAAAGAGCGAACAGGCAGTGCTTCCAAGAGAAACTAGGCTCGCCTGTAAGACTGTAAATCCCCAGTCACCAAACGGTGTATAAGGGCTACTCCGTACCAAAGAATTTCAGCGCCTGCAGAAGCGTGGCCTAATTCTGAAGGTCCCTCGGCCTCGAGTTATGATTCTTAGAGTCTGAGTTTTGGTCCCTGCGATCCACGTATCAACACGCAGGGACGTGCGCCCGGCGTGCAACCGGCGCGCCAGGAGCCGGCAGCTCTCAATAACTTTGATCCCAGGCTGCCTCAGGCTGAGTGGCTAGACATCCGACACGCCTCCTCGGCCCCACCCCTCGGCCCCCGACGCCCTGGGGGGCGGGACACGCAGACGCCGTGCCCTGCCATTGGCCCGCGACGGCAGGGGAAATGGGGCCTGACTAGTCCGCGTCCCTGCTGTGTTGTCAGTCGGCGGCGGCTAGAGGACACGGTCAAGATGGCGGTGGTGGCTGGCTTGACGCGGAGACCCCTTGAGCAGGTCGGCAGCGGCTCTCGGGCCCATGACCCTGCGCGATCCCTGCCCAGTCTGCGTCCCCTCTGAGCGTCCTCTCTCTCTCTATCTCTCTCTCTCTCTCCCCGCCAGGTCTCCGGGCTGCTGAGGAGGCGCTTCCACCGGACCGCGCCGGCTGCTCTGCAGGTAACTGGCCTGGAAGCTAGCCGGGCCGGCGAGGCCCCTCGTCCCGGCGCGGAGGCTGGGGCCGCATGTCACCCACGCGAGCCTCAGGGGAATCAGATGTCCGATCTGAGGGAACTAGACTTGACGCTTCTTCCCTCATCCTCCCCCTTAAAATTTTTTACTGTGGTAAAATATACATAAGAAAATTTACCCTTTTAAACTGTATATGCAGTGGGACTAAGTACATTCACCACGTTGTCCATTCACCACCAGAACTTTATCATCATCCCAAACAGAAACTGTACCCATTGAACAATAACTCTCCATCCCATTAGCCGCTGGTAACCTGTATTGTACGTTCTGTGCCTATTAATTTATCTACTCTAGGGACCTCCCATAAATGGAATCATACAGCATTTGTCCTTTTATGTCTGGCTTATTTCACTTAGCATGTTTTCAAGGTTCATCCATGTTGTAGCATGTGTCAGAATTTCATTCCTTTTTAAGGCTGAATGATATTCCGTTGTAGGCATATACCACATTTTGCTGATCCATTCATCTTTGGTGGACATTTGGGTTGCTTCCACCTGTTGGATTTGTGAATAATGCTGCTGTGAACATCAGTGTGCGATTATCTGGGTCCCTGCTTTTCAGTTCTTTTGGGTCTATATCTAGAAGTGGGATTGTTGGATTATATGGTAATTCTGTGTTCAACGTTTTGAGGAATTGCCCACTCTTCCCCTTTTTGTTACCGGAGGACTCTACCAACCTGTGTAGTAAAATAACTCCTACATCCTGAAGGCAAAGTGTTTGGCAGTGCCTGGCACCTAGTGAGCGCTCAATATGTAGTATTATTTAGGCTTCCTTGACTGTTCGCTGCCCCACAGTATACCAGATGTGGAAATAAAATTACCTAGTACACTTTTCTACTTAGGAAGCCACCTATGAGCTGGTATGGCCAGCAAGCAGATTTCTTAAGCTTAGGTGCACATCAATAAAGTGTTCAGGATACTTCTCATTTACACATCCAATCAAAGACTGGCTATGAGTGATAGAAATGTTACTTTTTGAACTTTTGAAGAGAAGCCTGTTCTAGTGATAGTTTTTACATTGTGTGCTGTGGGCAGCCTAGGTCAAGAGAGAGAATCTCAATAGTCTCCTAAGTAATGCTGTAGCTTATTGACTGCTTTCCCGTACCTGTGACAGGTGACAGTTCGTGAGGCTATAAATCAAGGTATGGATGAGGAGCTGGAAAGAGATGAGAAGGTATTTCTACTTGGGGAAGAAGTTGCCCAATATGATGGGGCATATAAGGTAACCAAGATACATGAAAGCTATACAGAACTGAGGTGGCCATTTGCCCCCAGTACAATTAAAGGTAATGGGGTCATTGCTTAATTGTAGGTTAGTCGAGGCCTGTGGAAGAAATATGGAGATAAGAGGATCATAGACACTCCCATATCTGAGGTAAGCCTTCCATCCGGAAGCAGACCTTTGAGGGGCATGTCTATTAAAGTGTACTGTTCTAATTTTTGTGGATTTTTACTTATGTTTGCGTTTTACGTTCTAGATGGGTTTTGCTGGAATTGCTGTAGGTGCAGCTATGGTATGTAGTCCTCTTTATGAATCTTATCCAAAGAGATTACTTTCAACATGACCGTTTAAAAACATTGCTTGAATGTTGGGGGAGCGAAGTGATGGTGTGCTACTCTAAATTGCTCTTTCTCGTCTTTTTAACATCTGTGTTTTTGATTTGACAGGCTGGGTTGCGGCCCATTTGTGAATTTATGACCTTCAACTTCTCTATGCAAGCCATCGACCAGGTTATAAACTCAGCTGCCAAGACCTACTACATGTCAGGGGGCTTTCAGCCTGTGCCCATAGTCTTCAGGGGGCCCAATGGCGCCTCAGCAGGCGTAGCTGCCCAGCACTCACAGTGCTTTGCTGCCTGGTATGGGCACTGCCCAGGCTTAAAGGTGGTCAGCCCCTGGAGTTCAGAGGATGCAAAAGGACTTATTAAATCAGCCATTCGGGATAACAATCCAGGTCAGTAGCATGACGTGTTGTGGGTCTCTTTTGAACATTAAAGAACAAAAATGAAATATCTGCATGGAAGGAACCATTGAAGACTTCTAGTTAGGCTTAGATGTATCATATAAAATGTTAGTGATTTACAGATATAGTAAAGATAGGAAAAAATGTGGTGTTCTTCTTATTTCTGACTATAACGGGGCCAATTAGATACCGGAGAAATTTGCTGCATACCTACAACACCGGTTTAACCCCATAGATAAAATCAGGATTGCCCAGACTACAGATGTCTCTACTTAAACCATCCTCAAGGCTACTGGACACGATAGGTATGAGGCTTCCTAATCAGCACAGTGAAACTTTTCACAATATGAATGATAGTGTTGCATATACTTTTTTGGGGGGGGGGGTTCACAGGCCTCTCACTGTTGTGGCCTCTCCCGTGGCGGAGCACAGGCTCCAGACGCGCAGGCTCAGCGGCCACGGCTCACGGGCCCAGCCGCTACGCGGCATGTGGGATCTTCCCGGACCGGGGCACGAACCCGTGTCCGCTGCATCGGCAGGCGGACTCTCAACCACTGCGCCACCAGGGAAGCCCGCATATACATTTTTAGTCATGTAGTTACTTTGGTTTAAATATTTATATTTTGCAGTGGTGGTGCTGGAGAATGAATTGATGTATGGAGTTCCTTTTGAACTTCCCCCAGAGGCTCAGTCAAAAGATTTTCTGATTCCTATTGGAAAAGCTAAAATAGAAAGGCAAGGTAAGAGAAATTAGTATACATGTAAACATTATTTGTAATCCGTGCCCTCTATTTATGTTGGTCAAATTCAGTCTAGAAGTCACTGCCCTTTACTTTGACTAGGAAATTATAGGATGAGTTCAAGTTTAAAATGTGTCATGCCCTGATTGCGCATATATTTGTTCTTTTCTAAATCTTGGTCCAGTAGATTTGTATTTCGTTTCTAGAAAGGCTGCCACATTCCTCATCTCGCTGGAATGTAGCTGAGTTTAAGATTCTAAAATGAAGAAGAACCATAGCTGGCTGCAGAGCAGGACAGTGTCTTTGGTTTCAACCTGACCTCTTATCTGTGACCACTTTGTTTCAGGGACACATGTAACCATAGTTTCCCATTCAAGACCTGTGAGCCACTGCTTAGAAGCTGCAACGGTGCTATCTAAAGAGGGAATTGAATGTGAGGTGAGTGGACATTCACTTGTTCTTAAAGAATCAGGGGACTTCCCTGGTGGTGCAGTGGTTAAGAATCCACCTGCCAACGCAGGGGACGCAGGTTCGAGCCCTGGTTCGGGAAGATCCCACATGCCGCGGAGAACTAAGCCCGTGCGCCACAACTGCTGAGCCTGTGCTCTGGAGCCCGCGAGCCACAGCTACTGAGCCCATGTGCCACAACTACTGAAGCCCGTGCACCTAGAGCCCGTGCTCCACAACAAGAGAAGCCACCGCAGTGAGAAGCCTGTGTACCACAACGAAGTGTAGCCCCTGCTTGTTGCAACTAGAGAAAGCCCACACGGAGCAATAAAGACCCAACGCAGCCAAAAATAAATAAATAGGGCTTCCCTGGTGGCGCAGTGGTTGAGAGTCCGCCTGCCGATGCAGGGGACACAGGTTCGTGCCCCGGTCCGGGAAGATCCCACATGCCGCGGAGCGGCTGGGCCCATGAGCCATGGCCGCTGTGCCTGCGCGTCCCGAGCCTGTGCTCTGCAACGGGAGAGGCCACAACAGTGAGAGGCCCGCATACCACACACACACAAAAAAATAATAAAATAAATAAATAAAATAAATTTATTAAAAAAAAAAAGAATCAGAAAGGTCCCTTGAAGTTTAAGACCCAGAAAGAGGCGTTTGAGTTCTGTAACAGGTTAATTAGGTATAAAATCTTGCTTTGTCACTTAGTTCTGCCTCTGCTTAAAGCTGGGAGCCTACTTGCTTTTCAAATACCTAGCCTTCTCCCACCTAGGGTCTGGATCTTTTTAGTATGTGTTTTGTCAAGTTAAGATCCAACCTTGGAGCTGGAGTTTGGGAGAAGAGAAAACTTAGAAGTCATCGAGTCTAACACTTTCATAACCAGGAGGTACCACTTCCTAGTTGACACTTGGGCATGTTACGTACTCGAAATCTCTGCCATCAGCTGTAAAATGAGGATAATACATTTACTGTCCCGTCAGGGTGGTTGTAGAATTATACTTAGTGTAGTGCCTGGTACAGGGTAAGCGGTCACATGTTAGTTATTATTTCGATAAGGAGGAAGTTAAGGCCAAGGGAGGATAAGTGAATTCTGTAAGTGAACAAAGCTGCTTGTAGTAGAGAGAAAGATTTTTGTTTTAATTACAGTTTCCCTTTTGACAGTTTGTTCATGAATGGGCAGATTATGTTTCCCTAGACCCAAAGATTAAAAGGAAACAAGAAAGGAAGTGGCATTTTGGGGATAAGACTATATTTGTGAGGAAGTGGCTCTGTAAAGCTATTTATTATCTGTTTAGGTGATAAATATGCGAACCATCAGACCAATGGACATTGAAACAATAGAAGCCAGTGTCATGAAGACCAATCACCTTGTAACTGTGGAAGGAGGCTGGCCACAGTTTGGAGTAGGAGCTGAAATCTGTGCCAGGATCATGGAAGGTATTTCAGAGAAACTGATTCCAGAATAGTTAAACTGTAATAAACACTGTGTTACAGGACAAAACAATCAAAAGCTAGGGGTGGTCAGATGACTTGAATTTTCAACTTGTCAGCTTGGTATTTTTCCTTTGGGTAAATGTTTAAGAAAGCAAGGCCAGAAACAATTCTCTGTAATTAGCATTCCTTTCAGATTTCATATTTCCTTCTTCAGATTTTCCTTCTCTGGGCAGCCATACCTGCTATGCTGAGGTGGTGGTGCTCAGCTGGTTTTTCATGTGTCTCTAATTTGCGCCTCCTTCCCTCTTAGGCCCCGCGTTCAATTTTCTGGATGCTCCTGTAGTTCGTGTCACCGGTGCCGATGTCCCTATGCCTTATGCAAAGGTTCTAGAAGACAACTCTGTACCTCAGGTTAAAGACATCATATTTGCAATAAAGAAAACACTAAATATGTAGCTTGGACTTGAATTTCAAGTCATTGGGATTTCCTTAAAATACTTAATGACATTTCATCTGGATTGTCCTATAAGACCTTTTGATTTGTAAAGCTATGTCTAAAGCAACAACACACGTTTTTGTACTGGGAAGAAGTTTAAATATGTCTGTGGAGAAACTCTCCACTCTCCTGCCTAGGGTCCACGCTTTTTTTATCTGTTACAATAGCCATGTTCTTTGAATAAGATTAATGTAAAATTTTACCCTCTCATTAGAAGGACAAGGTATAAATGTGGCAAGAGTCCTGATGAAAGATACCTCCAAAAAAACATAACTTATATGTAAAAATAAAAGCATATAATCTACATTTACTGTTAGACTGTTTTGATAAGGAATAAAGGAATTCCTAACTATGACTAAATGTATTTTTGTATTCTTGAGATAATAAATGTGGGATAGAAGTCTTAAAATTCTGTTAAGAAATTACTGCCATCAGGAACTAATCAGTAATCATTAATTTCCTAGACTGCATTACTTACTTAAAACAGGAACTTGCCCCCCGACTCTTCAAATGCCTAATTCTAGTAGGTTCTCTTCAAAGTTAAACCAAAATCTGTGTCAGGTATTTTTCCCACTGCCAACAAACACACACTCTGCCATACACTGCCCTCTTCAGAAGTTGAGATGGAAAAGATAGATTTAAATTAGTTATAGAAGCATACAAGTGGTACCTAATTAAAACAGGAAGACAGGATTGTTAGCTCTTATTAAGAGGGAAAATACGACACAAAAGAAAATAAGAGATAGAATAGGTAGGGAGGAAACTTTAGAAATACTGTGTGAATCTTTTCTTTATATTTACCAAAGTTACTACAAAAAGTTCCCATTTAAAATATCTAGCCAAGCTACAAATAACACATTTTCTAGACATGGTTTATTTTAATAAAAAATACAGCTGAACATTTATCACAGATTACATGAAACTATACACAATGACATTCTCTCTGCATAGTAACCAACACTGATGTGTGTAACTTGAATTTTTAGATGGATTATGTATAATCCTTTAAAGTGCAATTTATTTAAGGGTTTAAGCAAATCATAGGATAAAGGATCTTTCTAATAAATGAGCAACATTAAAAAGATGATATATTTGGATAAATCTTTGGAAAATCAGAACTGATTCTGCCAGATGTACTTGTGTTGTAATAATAACCCACCCCCACAAACGCCAAACTTGACTTAATTTCTGAGGATTAAGAAGATCCCCTAATTGGCAAGAGCTTTTTCTGATGTCAACATTTTTCTGTCCGTTCGATACATACTAAAAGGAACTAAGAGTCTAGAGTAGTTCCTTTAGCAGCCCTGAGTTCTATAACCACAATGGAGTTCCTGTTTGGACTTAACAGACTGTTACGAACTTTCCCCGTTCTACTTGAAGGGAAAATGAAGAACTCAGTTGCTTCTCTGACTCTCAGCGACATAACTATGCTTTGGGCTACAGTGTTAATGTCTAGGATGAAATTAAGGTAGCAAAAATGGGAGTTATCTAAGAAATAACCAGAAAATGCTTTAGAATAGAGAAATGAACTCTGAGAGGAACATTTCTAGGAGCTGTCTGATGGTATAGGAGGGATTGTGACACGAAGGCCATCCACCGCTGTGACTGTATATTGTCATTGTTTTTTGTCCACTTCCTTCTGTTGGTGGAAATAATTGATTCCAATATGCTGCTGCCACCAAAAGATGACCATTAGAGGAAGAGCAAGACTCCTTTACAAGAGTAACAAAGGAGCAAACTACTTCTTAAGGCAGCAATGCCAGCCTGACTTTATTCTACTTGAAGACTATTTCCCTCTTGAAAAGCCTCTTACATGAGCATCTGCGAAGTCGTATGTGACTGTACTGGCTCAGCAATTATTCATCCAGATAGAGGGTACTTTAGGGGTTGGAGGTGGAAGGAAAAACAAAACAAATTTTCCCTCCAAGTGTAAACACAAAGCTTTAGCCGATCTTAGGAGCACTATGATCACAGGTTTCGGCTTTCCTCAAAGTTCCTTTTTGGAAATTCTGGATGGAGCTGAGTAAGGCCCCTCGGCTCACGCCATTCACAGCCTGGGGCGGAAGCTGTGTGGGCGCCTCTGTGCTCGCAGGAGGCAAGGGAGCTGCTGGTGGCGGAGGCGCAGGTGGAGGAGGTGGGGGTAACGCGGACATCCCTGTGGAGGAAAGGGCACAGTCAGTATCTCCACACACCCTGTATCCGTGCTACTGCTCAGTCCTGGGCAGAAAGGGCTTCGGTGAGACTGCAAATGTTTTCCCTCAAACGGGCCAACACACCTTGTACTGTGTGATTTTTTTTAAATACTTGAACAAGAAACGTAGAAGCATTAAAGGGGAATTAATTAAAAGTTGCCATTTCTCCCAAGTAATAGTCATGTGAGAAAAGACTGAACAATATCACAGATTACATGAAACTATACATAGCGACATTCTCAGCATAGATGAGGCTCTACTTCCACTTCCAAACTTTAATCATGGTCCCAAAAGAAAAGTTCCATTAGCTACTTTTTCCAGGTTCCAGGCAGCTCCACCTATTCCTGAGCTAGCAATTAAAGATAGACATCTGTATGCATAGAGCTGGGCTACTGGAATATCAATTACTAGTAAGGGATGAACGGTTCTTTAGCTGCTGCAACACACACAATATTTGAAGAACGGAATATCAATTACTAGTAAGGGATGAACGGTTCTTTAGCTGCTCCAAGACACACAATATTTGAAGGACGTGATTTAACATAAAATGACAAATCACTTAGGATTCTCGGCAAGTAACCATTGTCTGCTGGGTTATGGGCTCCCCAGGGGCATCCGTCTTGAATAATCATTTCCTATTAGGTTGCATGAAAAAAACATAAAATGCTAATGTTAGCAATGCACAGCAAGGCGCAGAGGGCTTTCTCTCTCCAGCAATGGTATTCTCAGGGAGGAATCTTCCTCAAGCACCCATGTTTCCACTGTGGCCCAAACCAGGGACAGGATGGAAATGCCCTAACCCTACATCTTTGCTGAAGTGTCAGGGGAGACTGGAATGCCGAGCTGTACCCTGCTGGGCAAGGAGAAGGTAACTGGACAGGTATCTGAAACCTCCCTTAGCTTTCAGAAACACAAACATTGGGCGCTCGAATTTTATAGTTTTGAATCAATGAATGAATTGTCCTCTTGGGACAAAATAAACACTAGGTACAGAAAAAACCCTGCTGGGACTTCCCTGGCTGTCCAGTGGTTAAGACTCCGTGCTTCCAGTGCAGGGGGGCGTGGGTTTGATCCCTGGTCTGGGGAACTAAGATCCTGCATGCCGCAACTAAGAACCCATGTGCCATGTGGCATGGCCACAAAAAAAAAAAAAAAAAAAGCCCTGCTTTAAAGAACTTGCCTGTGTCACAGTTGTCCCATTTCCTGTGACCCTTGCAGCTCCCCGTGACTCCACATCTCTTTCTAGTCTTACCCTCTACCCTACCCCAGTGCTACCACAGAAGACATTCTGCTAGATGGCTCCCCTACCACCTCCCTCAAACTGCTACTGAGCTGTGGTGATACTAGGTAAACATACCAACTGCTACTTGAGTTTATACGGATGAGTGGTCAGGATCATCCATAAAATACTTCAGTAAGTGCAACCTTTTTACCAACTGTGATAGGCAATGGTTAAAGCATTGTATTTCATAGAAAACCACTTACCTTCCTTTACATCTTTACCCAAACCTAAGGCAGCTGAAATTAAAGAATCACACAGATGCACACACTCATGCTCTGCAATCTTGGAATTCTCAAATAATAATATAGCAATACAAATAAACATTAAATACAGACAAATGAACAAAATGTAATTTTCACTGGTTCTGTACAATAACAACTAATGAATGAAGTTCTATTATGTTCTATGCCAAGGTGGATTATGGGGAAATGTTCCTGGCTTTACGTTACAGGGTTACAGAGATAAAAAGGACTTCAAACCTGAAATGACTGTTGAGATGAAAAGAGCAGGGAGAGTAAGTGTGTGACATAAGCATTCCTCTGAAGGGGGTTCTTGGAA
Organism: Monodon monoceros; assembly: GCF_005190385.1. Taxonomy (NCBI): domain Eukaryota; kingdom Metazoa; phylum Chordata; class Mammalia; order Artiodactyla; family Monodontidae; genus Monodon; species Monodon monoceros. The sequence continues at coordinate 71,861,379 of NW_021703780.1, read as the reverse complement.
AGTGACCCGTAAAATACCAGGAGGAGGGGAGATGGCCTCTGAAGCCTCTTGGAACTCAACTGCAGAGCCCGGAGGACTGAGTGGGCGCCAGTGCCCTCCCAGCTGCCCCCTCCCCTTCCCAGCACTCTCACCCAATGGCCAGAAAAGGGCAGCGGAATCTGGACTTGACATGTACGGCCCAACACGTACCCAAATGAGTGCCAGCATGTCTGCCTCCCAGCTTTGTGCTTTGACCCTGGCAGAAGAGTCAGTGAGGGTTATAGACAAGAAGACAGGCCTGCAGTAGCACTCTGTTCCACTAAAGGCATGGAATTGGCCATCCAGAGACTGCAAGTCTTCTAGCCCAGGATTCTCGGAGGCTAGAGATGGGCCTCAGGAACTGGACTTGGGTACAGGCTGCTATCTTGGCACAGAACTAAACTGCTTGGCCCTCGTGAGGAATCATCCCTTGACTTTGGTCTCATTACTAGGCACTCTAAATTAAAAGTGCAAATTCACTACCACAGAGTTTGGAAATTGGGGCGTGGTATTCCGTAAATGGATCTTCATCTTACAAGTAAAGGCTGAAACTGTCTGAATGAATCGCTTTGAATATGTAGGCAGCATAAATAAATACACTGTCCAAAGTGCCACAGGGTAGGCTGTGCCTATAATACGATGCTGAGGGCTGTGAGAAAGGAGACTATGTCCATCCAAGAGGAAAGAGCAGGTCACCTGTGGTCCCCTCACAGAGGGCCCAACCAGTCGTAAAGGGCACGATGTCCCACGAGGTCCACCTTTCCTCATTGGGCCTGCAACAACTAGGGCAGATCCTGATATGTATGATTAGGGCCAGGAGCAGCTCAGAACGCTCTGGAAGGGGAGAGGAGGTCCAGGTCTGAAGGTCAACACTGGAGGAGGCAAGAACATAGACGCAGGGACTCACAGTCTCTAATTACAGCCTCCATCGATTTTTTTTTTTTTAAGTTTTTCCTTTTTGCCTCTTCCGTGGTCCACAAAATTCCTTTAAAGGTTCACTGAAGCTTAAGCTACAACACATTGGTAATGATGTGGGAGGGGGGAATGTTAACAAGGGGCCAAATTCGGACTTGGCTCTTTGGCCTGGAGCAAACCTGGGAACAACTGCCTAATGCCTGGGCCCCCCACTCCCCAAATATGAGGGGGCGCCCCCCCAGAGGCCTCCTATCACCCTCATCCCCAGGCCGCAGACAAAACCAGATTCCGTGTCAGGCTGATTGCCAAATGAATTCACCCAGCTTTGAAAAACATTGGCCTGAAACACCCCAGGATGACGGATGCTCTGAAACAGCTTACCTCCAGTATCACCAGGTCAGCCCTGATCTCTCCAATCTTACCTTCTCTTAGACAAAAACCCCAAGAGCCAACTACTCCACCCTCCCCAGAACCTCAGGTGGGAGCCTGGAAATCCAGCAGAGGCCCTGGAACAGGCCACAGACTGTTGCAGCAAGAGCACAGGTTAGATCTGGGTAGGAATGTCTTGCCAGAAACATCGTCCCTAGCCCCGTCAAAAGGACGTTTGAGCGTCCCCTTGCCTTGGACCAACTCTGACAGTGGGCAGTCTACTCGTGTCTGTGGCCTGGGCTCCTTTGTGGTCTCCACACACATCAGGGGAGGCCTCATGGCCGCGAGACCAACACCACACCTACCAGCTACCCTCGAGAGGGAGTGGAGGGCGGGGACCCCTGGAAGCAGGCAAGCCCCAGCTCTCTGGAACCGCCTTGGCCTCTTACCTCAGAAAGACGTGGAGGCTGTACTCATGTCCCAACTCAAGTATTGTTAAGGATGCTTAAAAAAGAACTGTTTTTCCCTATTGTCAGTTATACAAGCTGTAAGTTGCTTCCCTGTGACCAAGAATGCAACTGCCCAGCGCCTTTTCCCCTTTGTCAGAGGAACAAGGAACCGACACATTTGCAGCAACAGGACTGTGAGGTGCTGGTTTCCAAAATTAAAAGATACCAAAATGCCATGCAGTTGATTTACAGGTTTTAGAGCTCTATTTTAAAACTAAAATCAGAGTGAAAATGAAGATTTTGAAGGTCATGATGAAAATGAAATGAATGTAAATGAAGTCACTTGGGTGCTTTTTAAAGATGCTGTATTTCATTTAAATATTCAGATAAGGAAATCGTCTCGAATCTGCTTTCCCATTTGTTCATCACTTCAGTGAGCTAGACACACTGGGTCCCATTTCACATACAGAAACAGAGCATCTTTAAAGTTAGAAAAATCAGTATAGTTTACTTTACCGAAAATTCACGTTCAAAATGGTGCATGCTCTACTGAAAACAGCAAAGAGAGAGAGGGAGGGGGGGACACAAGTCATTATTCAGATTTTAGTGTCATTTAATCAAATAGTAAGAGACAGCAAAATATTAGTCTGAATCACACGCTGATTATTCTTACTGCCGAACTAGGATATACTTAAGTTAACCACAAGAAGCACTGGTTTGTAAACATGACTGTGACCCTTTTAGAACATGGCAAACACACTAACAGAGTAACTAATGAGTCACTTTCCTCTTCATTCTTTTTTTTTTCTTTCGTTCTCCTGAGATATTTTTAGTTATTTACAAGCACAGCACTCACTTAAGAAGACCCATCACGGTTTTACCTCCCCTGAAAAGCGGAATGGGTACTGGGAGCGTACCTAGTGTACTAAATGAGGACAGTTTATCAAGAGGGGAGAAAAATTAGAACTCATCACTTCCCCAAGCAAGTCTGTGGTCTAAAATAGAGATCTGTCTTTTTAAATTTGGGAAGAGCAAGAGCACAGGGACGTCTAAGGTGGGGCCCCTGGGCAGGAGCATGGGGCCTCTCCCCTGAAGGCAGCGGGCTCCAGAGGCTGAATAGGGCGGCGAGCAGCATTAGCTGACCTAAGGCTAGAAAACCATTCAAGAAAAAAAGGGTGGGAATTCCCTGGCGGTCCAGTGGTTAGGACTCAGCACTTTCACTGCCGGGCCAGTTTGGGGAACTAGGATCTCACAAGGCCCAAGGCGCAGCCCGAAAAAAAAAGGCAAACATTTCTTCCTATCTTCTTTTTAACTGACTGGATTCCAGGTTAATTGTGAAAGATAACCCTTTCCCTGACGGTGAATCCCAGCGTTCCAAACCAATGTGCCCCACTGCCCAGAGGAGAATCCCTTCAGCGAGGCCCACGTGGGGCAGGGCAGGCTGACCACTGCCGATCTCGGGGGGCTCTGGGAGGATGCTGGGGACACTGCCTGCCCCACCCCCAGCAGCTGAGTACCCTGGAGAGGAGCTCACACACTTGGGCTTGGAAGCGGGGAGGAAGGCTGTGAGCCGGCAGGACAGCAGAACCAACACTGTTCGGAGAAGCACTACAGGGCAGACCTGTGTATCCTAGAAACTGCTTTGTGTTTGTGTAGTTTTGAGAAAACGAGGCAGTTCTTAGGGCCAGAGCCATCGATTTTGAGCCTAGAATGGGTTTCAGATTTTGACCTGGCTAGATAAATTCCGGAAGCTCCAACATTCTAAATGAATTCATCTCTTCTCGTGCCTTACTTATTCCTTTTCTTTGTAATTTTTTCTTTTTTTTACTGAAGTATAGTTAACATACAATATTATATACAATATTATATAATATTATATAAGTTACAGGTGTACAATATAGTGATTCACAATTTTTAAAGGTTATAATCCATTTATAGTTATTATAAAATATTGGCTATATTCCCTGTGTTGTACAATATGTCCTGGTAGCTTATTTTATGCATCATAGTTTGCGCCTTATTTATTCTTAACCCTCCTTCCTGTTATTCAAGTTCTCAGTCACTCTGTGCCCACAAGGCCCTGTTTTCCCTCCTCCAGTCTCCAGATATGAAACTTCCCTCTCTCTCCAGTCATGCTCACAGACCGGGTTTCTACAGACTGCCAGCTCTCTCTTCAAAAGTATTGCTGAAAATGATAAACTTCAAGCAAGAAGGGCTAGAATTCTCTTGCAAGGCATTCACAGCTTATACTTGACAGTACTTTACTGCTTATAAAGCCCTGTTGTGTACATTATCTACCTCATAAAGACCAGATATTCTCTTAAAAGACAGCTTCAAAGTATGGAAATTACTTGTCCAAGGCCATCTGGAAAGTGGTGGAGCTACGACCCAAGCCCGGGGTTTCTAACTGTTCTTTTGGAGCTCTTTTCACGCCAGCCAAGCAGAGCGTTTAGCAGCACAGGCCCTGTAGTGCACCTGAGAAAGCGGGCGCTCAGGAGAAATCAAGTAGATGAGCAAAGACAGAACCAAGTTTAAATCTTGGCTCTAGTATCCCCCACTTGTGTGACCTTGGTCAAAGTCCTTTAACGCCACTAGTGCCTCAATTTATTTGTCTGTAAAATGGAGCTATAAGTATAATCCCTGCTCATTGGATAGGGAGGTATTCATGAGGATTAAATAAAACAGTAACTATAAATCACTTAGAACAGTGCCTAGCACAGAATAAGCACTCAAAAGATGTTAAACACAATTATTAATAACAACAGTAATAATCTGGGTCTTCTGCTTACTAAGTTTTCCCCAAATACTCTTCTGCAAATCTTTTGTTTAAACACACACAATGGCAAGGCAACAGGTTTGTCTCCTCCCAAAGGGAGGGTAGGAGCAAATATCTGTGTGTCAATTAGGACCATCTAAACCACTCAGCTCCATGAATACAGAGTGTAAACACTAGTTGGTGACACTGACCGTGACATAAGTCAAGATAAAGTATTTTAAAGTTCTTGAAAGAACGATCTTCTAGAGGCAGGAAACAGAAACCTTAGCAAAAAAAGAAAGTGCTAGGAATGTTCTCACTGAAAAAAAAAAAAAAGAGTTGTAGAGAATCCCACCCTACCTGATGGAATCGCCAGCAGACTTAAGGAAATATTTCTCCCATCAATTTGGTAAGGATTTCAAGAAGAGGCCCACAGCAGGGAAGTACAGTAAGAAACAGGAGAGGCCCCAGTCCTTACACAAATGCTGGAAAGGGCTCATGAGAGTAACACCCCTTCGCTTAGAAACATCTGTCACTTCTGCCCCGTCCTGAAAGCAACTGAGCTGAAAACCACCCTCAGCTACCACGAATGTGCTTAAAATTGATGCTTTCAGGAAGAAAGGCAATGGTGTCAAACTGAACTTGCCTCAGTTGATCTATTGCTGAACAAACTGCCAAAGGGCGGGGTCCAGAGTGGGTTTACAGGATGCTTGATTAGAACTGTGAGATAGTCTCCTCTGACTCCCATGCTTTTTGCCTTCTACAGAGGACATAACCCAAACCCAGACACGGAAAGTGACTCACTCAAGGTCTCTCAGTAACTAACAGTGTCCTGAGGGCTTACTGTGTATCAGGCGCTGTTCTAACTCCATGGGCATGGAACCCTCTGGATCCTCGTAATAAACCCACTAGGCAGGCACTGTTATTATCCTCCTTTACAAATGGGAAACTGATGCCGAAAGCTCAGCCTCTCCCTACACCACTGCCAAATCAAATCTCGGGGACAGAGTTTTGGGTGAAGTAGAAAAGGATAGCTTTATTACTTTGCCAGGCAAACGGGGACACAGCAGGCTCCTGCCTGGAGAAACTATGTGTCCCCACCCCAGAGGACCTGATGAAGGGTTTGATAACAACAGGTCCAAGGGTGGAGTCTCTGACAAGACCAGGGCGTGTGCCGGACTTGCACTTCCTTAATCTCAACTCAGGTGGTTTCCTGGCTGCTCCTCCCGTGATTAGCAACTCTTCCAATCTGCCCTTTGGAACTCAGGGAAGGTCATGGAACCTGGAGTCTTGCCTACAAGAAACAGGACAAAAGGGCCTCCGTGCGCGGGAGTCCCACAGGGCCTCACTTGGTTTCAAAACCTGAAGCCCAGGGAGGTCAAGTATCTCCTCCAAGGTCCCAGAACTAGCGAGTGGTGATCCTCAAGTTTAGGTTCCACAGCCCAAGGTGTAGTTTCCAAGGGCGCCCAGATCGAGTTGTGTTTGAGATGCTACCTTTAGCAGGAATTCCTTTTCTAAACTAGCCCTTGAAAATGAAGAATTTTCCTTCATTTCTTGAGAAAACTGCATTTTATCATAAAGCTGGAAGACACTATGCTTGACTTAGTTCCCAGATAAACCATAAATGTGGCCTAGAAGTAAAGACATAAATTGGAGTAAATGTGTTTCCAGCAATAAGACAGGCAGTGTGCAGAGAGGCGGCAACATAGATGAGCCCAATGAGAAGCCTGGCCTCCTGTCCTGGAAGGAAAAGGACCAGTCTAAGCAGGGGCTTCTGAGCCAGAAGTTGCCACCCGTAGGCTGACAGCCTTGCCCTCACCCAGCAGAGACCCTGAAGGCAGACCAAGTCCAAGCAAATCCACCCATAAGGATTTACTGAGCATCTCCCATGGGTACGGTAGCATGAGACTATCACCTGTTTGTAGCTCCCTGATGCCTTGTACAGAACAGAAGCGCAAGATGTCACTTTGTTGGTGGACTAGTTTTTTCAGGTGGAGATTCTCTATTTAAGAAGGGGAACTACTGGGAGAAAAAAATTACCATGGGTGGACCCCAAGGAAAGCACTTGCTTGAATTGTATCTATCATTTTGGAGCTCCTGAGAGGTGCTGGCAATGTGAGGTCACCTCGGCTGGGGCCTTGTCTGCCTGCTCATCTCTGTGACCCAGTGCTTAGCACAGTGCTGGGCACACAGCAGCTCTCAATAAATGCACCTCCAGTAGATGAATAAATAAACTCACCATGGGTGGCTCGCTTAGGGCCTGAAATGCTAGGTTGATAGGCAAATACTAGCTATTATTTTTATGAGACGTGTTACAATAAATAACCAGCAGAGGTCAGAGTACAGTCTCTGGGGCTGAATCAATAATTTCATCAATAAAACATTAAAGGACATAAAGGAAAAGAGGGAGCCAATAATTGCTGGGAACCTCCCATTACTGCCAGGCATCGTGCTTGTGGCCTCACATATGTTTCCCTCTGAATCTTTACAACTCCCCTTCAGGATAGGGAACTATCCACCCAATTGCTCCATCTCGCCTCAGATGAAGTTTTTTCCAACTTTGAGTCTAATTACAAAAGATTCCTCTTTTTCTTCTTGTTCTAAAAGTTACCTCATCTCATGCAAACCTGCTACTGTATGAGAATCCTCCCACTGAGAACTCAGGTCAATTAGAGGATTCATCAAAAATAATCCATATAGACTGAATTCTCCAAGGCGTTTAAAAATGAGCACTGGCAGGTAACTTCCCACGTCCAATGCACACAGCAAAGTGCTCTGAGCTACCGGATAGACACCTCATTTGTTAAAGGAGGCTTCGTAGATTCTCACTATTAATTCTCTCCAGTTTCCTTAATATGTCTAAGTGGTGTGAAATTAATATCCTATCTTCTAGAAAACGCCTCAGCATGATCTGGGCAGTGGCTCCCCCGAAATTTCTGATCAGCCTATACAGGTCACCTCTACAAAAGACAGAGAAGTCTATTTTCTATATTGATCAATATTTGGAAGCTTTCTTGTAAAATCTGCTGACAAAGTCAGACAGGAAATAGAATATTATCCCCCATCAGCCAGGTACTTTGCTATTAAAATAGGCCCTGGGCCCAGAACACTCGACAGCAAACTACCAGTAACCAGGCTCGGGCAGCAAAGAGAGACACCCACCAGGCAGACGCGAGGCCTTCAAACCAGTCTCCTTACATTTGACTGTTGTTTGGGGGGGTTTTTTTTGGAAGGTCAGTTAGAAGCATTTGAGAGCTGTCGGGTAATGCTCTTGGTAGCTCCTGGGCACCACTTCAAGCCTTAACGAATATGGTGTCATCAATTCATAAATCAACCCCAGCCCATGACTCTCCCTCCAGACAGCTGCAGCAGCTCTTCCAAGCACAGCCAGCCGACAAGCTCTGAGTGGCAGAACCGACTTCTCTGACATCCAGAACATCTGGTTCAGTTAAGAAGTGAAAGGAGATACTGGTGCCCCAGTGCGTTTTTATGAGGCTTGCAAAATGGTTAGGAGAGAGCTATTAGTTCAAAAAAGAAAGAAGAAAGATAGCATTATGAGGCCACTCCACAGAATTAGAGATAATTTTTATAAGTATTCCCTGAAATAAACTCTTTTTACATTTTTCAAACAAAACTCCCAGTATCTATCTGATTTAAGTCACAAACGCAAAACAAAGGTTAGCTAGCCACAGAAAAATATTCAGGTGATGAAATGCAGAGCAGAATAAAGCACAAATAGTTATCAGGAAATCAGAAGCTCGGTGAGTAGTTCACTCCCATACCCAGGCATTTCACCAGCTGTGCTCTGTGACAAAGCCGACACTGTGGCTGGTCTCCCTGAGGAGAAAGCCCTGGCAGGACCGGGCCCCTGGGCAGCAGCGCGATTGTTTTGTTCAGCTGAGCGCGTACCCAGACAGGCTGTGATCTGAGGAGGCTGCGTGAGGCTTTTCAGTAGAGAGAGCGAGCTGGAGGTGGGGGCAGTGAGCAGCCCTGAAGCCGACCATCCCGCTCCCCGTGAAATCCGACTTTAGAGACCTGGACCCTCGTCTCTCCCAAGTGACACTGCTAATCTGCACTCCCACTGGTTTCTCTGGAGGAAGCTGGTCCCCTCTGACCCCTGAAGTGTTTGGGCCAAGGTGAGAAGAGAAAGCCCCACCCTTCTCCCTGGCTGGTGCAGAAGGGGAGGAAGGCAGCTTTCTCTTCCTCCTCACTAACCTGCTGTGGAGGGTGGAGTCGGCGATGACGGGGATGTGAGAGGTGAGCTGGCCCCAGATCCTGCTAAGAGAAAACACAGAGAGACCCTCATGGGGACCAAAGGAAGACATCTGGGGCTTGGCCGGAGCCGGCACCCACCACTGTCTGAGAATCTGCACTTGGCTGAGTGTGTGAGCCTTGTGGGAAAAAGCGAGGTTGGGCAGAGAATTCAGGGACGGGACCCCTGACCACAGGCGTCCAACCCGCTTCCTTCCCCAGGCCTCGTTGCCTCCCACTGCTCCCCACAGCCTGCTTGGTTTGCAACCAACTTTGTGCAATCCAATGGCTTATGCAACTGGCTGCAGTTTCTCTTCCTGACCCAAGCCCTGCCCTTGGGTAATGAAAGACAAATGACAGTGCCACAGCAGTAGAGGTGACAGAGAAGGGCAGGACAACCTGGGGAGGCCTCTCCAAAAGAAGCGAGAGTTCCCCACCACATCCACCCAGGAATACTCTCTGGAGAAGTTCCATTTTACCAGCAGGCATATTCAATTGATTAGGATCAGCCTACTCAGTGTGTGGATTTCCCAGGCCTTTTCTTACCTGAAATTCAGTAAATACCGTGATTTACATCAAAATAATGTGCATATTCCCATACGTTGCATGCTTTTTCTGGACCTAGTAACCTTTTTATATTTCAGATATTGCCAAATTCCCAGTATCTCCTCCATTGCTCAGAAATCCCCAGAATACGTCCTCCTGGCTTGACATGGAAGTAGCCCAATGAGCAGATGGAAGCTCCCACATGAGCCCCCTCCCTCACATGGCAGTCCTATCAAGGGGTTACCAAACCTCCTGGAGGGCTGAGGCCATGCCCCTGAGAAGCCACTAGCTGTCCTGGGGCAGCCTCCCACCACCTCCCGCACACCCACAGGACGTGGGGGGCACAGCACGGACACTGAGCACAAGGAGAAATGTCCTAACGAAGCCACACCTCCCTCCAGCTGAATACCCTTCCACCATCTGCAATATCCTCTCGCCTCCCTATAAAAGGGAGAGGCGTTTCACTGAAAAAGATGGTGAAATTCAACCCATCCTGATATCATACTGCTTGTAGTGCTAACACAGATTTTAAGGGGGAGAAGGCTTGAATTTGTGATTCCAGTGGGGTCTGGAGATGATCTATACATTTCCATCAACTGCTACTTTGCTTTCCTAAACTCCCTGAGGTGGTGTCTGGGAGTCCTTGGCGTCCCATCCAGCTGCATCTGGCAAAGAGCCTTTCAGGCAGGCAGGGCCTCAGGAAGGTGGAGTACACCAAGTCAGGCTTTCTCTGCTTTATAAAGAAGTAGATGGGGCTTCCCTGGTGGCGCAGTGGTTGAGAGTCCGCCTGCCGATGCAGGGGACGCAGGTTCGTGCACCGGTCCGGGAGGATCCCACATGCCGCGGAGCGGCTGGGCCCGTGAGCTATGGCCGCTGGGCCTGCGCGTCTGGAGCCTGTGCTCCCCAACGGGAGAGGCCACAATGGTGAGAGGCCCGCAAACCACACACACACAAAAAAGATGCTGGACAGAGTGCCTGCCAGGGTGACAGGCTAGTTGGAGACATGAGTCTCAGCCTAGTGATGACAATGACTGGCCTATGTCCATCCCATCAACCATGGAGAAAACAGACCTCCAACTCTGAAATTACCAGCCGGCCACAACAGCCTCCAGCCCCTTCTTTTCTCCTAGCCTCCATCCCCAAGGAGCCTGCCTTGGTCCTCACAGGGACCTTCAGGGCCTGGAGCCTCCCCTCCTTCTCTTCCCTCCTAGCTCTTCCCTCCAGGGCCCGTCTCTGGCTTGGCTCTCCAAGCAGTGGTGCGGGCACGATTCCCACCCTCCCTCTGGAGTCTATGATCTTCTTCCATCCCAACTCTTCCAATTTCAGCTCTAACCACACTGCCTGCATTCTCTGGCTATGGCTAGACCAGCCTTCAGGTCTTGCGAACCCCTCACTTCTTCTTCTCTTGCCCCTGGCAGATGTCTTCCTCACTGACTTCCCTGAGAAGACCTGAGAAGGCATGAGCTGTGAACACCCTCAATTTCCTCCCTTCCTTCCACTTTTAAACACCTCTAACTCTTCACCTACCCCTCCTGGCTCCTGACACCAGGAAGGGATGGATGGGTTTCCTCCAAGGCTGAGACTGACAGCTGGGCTCTTGATGCTAACCTTTTGACCCTCAGCCCCCTCACTCCCCCCAACAATCACTCTCTCTTTTGCATCTTCAACTTCTCCATCTCTACTTGGTCCTTATCTTGCCTGGAAGTATATGCAGCTATCCCTCAACCTAAAAAAACCCTCCCCTTCCTTTGGCCCTCCAGGGCTAAACCAAAGCTGCCCCTGTTAGGATGAAACCTTCCCTTCTTTATGTGGAACTCTACTTCACAGACCATAAGGCAGAAGAACTAGAAGGTCCCAAGGGATCACTTGATCTGATTTCCAAAGATGGGGACATTAAGGCCCAAAGCCAGCAGGGCTGGGCAAGGGGCATCCAGGAGTGACAGCAAGGATGGCTAACTCATGACACTGCACTCTGTGCCATCTTGGCCCTCCTGGAATGTGGCTTTTTGCGATCCCCACACACTACAGAGGCCTCTCCTTGATGCAGGAGGGCATATCCTTCTGCCACGTGGGTACCAAGCAGAGGGCGGGATTTAGGGCCATTTCAGTTCCTATAGGCTCTGCTGATAAACAGGAGGCCTTGCATTGTAAGTTGGGTGGGTTTTTCTTCCGGGGCTGATGCTGCCATCAGTGAGGAGGCTGGTTACCCAGTAAGCTCTGAGGTGCCTTCTAGCACTTGAGTCCTGTAAGCCTCCGAATGCTGTGGCAATCCTTCCCTGGGGACAGAGTTCTTTTGTTCTCTGCACTGGTCACCACACTGCCCAGGAGAACCCAAGAACCCTTGACTCCTGGTCCTAACCTTTGGGACCTGGACCCCACTACAACCTATAACCAGTTACCTGAATTATTGGCCTGGCCCCACTACAACCTATAACCAGTTACCTGAATTATTGGAGTTGCTGTATTTTGCTGAATGCTCTTCACTATTTTCAACAGCAGATCGTTTTGACTTCTTTAAAAATAAAAAATAGAGGGGGAAAAGCAAAGAATAAACATACCAGAATAAAAACATTTTCCAGGCATAGTTAGACTAGCTACACACAAAGTCATATTTGGCCTCATAACTGAACACAGTGAAGAAGCCACAAGCCAAAACTAAAGGGAGAAATAAAACCAAGAATGCTGAGTTCACTCTCTCAGGCCAGTCATTCCCCGCAATTACATTAAGGCCATAATCAGCCCAGCAAGCCAGGAAGCTCTATGGTCCATTTCTCTGCTGATATTATATGGCTTTTCTTTCAGAAGCTGCAAACCAGTCATCTGGAAATGGTTTTAGCTTTCATGGAGATAAAGCACAGAATCTGTCATTAACTAAATGGGCGCCATTAACCTAGAACTTTCTTCACATCTAGTCAGGAATTCGCAAGAAAGAATTCAGAGAGACACCGGACTTACCTTTCGAGCTAAGATCTTCCTCTTTTTTCTTTCTTCTTCGGATCCATGGTGAGACTGAGCTCTCGTCAGTCTTCGATGCTGGTGGATCTTTAAGAGACCACAATTCACCACAAATGTAAGCATATCCTACACTAATGAAAATCTCTTAACATGTTTTGCCAAATCAAATCACTTGGATGAAAAATCTTTCCTTGCTCAGCCTGTCTGCCTCCAAGCTTGGGTCTGCATGTCTGGGAGAAGAGTGTGCCAGCAGATGAAGACCTTTCTCTCTCTCCGAGTTCCTTCCTGCCTTTCTCTCTCTTACGGAAAATGAGTGTGGTCCCCAGCACCTTTAGAGCATGGAGCATGTGTGCCCCACCACCACCCAGTCTGTCCTGATCATAAAGGAGGACTGCTCTTTGTGGACATGTTTGTTTCCCCCACAGGCTGAGCTCCTTGAGGGTAGGACTGCGAAGTACTCGGCTGTCTCACAGCATTGAATGTGGAGCCTGGTCCAGAGCAAGTATGCAAGAACTGTTTGTGGAACGAACACTCAGTTACAAGTAAATCACTGTGATCACCACAGCAGAGGATGGGGACACTAAAAGATCAAAAGGCAATGAGGAACTATTAGCAATTTACCTGTTTCTGTTCTTCAATTAGCCTCTTTTCTATACATTCTTTGGCAATTCTCAATGCCTCTTTTAACTTTGTGGGGATCTGAAAGAAGAGAAAGTACATAATCTATTGAGTAAAATAGCTGGAGAGTCTCTCAAGTCCCAGTGTGAATAAAAAACAGTTGCTAGTCAAGGAAGAGGACACCTGGAATGAAATCAGTTACAAGCTGTCCACTTGACTCCTATCCTGGCCACTTCTGGTATCCCCAAACACACTCACCTCATTAGCATGTTTTAGCAATAAATATATAAAACTAACACATAAATAAGCATGATGTATGTTTCAAGTATTTCAAGTTATTCTCAAGGAACCCCAAATTACCAAAACAATCCTGAAAAAGAAGATGGAAACTGGAGGCCTCACGCTCCCTGATTTCAAAATGTGTTACAAAGCTACAGAAAACAGTGTGATACTGGCAATAAAGACAGACACACAGACCAATGGAACAAACAGAGAGCCCAGAAATTAACCCTCATGCCAAAAGCACACAGTGGGAAAAGGACAGTTTCTTCAATAAATGGTGCTGGTAGAACTGGATATCTACATGCAAAAGAATGAAGCTGCACCCCTACCTTACACTGTATGCAAAAATTAACTCAAAATTGGATTAAAGACCTAAACCTAAGACCTAAAAACATAAAACTCTTAGAAGAAAACATAGGGAGAAAGCTTTGTGGTAATGGATTTGGCAATAATTTCTTGGACAGGACACCAAAAGCACAGGCAACAAAAGCCAAAATAGACAAATGCGACTGCATCAAGCTTAAATCAAGCTTAAAACTTCTGAACATCAAAGGAAACAATCAACAGAGTGAAGAGGCAACCTACGGAATAGGAGAAAATAAATGGAAATCATACATCTGTTAAGGGGTTAATATCCAGAATATATAAAGAACTCCTACAACTCAAAAACAAAAACATAAGTAATCAATTAAAAAATGGACTTGTCACCAAAAATTGATTATGCCACAATAAACCTGAAAAAATAAATAAATAAAGAGCAGAAAATCAAAGGAAAAAATGGCAAAGGACCTAAACAGACACTTCTCCAATGAAGATACACAAATGGCCAACAAACATATGGAAAGATGATCAATAACTCCAATCATGAGAGAAATGCAAACCAAAACCACAATGAGATATAACCTCACATATTAGGATGGTAACTATCAAAAAAACAGAAAATAACAAATGTTGGTGAGGATGGAAAAAATTGTCCACTAATGGTGGGAATGTAAAATGGCACAGCAGCTATGGAAAACAGTATAGAAGTTCCTCAAAAAAATCTAAAAATAGAATTACCATATGATCCAGCAATCCTACTTCTGGGTATATATCCAAAAGAACTGAAAGCAGGATATCAAAGCATGCCCCATGTTCATTGAAGCATTATTCACAATAGCCAAGGGATGGAAGAAACCCACATGTCCATCGATAGATGAATGGATAAATAAAATGTGGTATATACACACATGGGAATATTATTCAGTCTTAAAAAGGAAAGAAATACTGTCACATGCTTATAACATGGATGAACCTTGAGGACATTACACTGGGTGAGATAAGCCTGTCACAAAAGGACAAATCCTGTATGATTCCACTTATATGAGATATCTAAAAGGTAAAATGTGTTTGCCAAAGGGCTGGGGGTGGAAAAATTGGGAGTTGTACTTAAGGTGGTTCTTGAGTTTCAGTTTGCAAGATGAAAAAGTTCCAGAGATCTGTTACACGACAATGTGAATACACTTCACACCACTGAGCTGTACACTTAAAAATGGCTAAGAGGATACATTTTACATGATGTTTTTATCATAACTAAAAACAAAAATATATATAAAGCTTATTGAAACACACACAAATTCAAGTAATTATAATATTCTATAACTTCAGAGGGATTTTCTCTGTGAAAGACTTATTTCCTCCCTCCCTCCCTCCCTTCCTTTCTTTCTTAAGACCTGTTTTCTGAATTTCACAAGATTAAGTTTTTTCCTACTGGAAGATGCTATTAACAAAAGCTTAGTGTGGTTCTCAGCTTGTCATTTCTTATTAGTTTTTCAAACCATGAGGAGTTCAGGCCTAGAAAACAGACACCCAGACCACGTTCAACTTTTTGTCTCTACTATTCTTCTAAAAATTTAAGTTTAGGGAACTTCACTGGTGGTCCAGTGGTTAATCTGCCTTCCAGTACAGAGGATGCAGGTTCGATCCCTGGTCGGGGAACTACCACCCCACATGCTGCGGGGCAACTACTGAGCCCGCGTGCCTCAACTAGAGAGCCTGCGTGCCACAAACTACAGAGCCCATGCGCTCTGGAACCTGTGTGCCACAACTAGAGAGAAGCCTGCACGCCACAACGAAGAGCCTGCGCGCCACAACTAAGATCCAACGCAGGCAAAGCCAAATAAATAAATAAAATGAATATTAAAAAAATTTTTAAGTTTAAAAAAGTTTTGAGTAGGTAATACACAGTGATATGGTTCAAAAATCAGAAGGCATAAAAAGGGTATATCCACAGTAAAAAACATCCCACCTAGTCCCCCACCATGGAGGCAACCAACATCACCAGTCTCTTGTGTATCTTTCCAGAAAGAAAACAGACATACACTGGTTTTTAAGATCACAGTGTCTTTGCTGCAGGCTCTCTGGCTTGGAGGAAGAGCAAGGGCTGATGATAACCCCTGGGCTGGACTACTAGGGTTGAGGAGAGCATATTTATTTACAAGGCTGAATGCATTTCCTGAAGAGTTTCAGTAACAAAGACATGAATTTAAAAGTTTTTTTTTTTCCTACATCAGATCCAAAGAAGCTATTATTGTCAGAACTCCTCTAACTGGCAAAACAGGACAGAGGAAAGCTTCTCCCTTGCCTATAAATCTTCTGACCCCACCTTGTTTGGTGTTTTCTTTCGTTTTTTCTCCCCCCAAATGAATTTCTTCGTAAAGAGTTTTACAGGTTTTGGGGGTATAGAGAGAGGAGAAAGAGAAATACCCTTCATCTCACTACCCAAAACAATGCTAACAGTGAGCACCCAGCCCTGAACTAGGCGTTCTCAGGGATCATCTCAGTTGTCCAGTGACAACAGACAAGTTTTACTCACCAATTCTACACGAGTAAACGTAGACCCAAAGAATAGGTCCTTGCCCATATATCAGTGGCTCTCAAATGAGGGTGATTTTGCCCCCGGCCCCTCCCTAGGGGACAGTTGGCTGCATCTGGAAGCAGTTTTCACGGTCACACAGTTGTGGGGTGGAATGAGAGTACTGCTTGTATCTAGTGGGTACAGGCCAGGGGTGCCGCTCAACATCCCACAACGCACAGCAGAGCCCCGGCAACAAAGAACAGCTACCTGGTCCAAAGTGTCAAAGGTCAGGGCTGAGAAACCCTGCCTTAGATAAATGGTTGGTATCATGAAAGCAAAGCAAGGCATCAACCTGGTTTGGGGGAGTTCCAAAGCCCCTGCTCTTTTTTTTTTTTTCCTTTTTTAAAATTGGGATATAGTTGTTTTACAATGTTGGGTTAGTTTCTATTGTACAGCGAAGTGGAGTTCCCTGTGCTATACAGCAGGTTCTCATTAGCTATCTATCTTATACATATTAGTGTATACATGTCAATCCCAATCTCCTAACTCATGCCACCCCCGCTTCCCCCCTTGATGTCCATACGTTTGTTCCAAAGCCCCTGCTCTTTGCATAACACCACATAACACTGCCACTTCCCAGGATACTTCCTTCCAGTCCTTATTCTAGACAGAGGTATTTTTTTTTTACACACTGTATTTTATATCCTGTTTTTTTCCCTTAGCCCAAATAATAATCATTTTCCAGGCTACTACAATGTCTTTATAAATTTTACTTTTATTAGATAAAACATATTTAATCCAACACATGTACTTAAATTATTAAGCGATTCCCTCATTATAGGATATTTAGATTATTTGCAATTTTTCTTTATGTAAAATAAAGAAGGCTGCTGGCCATTCCCGTTCCACAAGGATTAAGCTGCAACACATTGCAATTGCCCCCCGAAGGCTCACGCTGGGGGAAATTCAGGGTGGAGAAAAACAGGAAGCATTCTGTGCTTTGGATATAAAGGACCCTAGGGAGTTAAGATGCCTATCTAAGGAAAAATTTCAATGACCCCAGATTCTTGGCATCTTTCATACATAGAAAAACACTAAAATCATTAACTTCAGATGTCTGTCTTCTGTAATTAGCAGTAATCTTTTTATGCTTGACTACATGTTTTTTTCCAGCAAAAATATATCCTGGCCCCGCCCCTGCCTCTTCATAGTTCCTTAGAGCTATCTGAGAGGCTGTCTCCCGGCTACTGTCCTCAGTAAGGTCCCCAAATAAAAACGCTCTTAAATGTGTGTTTTTCCAGTCCACACTTATAAATACTGTACCTTCTTTTTTGATTAAAAAAGCGCTAACTTTCCAAGTACACATTTCATGTCACAAACCAAGAAATGATATAATTTGCTTTACCTTAAACTGTGGCTTTTCGGAAGTAGTTAGTAGAACATCACTGAATAATCTGTAAAGAAAAGAAACAAACAAAAATATCTTTCTTAAACCAGGTGCACTACCAGAACAGGATCAAAGCAGAATGAGACATCTTTTGCCCATCAAGTCCCCCCGCAACATCCCCCGGCCC
The DNA here is from genome assembly GCF_005190385.1 of Monodon monoceros. NCBI lineage: Eukaryota > Metazoa > Chordata > Mammalia > Artiodactyla > Monodontidae > Monodon > Monodon monoceros. The sequence continues at coordinate 71,843,811 of NW_021703780.1, read as the reverse complement.
CCGGCCAATACACCATCTCGTGTTTATCAAACTCAAAGGAGTTTCCAGGCCACCCAAGGTGACCTCCAGAAACCTGCCACTCCCTACCATCTCGGAGCTCTCCCAGCCGTGTAGGGGAGCTGATTTCCCCACTGAGGGGTGACAGTCTTCTCACGCTACATAGTGAATTAATTTACGTTTTGAAAAGAAATCTGCACATTATTTATTGTATTTATATTATATTGCAAATAATATATGCAGTAGATATTTCTAAACAGAATAATTGGCTTTCCTTTTTTTTTTTTTTTGCCCCAGAGGAGGACAAAATTTATTCTAGAGCTCAATATAATAAAAACATGAGAGTAAGTAAAAAAGGAATTGTTCTGATTGGAATCCAACAAGAAAATAATTTTCTTCTAAGAAAAGTAGTGTTTCTCATGCTCTCTTAAAAAGAAATAGCAGCTCTGGGAGAATATCAATTCTCTCTTCAAAAGTGTGTTTTTTGTTTTTATAAAGGGAGCAATTTTTTTTTTTAATAAATTTATTTTATTTATTTATTTTTTGCTGTGTTGGGTCTTCATTGCTGCGCGCGGGCTTTCTCTAGTTGTGGCGAGCAGGGGCTACTCTTTGTTGAGGTGTGCAGGCTTCTCATTGCGGTGGCTTTTCTTGTTGCAGAGCACGGGCTCTAGGCTCACGGGCTTCAGTAGTTGTGGCACACGGGCTCAGTAGTTGTGGGTCGCAGGCTCTAGAGCACAGGCTCAGCAGTTGTGGCACACGGGCCTAGTTGCTCCACGGCATGAGGGATCCTCCCGGACCAGGGCTCGAACCCATGTCCCCTGCATTGGCAGGCGAATTCTCAACCACTGTGCCACCAGGGAGGCCCAAAAGTGTGTTATTAGAAACAATAGCATGAGGAATTCTGAACTGTTTTGGCTAAAACAGGTCAGAGAATTTAAATGGTTGTCTGGGCAGTGCCCAAAAGGCTCTAAGTAAGTCTTTCCCTGAACGGTCCCCCTTTTTAAAAAACAGGAACTACATCACAAGTACAAGTGACAGGGTTAACTTTTCCCCACAGCACTCCCTGGGCGGCCTGGAGGTGGAGACAGAACTCTCCCCTTCAAGGCCGAGGGTCCACTTATTTCCAGACAACACGTTTTGAACTGAACAGAGTTCACACCTCTCCAAGTGCTGTCTCAAGGCTGAAGCCCACACAGTAGAAAGACTTAAGTGAAGAAAAATTATCTGGATTCACTTTAGAACTGGAAGACTGGGAGAAAAATGTAAGAGCTTTGGAGCAGGGGGTGCGACTACAAACCCAAGTAAATTAACATGGATACAAGCTGTTCCCTAACTACAAATGCATATGTTCTAAAAGTGTGTGTGAAAATTGTTTTGTTTCCCTGACTAGATCTAGTTTTCCATGTTTACACTGTTATTAACGGTGGCTGGTTTGGGGAGGGAGGCACCAGTGTCAGTCAAGCATTAGGAAGTCACGTCCACGTGGTGGGGGCTTGGGCCGCTCTGTCCATCACAGCCTCCCCAGGGCCTAGGACGGCACCGGAGCTGGCGTAGACTTTCCCTAACACAAGGAATCTGAAGTTATCACCGCCTCCTCTGACCTCGGGCTGTATGTACCTCAAGCTGTCCCGCCTTATTTCCCCATAAAATTGTTTCCCCAATACACCTGTTTACAGAGCACTGGGTAAGTCGCAAGGCACAGAGTATAAGCTGAATCAATAGCAAGCATAGCTAACATTTAATAAGCTCTGCTTTAGTAACTGGCACTGTACTAGGAATCATTGCAATAAATGCTCCCAACAGCCCTCTGAGGTGGGGGCTATTATTGTCCCCATTTACAGATGGGGACACTCAGCTTCCAGAGGTTAGGAAACCTGCCCAAGGTCACCCAGGTAGAAGTGGTAAGGCTGGGCCCACCCCCAGGTCTGTCTAACCTCAGACACATGCTTCTTAACCACCCTGCTGCCTTTCCATGAAGAAATAGAAAACATACCTAAAGGAAAGGCCCCAAAGCACTATTTCACCCACCTCAATTGACTATTCATAACCCTGTTTAAAGGAGAATGTCTCCTGAGCTCTACACCCCAGCACAGTGCCTGGTACACGTCAGACGTTAGATATGTGTTACCCAGTGAGGAAATGAACAAACAAGCGCAGGGGAGGCCAGAGCCACGCTGCCCTCCTCCGAGAGGCCAGAACCTCCCCAGCCAGGGGCTAGTGAAGCAGCCACAGCCGTGGGCCACGCGGTGCACTGAAACAGTGTGGCCCCCCTTCAGTACCTCCCAAGCGGGAAGTCCACGTATACAACACCAACATGGACAGGGAGAGACACATGTGAAGATGACACTGATGTGAAGAGAGAGCAGTCAGGCTATGGTGCAGAGAGGTCACAAGGAAAGGTCAGGACATCATGCGGCAAGTGACCGCCAGCAAGCAGGTCATGGTGACTCTGCGGGGACGCTGTTGAGTCTCTACCAGGACCAGACGCTTGGGCTAATGGTCAACACGGTTAGGAGGGTTACAGCCAAGGTGTGGGATTGACTTACGGCATCTGTAAGAGCCGGGAGACGGTGGGCATGCCATTTTTACAGGCTTCACAAGACAGCGTAGACTCCAACACGGCCACTTGAAATGAACAGATACACATTTTAGTTGCACAGAACATGCTGGCAAATCCACTTGGTGATGAAAAGTTTGACACCGCTTTGCAACAACTGTCTGCGGGCTGATCAGGACAGTGTCAAAACTCTTCACGCGCAGACAGATGGCATACGTGCCGGGGAGGGGGATGCTGGCAACACTGACACTACTGACGCCTCAAAAGAAATGGTTCAGGAACCACATGCTGACAGAAAGCTAAATATATTCCAGAGATAACTGGAGGAGGGATTCAAGATATCATCCATAAATATGTTTGCTCTCTGAAAAGAGAAGTAAACACTACACAGAAGTAAAATTCTGAACCTGAGCGACATTTCTCTGCTTGCCTGCTTTTAGTCAAAACCATTACACGAAATGCCAACTGTTAGTATCGCACCATCCCACACCCTGGATGATGTAAACAAAAGCAGCCAGATTTTTCTACTTGCAGGTAACTGTTCAGTGTCAGCTGTTCTGTTCAAACTCAACCCAAAGAAGTCTCGGGGCCTGTTCTCTGGAACCATCTCATTTGATACAAAACTAACACTGGTGGAGGGTTGCCCCGCATGCCTGGAAGGCACAGTGGTCCAAGACCTGCCCTGCCCTCCGCTCCCTATGCTCTGGCAGTGAGTTCTGAGCTGGCTGTGGAGGGGATGAAAGGGTCCCTGGATGACTCTGCATCAGTCCCCACATCCCTTCTTCTCACAGGTGCCCACCCATCCCCGCACTCGCTTCAGCCCCCTCAGTAATGCTAGAAGAGCTCCTGGATCCTGGTGCCAGGTATCTGCATTCCTGTCTGCCTTTCCTAGCCCTCGGCTTGCCAGGCTCTCCTCTACCATGTGTCTAGCCTGTGGCTGTCCTTACAGGTCTCTCTCCAGCCTTGGTCTGACTCCTGACACCTGCCCGAGTCCACAAGACTGGCTGCAACTTTCCTGCTCCTGGCTCCTGCTTCTGTATCAGACTCAGTCTGGCCATACTTCTCTTCACATTCTCTGGCCTCCAAAATTCTAATGCATGTTATAAAATGTCCCCTGAGGTTTCAGGTAGCCTGACAAATAGACAAGCTATCTGAATTTTCAGGGAAATGCATTTAAGGAAGTCACTCAAATTACTTTTATACGAGTAAGACTTTCTGGCTGTGGAACGTAGCAACTTCCTCTGGGTCTTCCCTGGACTCTGGAAAGAGGGTGAGTAGCTCTGCACATTACGAGGGCCCAGAAGCCCCCTCCACACCCCATACTGACCCACAGCCATAGACGGTGCAGGAGGGAAGGAGTCTACAGGCACTGAGTCTGGCGGTCGTCCGTAAGTCATTTCATACAGTAAGTGGCCAAAGCAGTGGACGTCCACACTCTCCAATGTCTGCAGAAGAAAAGAGAGCAGCGGCGTATTTGGCCTTTGCTTTGGCTTTGTGAATCCCAAGCCTCCTGCCCTGGGCTTCCACTAGGAAACATGGCCCAGGGGCAACCCCACTCACAACTGGTAGTGATGACCCAATTCCAAAGACTTTTGTAAAAGCTCACAAAGCATTGCTCTGACCAAAGGTCTTGGTCCTACCCTCCACGGTATTCCAGTCACTGGTTCTATGCCCTCCTTGTCCCAGCTACCACCTCAACTAGCCTCTTGGAGAAACAGCAGTGCTGTGGGAGAACAGCGCCAACAGGCATGCCTACCCCAACTGTACCTGTCACTGCTTAGTGCATATCTCTTACAGTGGCAGATCATGCATCCTGCCATGGGGATAATTTATACCTAAATATAAACCTGCTGTTTCATGACTTTCAGCAACTTACATTGATTTTCCTGAATTGCGAGAAATAAGATCGGTAGAAGGAAGGAAGGCCCAACAAGGAATTCTCAAGGTCCAGCAGCCGGCAAGCGTCCCCTTCCAGCATCACATTGGAAGCATGAAGATGCCCATAAGGGAATCCCTTGTCATGGAGAAACTTTAGTACCTATTAAAAAATAGGTAGAGGTCACATTCCCCACCCCCCAACTCGTTCAGATACAAGACAGGTTAAACTTTGCTTTTTCAGTCAATGTATTTTGAAACAAAACCAAACTGGTCACTGGGGAGATTCCTAGAAAAAAACTAAACAAGATAGCTGTGTTATCTTGGCACCAAGATAAAGATCAACCGAAAATAACACAAAAGTTGGTACTCACACAATAAAGTTCTTAAATCAGACACTAACTTAGGAATTCCCAATAGCTAAGCTTTTGGAACTCTGTTGATCTAAATTACTGCCTTAGTCTCAAATATTTGCTTTTTGGGATAAAATATGACAATGTCACCAGTTTATAAGCCATCAGACAACTTAAACTACTTTGGATATTGCCTGAGAACTTTCCCAAAAGAGTATGGTGAGGCTGGGTGAAATTCCAATGCAACTTACACCAAAATTAAATAACTCTTACCTCTAATATTTGCCGCCCATATGTTTTTATTTGCTGAAGTTCAAGGCCTTGAATCTTCTTAGGGTTGCAGTACTTCCTTAGGAATGGGTCTTTTGGTTTTGCCTTTGGAGAGGAACAAAGAGCACATAAGAAGGCAGGAGACTGGTTGAATTCTACACACGGCCTCCCTGAACAGGCAGGACGCTAAGAGGCTGGGGGGCACCAGATGAGTCCAGCTGGCAGGATGTGGGCTCTTAAATACAGCAGTCTGCACAGTTAATAGAAAGAGGCTGACCTGGGTTCCAGCCTTTCTCTAGTCCAGTGAAGACGCCAAAGTCTTGTATACTGTTAGAATTCTTCAGTATTGCTTTTTTTTTTTTTAACATACAGAAGTGTTAACTACAGTTACCATGTTGTATACTACATCTCTAGTACTTATTTATATTACTTATCTTACAGCTGTGAGTTTATACCTTTTGACAGCCTTCTTCCACTTCCCCCTCACCACCCCCCTCCCCACCTCTGGGGAACACAAATCTGATCTCTTTTTCCATGAGTTTGTAAAGCTTCTCAGTATTTTTTTAAAATTTTTTTTACAGCTTTATTGAGATAGTTCAACATTGCTTTGTTAAGTCAAAGTCATAAACTTTAAAACGGACCTAAGAGCAGCCTACAATGTAATGGATATAATCATGTAATGTTCAACCTTCCCCATGTGGAGAAAGGAATGCTCTTTAGCCAAGTTGGGTAGTTTCTATTGCTAAGATAAAAATTAATTCCAAATAAAATTAAAATTAAATCCTCAGGGCCTAGCTTCTGGAAGCCTAGGGATCAAGTATGAATAACAGGTTCTTAAGGGACTTGAGAACTTCTTTATGACCATGAATTTGCACCACAAGTACCTTGTAGATCAGGTCCTTCAAAGTTCCTTTTTCATTAAACATTCTAATTAGCAATGCTGAGGATTCGTTAGCTGTGGCAAAGGTAACACGATAGATGTAAGGGTGCTGCCAAAACAAAAAAGAAATTCACATTTATCTGCATCAGCATCTACGCTCCTTTTAGATCCAGGATCTGGTTATGCAGAGTCAAGTACCAGCTCCATAGTTTAATTGCACATAAATGCAGAAGATTCCCGGAACACATGGCATTTTCAAGTTATTAGATGGTCAACTAGTAATTCATTTTTTAGATGAGAGAAGGAAGGTAAACTATAGTGACAAAAGGAAGTGGATAAATGATGAGCTAAGCTCTCCAAGTGAAGGTGTCTGCTTTGGTACGAGTAGTCTCACAGTTCAGACAAAAGTGTGGTGCAAGAGAGAGAAAGTCTGCATTTTTGGAACAGTGGTTTTAATATTCTGCCTCTGTAAATTGGTAAGAAATACAGCCAAATCCTAGAACAGCCAAGTGGGAGCCAGGATAAATGTGTCTTCACTCACAGCTTTGCCTAACATTCCACACTGCTGTTTAGTGACAAGCCTGGGAGTGTAACAGCCAGGAAACAAGCAACAGCAGCCTTCTTTCGGCATTATGGCCCTTTTCCAGGGCAGCTAGCATGAATCTTCCTGTCCCTCTACTGGAGTGTGCAATGGATGTCGACAAAGTGGGGTGGGGAGTAAGACAAATTGTTTACTGACTGAAAGAAAAGTCCTCACGTGACCTGGAATTTTGGTTACATGGACCAATTGGCTTCAGGTATTAGTGTCCATTAGCTCAAAGGAGTACCATGAGCATTTAAACCCTTGGGAGCTGGGCTGTGCAAGGACTTGATGAGCAGGGACTGAGTGCGTCGGGGGATGGAAGGGTGCGCCCAGGGAAATATAGTAAATTAATCATGAAGCTTCTCCTGATTATCACAGCGAAGCGACCGCTGCTGATATTTTAATGGCTTTATTAAATGTAATTCACATCCCATTATAAAGTGAGCTCAGTGGTTTTCAGTACACTCAGAACTGTGCAACTATCACACAATCTAATTTTACAACATTTTCATCACCTCAAAATGAAACCCCATGAATACAATAAAAGTCCTTGAGTCCATATTGATTTAAATAGACAAAGAAGAGAGAAGAGGAAGCTATTCCTTACAGTAGAATGCCAACTAATAAATAGAAGAGGAATGATGGAATTAGAAAATCTCTATGAATGCTAAAACTAGTGGTTTTGATAAAAACAGGCTATTTATATAGTCTCAAAAAAAATCTCCTTCAATTACTTATTAATTCTAGTTATTTATCTTACAAAAATAATTAAGGAAGGGTACAAATGTTTAGCCAAAATTGTTCACTATGGCTTTTTTTTTTTAATAAAAGCAAAAAACTAGAAGTGATCCAAATGTCTAATAGATTAGCTGAGTGAACTGAGGTAGAGCCAAGGATAATTCTAACGCAGCCAGTAACAATGATATTATACTATATTTATTAACAATAAAAGATGTTCATGGTATACCATTAACAACAACAAAAATCAGGTTTTAAAACAATATCTATATAATTTTTCAAATATAATCATATAAAATTCTAGAAAAGTAACAACTGGACATTTTGGTTCATACTTCTGGTTGGTTGGAATTATGGGCAAGTTTTATTTAATTTTGCTTATCTGTGTTTTCTGAGTTTCTGTAATTGATATGCACCGTCTATTTATTTATTTATTTACTTTTGTTTGTTTGTTTGTTTTGGCCACGCCACATGGCATGCAGGATCTGAGTTCCCCCAACCGGGGACTGAACCCATGCCCCCTGCAGCGGAAGTGCGGAGTCTTAACCACTGGACCGCCAGAGAAGTCCTGCACTATCTTCTTTTTAAAAAGCACATCCACTCAAAGAAATTTAGAATTGGGTGCTCACAGCCTGTGTGACACAACTAATCAAATTCAAAGACCACAGCATTTGTTTTTTGGCCAGGCATCACACCTCATTAAAAGCTTGGTTTTGCTAGCCTGACAAGATACTCTATCTTCAAGAATGAACTTGCCAGGACTTCCCTCGTGGCACAGTGGTTAAGAATCCCCCTGCCAATGCAGGGGACACAGGTTTGATGCCTGGTCTGGGAAGATCCCACATGCCACGGAGCAACTAAGCCCGTGCGCCACAACTACTGAGCCTGCGCTCTAGAGCCCGTGAGCTGCAACTACTGAAGCCCGTGCACCCTAGAACCTGCACGCCGCAACTACTGAGCCCATGTGCCGCAACTACTGAAGCCCTCATGCCTAGAGCCCACGGTCCGCAACAAGAGAAGCCACCACGAGAAGCCCATGCACTGCAATGAAGGGCAGACCCCACTCGCCACGACTAGAGAAAGCCCGCGTGCAGCAATGAAGACCCAACACAGCCAAAAAAAAAAAAAACTTAAAAAAAAAAAAAGAATGAACTTGCCAACCCAACTGGACAGGTCAGACTAATTGTGCTCATTCAAGGGTCCCACATCCTCATGCATAAAACAGATAAAGAACATCAACACTAACTCAATTTTCTGGCCAGATTACTCTTTTCCTTAAAAATTTCTGCATATATTTTGAAATACACTCATGACATTCTTTCCACTGAAAGCCTTCGATTAGAATCCTTCATCCAGTTTACCTAAAACTGTATCAGTTCTGTTTTCTCAGGCTGAAAACAGCTCTTTCAATTCACTGATACAAACGTCCTTACCAAGAACAAGAGGCTCAGAGAAGTGGCTGCTTTCCTATTCTGGTATTTGCTTAAAACACAAAAACTACATTTACATTACCACATGTGTCATGGATTGTCTAGAGGTCATGAATGTCATTTAAATGGCCTCTGATCTATGGGAGTAGCCCTGAGCGCTCTCAGTCTGAAATGAAATCCACTGTACCTCTCCATTCTCAAGCCTAGAGACTATTTCCGGCTCTTCTGTCCATGGTCACTCATGAGAAAACACTGTGAATCTCTCATCAGCACCAAGAATAATAGAAGGACTTGTACTCACCAAACAGGACGGCAGAAGTTTGATTAGACACTGAAAATCTTTATCTGACAGATACTTGTCAGGACCAAGGTCAGCCTGCAAACATGGGAAGAAATATCAGGGTGCTGTCTTGGTCATCAAAAGAAAAACTCCTTTTAAGTCTTTCCTTTTTTCTTTTTTTCATGTTTCTTTTCTTTTTTTTTTTGGCAGTGCCACATGGCTTGCGGGATCTTAGTTCCCCGACCAGGGATTGAGCCTGTGCCCCCTGCAATGGAAGTGTGGGAGTCCTAACCACTGGACCGCCAGGGAATTCCCGAGTCTTTCCCTTTTTTTTAATCTGTCCAAAGATCTAACTGTAAACCAAAGATGAAAACCACATTACTTCTTGCTGTCTCACTGCCTTTCTGGAGAGACAGCATATAAACATACAAATACTAGGACTTAACTATAATCTTACCTAATTCCATTAATCAAGTGTATCACTAGAACTCTCAAAGTGATAGGTAAAACAAAGTATTACCCAAGTATTTTCTTTAAAACAAACTGCCCAGCTGTCAACCCTAAAGAGGTTACAGAGAACTATTTTAAACTGTTTGCAATTTTTTCCAAATGTTTACTAGTTGATCAAATATAATCACATCGATACTACCAAATGCATAAAAAAGTGACTTAAAATGACTCTCCTTTGATGTGTGCCTAAGGAGGCCTTTACATCACTCAGGAGCACAATACAATTTTGTAATTCTCTTGTCAATATCTGCTTTCATAAACCCATCTGAAGTCCTTGAAATGAGCCTGAAGCAAAAAAAGCTATAGCTTACCCAGCTTAACACTAGCCGTTCCTTTGGCTGATTTTTAATCTTCATCAAGAAATATTTCTTCCTTATCCTCCAACCTGTCATAAAAGCAGAGATGTGTTTATAGCTACATGATTTTACACCGATATGTTTTGGTGACCAAGTAATTAATAAAAATTAATTCTGGAAATATTATTCATAGCTATATAGGCACCATTAAACAACTATCTGGTAATACTGACATGGTAAAAGCTGAACTAAAAAAAAAAAAAAGCAAAGAAATTACTCTACTCATGGAAAAGGGAAAACAGCACTTCAGTTTAGATTTAGTGAAAAAGGTAAAACAAGAATGAATGATGGTTCTGAAACTATTAGTTACTACCATCCAAATCTTCAGATGGAGCTTTAACCAAGATTCATTAAGTAATAAAAGTTAAGGACTGCATAGGCAAAAAGAAAAAGAAATCACCTGCATTTCTTATGCATTTCACCTGCATAAAAACTTTCTTGGGATACTTATAAGAAAGCATGACAAAGAACCCAGTTCTCTGATCTTTCTTAACAAAATGGGCATGCCAGTTTCTCACCTATGTCTTTCAATGGTTCCACCACCTCCCACTTTGGTTCTGATCGGAAGAACATGGAAACCTGTTGTAAGGCAATCTCTGCAAAGATATTTTAGAAACTCATTAGTCAAACATTATCAGGAAAGTGCCATACGCTTAAGATATTATTCTTGTAAATGAAATTCTTATGGTCTATGACATTCTTGAAAAACTTAATTATAAAAAAATGAACACAGACTAAATAAAATGTGGGATTCTAGATCGGATCCTGGAATAGAATAAGATCATTAATGGGAAAGCTAGTGAAATCTGAATAAAACTATAGTTAAGAGTAATGTACCAATGCTGATTCCTTAGTTTTGACAAATGCGCCATGCTTACATAAGATGTTAACATTAGGGGAAAACGGGTGAGGGGTATATGGAAACTCTGTACTATCACTGCCATTTTTTCTGTAAATCTACAACTATTCCAAAATAAAAGGTTTATTAAAGAAAAGAAAGTAATTACTAATGGAATAATTACTTATACTGGAAGATCTAAAATATGCAAACTAGTTGGCTTAACCCAAGAATTCAATATATGCACCAGACAACAACCTGAGCACAAAACTCAAAGCGTATTGTAAGCTCAGCTTGGAATAGCATTAAATGTTGCTCCAAGTGATATTTATCCCACCTTCATTCCTCATGAAATTATAGCTTTCACCAACAAAGAAGCGATTAGCCTTAAATATATACATACTGGAAATAAAAGCCAGTGTTTTAGAAAAACATCCATGTACAGCAACAATATGGTTCTATGGTGGGAAATTACCGTATGCCTGTTTACTGGAAAAAAATCCACCCTTCTCTTTGTGTTTATTTATCATGAGAACGTTTCCCCCTTCTAAGAAGACAATGAAAAGAGGAAGTTCTTTAAAGTTCACTGTATAAAGAAATTATCAGAATAACTGTGTTTTTACATTTCCTGCAAAAAGCAACATCTATAATTTGCTATTTTCCCTCAATGTAGTGAGTGAATGAAGCCACACTGGATCCCTGAAAGCAAAGAGCAATCCTGCAAATTCACTGTGGAACTGCACCTCTGCCTAGCATTAGTTACATCCCAGGCACGAGGGATTTAGCAGAAATGTTTTCCATGTGTCAAAATGACCTAGTCTGGAATTAACTATGCCGAGAGCTAGGCAAACAGTATCATTTTGATATATTTTACAGTACATTATGAATTGAAGTTTGGGGAAGAAAACAATCTTACTGACTCAATATGTAAAGTGTCAGTGTTGTCCACACAAAAGAGAACATGAGATGATAGACACAGAACAGACTCCATTTACATTTGTTTTAACTACTCCAATGTGACAAGGCATTTGGAGAGGTTCGGAGTGGCAGAAGCAGATGAATTTTTATAACTGACACTGGGAACTCTGAACCTCCTCTATAAGTAATGCGGATATAAAATGCTTTTAGTATTTCCAAAATAACTTGAACATAAACTACTTAAAAAGATATTCTTTTACGTGAAAATCATAACAACTTTGAGGAGGATTATGAAAAATAATTTTCTAAATGGGATACAATGTCATTCTCAGAGACTGTAAAGGACAATTGGTTCAAAACTAACAGTGACTCATAATTCCCCACAATATCATTATTCCACAATGTTTACTGTACGCTACTATATATTATACATTGTTTTAGGAATGGGGGAAACAGCTGTGAGCAAGTGGAATATGGTAGATTTGTTACTGGCAAATTAAGGACTAGAAAAATAGCTTTTTTTACCTTTGGGGTCAGGGAATTGTAGACAGGACATTTTCTTTCCTCTGAACTATGATTTATTGTCAGTAAATCACAGGACTACCATGCTCCTGATATTAATCCCTTCTCTCCCCAGATTCAGGTAACACACTTCAAACCTAAACATCTACTCCTCTGCTAAGAAGCCTTTATTGGGGCCCCATTTCCTTCCCAAATCAAGACCAAGCTTCTAGCTCTGGCTCTACCTTACCCTTCTGTCTCTACCCCCCACAGTGTATGAGCCTCACACTCTTTTCACTGAGATTTGCCTGCCAAGGCCCCTGAAGACTGGTCTACCTCCACCCCTTGGCATTTTCTATTCCTACCCATCTATCCTTTGAGGCTTAGCCCAAATTTGCTGCTCCCCTAGCCAGGACTCCCTCCCTTCTTCCCTCCTCTGCACACTTCGGTGCTACACGTGTCCCTCTTCTATGGGATCCTGTCTCACATTAGGGCTACTGTCTTCCACCAGACTGTGAACTCTGGCTGGAAAGAAATAACTTAACAGGGCAGAGCCCACAGCCATACGAAAACACTTCTTTCTCTCTGGGAGCACTGGCCCTTGCCTCTTGGCCTGGCTAACTTCTACTCACCCCGCAGATCTCTATGTAGGTATCACCTCTTCTGGGAAGCCCTCCTCCATCTTCAGTTCTGGATCATCTGCACCCTGACCCCCACCCTCAAGGTGCTGCCATGTTTTTAACCTGCCACAGTCTTCACCTATCAACCTCCCTGCAGAAGTGCCATGGGGTGGGCATGGGATTAGGAGACTATTCATTCCTCGGCGCTATATTCGTAGCACCTGGCACATAGTAGGTACTCAATAAATAGTTGATGAAGTAAGAACTAAGGGTTCAATACATGTTCAATGGATGTGGACACTCTCTCCCATTAGAACATGAAATCCATGAAAAGGAAGGCATTTGCCCTCCATTTCTCTAGCACTGACACATGGGAAAAGCTGCATGCTCAGTAGTTGCTGATAAACAAGCCCCAGACAGGAAATGCAGAGCGATGCCTTCAAGTCCATCCTGTGCTTCCCTCAGAGCTCAGACTTCTCAGCTCAGAACGTACCAGCTGCCCCCACTGTGTGCAGCCTTTGACGTCCTAGATCCCAGCCCCGTGGGAGGGCTAAAGGGAATAAACACTGACTCCTCCAATCCCACAGCTGGGCTCCAGATCCCCCAAACTACTACAGCATGTGATACTGCAGCGGCCTGCAAAGCGGATGTGGGCCTCCAGCCGCTCTGAAGCATCCTGCTCTTGTTCTGAATATAACCTCATCTTCCCTCCCACCCTCCCCTGCTACCCAATCCCTCTCTCACTCCCTCCTTCCCTTCATCTTGGAGTCCTCTACTATCTGACCTGTTCATAGGATTCCTGGGCTTTTAGGACTGGAAGAGAGCTTTGACACTACCTGGTCCACTGTCCCCACCCCCACCTCCTGTGTTATAGGTTGGGACCTCAAGGCCTACAGAGTGGAGATGCTGCTAATAACAAAGCTGGGACCAGGATGCAGGCATCTTGATTTCTGGTCCAAGTGACTTCTGCGTGGACATTAAAAGCTTCCTTACGGAGTCGTTTACCGGGGAAAGACGGCTACAGTGCAGTGAAGCACCTTGCTGACAAGGTGAATAAGGTGGTGTGTGTGTGCGTGCATGCATGTTTCCCAACACAAACCCCTCATGACCGGGAGACACCTGTCTTCCCTGTACAGTAGCTGGCCCTCAATTAGACTTTCTAATTCAAGTGAACACCCCAAAACCTGCCGTCAACAAAGCACCAAGGACCTACTTCCCTTCTGTGAATTTGGTCATAAGGAAAACATAAGAAAAAGAAAAAAGGGACCAGCAATCCCAAGCTGGGGACCCAGGGAGGAGAGGAGGCAGCTGCTGATGTCCTCCGAGCTCCTAGTCACCCATCCCCTGGGGAATGGGTGTTATCAACAGTTCCCCTCCAACAAAGCACCTTCAGGCTCAGTCAGAGCAATAGGCAGGAATGTGAGCATGGTGATTTCGGCCACATTTGAATGCAGAACTCAAATCCTGCTGCAGTGAAGCTGGGTGGTGAGCACAGACCATTTCGAAACTGATGAGAGGTAGAGACGTTACCCACATTAAAGGGAAACTGGCTCTGCTTAGGGAAGTGCCAGAAGTTTGAGGTGTGCAGGGAGCCACGCTGTAAGTTTTGGGAAACCTGACCAAGTCTGTCTGGCTTTTCGGGGAATGGCTCAGTTAAGATGGTGTGGAGGAGGTGGCCTGGGTTTCCCTTTCCTGAGGCTGCTGGTGAGTCAGCATAGAGGAAAGACAAGTTCTGACATTTCATGCAAAGGGGGAAATAAATCAGCACTTCTCTGAAAACAGCATCCATCCCTTACTTTTTCATCAGGACTGTGCCCTCTAAATAGCAGCAGCTTCTTGAGCATTTGAGTTCTGGCAGGAGTCTCTGACAATTTTCTTATACTCCTGCCCACATCTGCTTTGGACTCCTGACTGTCTGCCATGCTGGCAGAGGGGAAAAATCAGGACAAGAGCAGCATGTGAGAGAGGTACAATAGAAGGAAATACAGGGATCAGACAACCTTCCAGGGGTTGAGGAGCATTTCAACTGGGAAGCATTCAGACACTGGACACTTGTACAATCATACAAATGTGCAACCCTAGGTAAGGCCCTTCTTGGGGGGGCCACTCATGTATAAAACGAGAGGGTTCTCCTGGAACTCATCAATGAGTTCGGTAAAGTTGCAGGATACAAAATTAATATACAGAAGCTGGTTGCATTTCTGTATACTAACAACACACTATCAGAAAGAAAAAGTAAGAAAACAATTCCATTTACAATCACATCAAAAAGAATAAAATACCTAGGAATAAGTCCAACTAAAGAGGTAAAAGACCTGTACTTCGTAAACGCTAAGACCCTAATGAAAGAAATTGAAGAGGACACAAACAGATGGAAAGATATACCATGTTCATGGATTGGAAGAATTAGTATTGCTAAAATGACTGTACTACCCAAGGCAATCTACAGATTCAGTGCAATCCCTATCAAATACCACTGGCATTTTTCACAGAGCTAGAAGAAATAATTCTAAATTTGTATGGAAACACAAAAGATCTTGAATAGCCAAAACAATCTTGAGAAAGAAGAACAAGCTGGAAGTATCATGCTCCTAATTTCAAAGTATACTACAGAGTTACAGTAATCAGAACAGTATGGTATTGACATGCACGTGCACACATGCACATGCATATACAGAGAACAAAGGAACAGAATAAAGAACCCAGAAATGAACCCATACTTCTATAAGCAGTTAATCCACGACAAAGGAGGCCAGAATACACTATGGAGAAAAGGCAGCCTCTTCAATAAATGGTACTGGGAAAACTAGACAGCTACATGCAATAGAACCAAACTGGCTACTCTCTCACATCATATACAAAAATAAACTAAAAAATGGATTAAAGACGTAAACATAAGACCTAAAACCATAAAACTCCTAGAAGAAAACATAGGTGGTAAGCTCTTTGACACTGGTCTTAGCGATATTTTTTTGGATATGTCTCCTCAGGCAAGGGAAAAACAGAAAGCAAAAACCAACAAATGGGACCTAATCAAACTTAAAAGCTTTTGCACAGCAAAGGAAACCATGAACAAAACAAAAAGGCCATCTACTGAATGGGAGAACATATTTGCAAAAAATACAGCTGACAAGTGGTTAATATCCAAAATATACAAAGAACTCATACAACTCAACATCAAAAAACCAAACAACCCTATTAAAAAATGGGCAGAGTACTTGAATAGACATTTTTCCAAAGACAACATACAGATGGCCAACAGGCATACGAAAAGATGCTCAACACTACTAACCATCACGGAAATGCAAATCAAAACCACAATGAGTATCACCTCATACCCATCAGAAGGGCTATCATCAAAAAGACCACAAATAAAAAACAAGTGTTGGTAAAGATGTGGAGAAAAGAGAACCCTTGTGCACTGCTGGTGAGAATGTAACGTGGTGCAGCCACTATGGAAAATGATATGGAGGTTCCTCAAAAACTTAAAAGTAGAACTACCATATGATTCAGCAATTCCACTCCTGGGTATGTATCAGAAGAAAATGAAAATGAAAATTAGAAAAAAATATATGCACCCCCATGTTCATTGTGGCATTATTTACAATAGCCAAGATATGGAAGCAATCTAAGAGTCACAATGGAATATTAATCAGCCACAAAAAAGAATGAAATTTGCAACCACATGGATGGATACAGTCAATAACTATGTAATATCTTTGTATGGTGACATATCATAAGTTGACATCATCAACTTTTCATGATGATTATTTTGAAATGTATAGAAACATCAAATCACAGTGTTGTGTAACAGGAACTAACATAGTGTTGTAGGTCAATTATTCTTCAAAAACAAACAAACTCATAGAAAAAGAGATCAGATTTGTGGTTACCAGAGGTGGGGGCTAGGGGCTAGGGGGATGGGGAATTGAATGAAGGTGGCCAAAAGATACAAACTTCCACTTATAAGATAAGTAAGTACTAGGGATGTAATACACAACGTGATAAATATAATTAACAATGCTGTACATTATATATGAAATTTAACAAGAGAGTAGATCCTAAGAGTTCTCATCACAAGGAAAAAAAATTTTTCTATTTAATTTTGCATCTGTATGAGATGAGAGATGTTCACTAAACTTACTGTGATAACCATTTCACAATGTATGTAAGTCAAATCATTATGCTGTACACCTTAAACTTATACAGTGCTGTATATCAATTATATCTCAATAAAACCGGAAGGAAAACAACAACAAAAAATAACATTAAAAAATAAAACGGGAGGGTTAGTTTTGATACATCTGCTCCAAGATCCCTGCTAGCTCTGACCCCCGGCAACTCAAGGTACTTCCGGTATAAGCTCCCTGAGAACAGGAAGCACATCTTCTTCACACCTGCACCCCAACACCCAGCCCTGCACCCAGCACATGGCATAGGCAGAGCAGACAGTCAAGGTTTATGGAATGAATGGCATCATCATGTGTGCACTACACCTTGACACTTGCCCTAGGAGAACATTAGCAGACACCCTCAGGAAAAAATGTGGACAAACCAATGAAGAGGGCTGGGTTGGGACTGATTTGATAAAAGTCAATCCAGGGACTTCCCTGGTGGTGCAGTGGTTAAGAATCCACCTGCCAATGCAGGGGACACAGGTTCGAGCCCTGCTTCGGGAAGATCCCACATGCCATGGAGCAACTAGGCCTGTGCGCCACAACTATTGAGCCTGAGCTCTAGGGCCCGCGAGCCACAACTACTGAGCCCGCATGCCACAACTACTGAAGCCCACATGCCTGGAGCCCGTGCTCCGCAACAAGAGAAGCCACCGCAATGAGAAGCCCGCGCACCGCAACAAAGACCCAACTCAGCCAAAAATAAATAAATTAAAAAAAAAAAAAAAAGTCAATCCAGAAGGCCCATGATCTGATAATTCTGAGAACAAGTGAGGTAAATAAAGCATGGTGAATTGAAAGCCAAGCGAGATCTACTCTGAAAGAATGCAAGCTGTCCTGGGAGCCCCTTTTCTCCTACGTGAACCGAGAAACAAGTGGGGGAAGGATGCAAGCCTTGTAACAATTCATTGTTACTTACAGTAAATGTGAGTTTGAAATTAACTTTCCTTCACTTGATTGCATTCTAGAAACGCATTTTTCTTACAGGCACTTCCATTAGAAGATGGCAGGTACGTTCTAGGACAAGGCTTCTCAAACTTTAAATATGCATGCAAACCACATGGCAACCTTGTTAAAACCACATCCTGATCCTAGGTTTAGGCTGGGGCCTAAATCCTGCATTACTGACAAGCTCCCAGTGCTGCTGTCAGAGGACCACACTGCAAGTAGCAAGTTCTAACTGTGGTTTTCAAACTCGGTGGCAATTAGAATCTCTAGGGGAGCTTTACAAATTAGGAATCCAATCCACAGATATTCTGATTTAACTGGCATGAATGCAGCCTGGGCATCAGGATTTTTTAAAGCTCCCCAGGTGGATTATATTATGCAGAAAAGTTTGGTGCCTGACAAGTAGTCCTCTATTTCCCTCTATCTGACACAGAAATAAAAGTGTCTCCCTCCAATTACTTCAAAAGTAGCCCCTCTATCTGACGCAGAAATAAAAGTGTCTCCCTCCAATTACTTCAAAAGCAGCGTTTTGAGGACCTAAAATGTAGCCTGTAAACAATCTATTCTCTTAGCAAGGAAATCAGCTTATTAATAATACCCAGAGTTCCACTTAGACTCTAAGCATGGTTTAGTTTTAAAATACCAGTTGAATTCTAGTCACTGGTTCAGTTCTACAACAGTTTCTATTGGTCTCTTCGAGGCCACGCCAGAGTGTATTAAATATTTAATCACTCATTCTGCTGACAACGGGCTTACATTACTGATGCTAGCTTTGTGTGTGACTGGCACCCTTTCCAACTCAGGTCCCTGGCTGCCACCCTGACCCAGGGAAGGTTTGGAAGAGAACCACCTCTTCTTTAGGCTTTGCACAGAGTGGATTTCAGCAAGCAACGGGGAAGACACAGAAAGAACACTTCTGGATCACTGTTGTGTTTAAAGTAATTCCCAGGAAAACCAGGCATAGTATATACTGTAAACACAAAAACAGAGCCAAATACAAATCAAATTGAGATTACTGTATAGATTATTGTGGACTATTTACTCTCTGTTTTGTCAGGGAAGATAATAAAGACAAGACTCTGTACACAGACAATAAGTTCTCCTCCATATTTTTCTAAACAGACATCACAAACATTTTAGAACAATGTTCTTCTTATATATCTACGGTAAAAATACAATCAGGTAATTATTAGTAAATGAATAACACCCTATAACAGATGTACACATCTCCCCATTTGGAAGGAGAATTTCTCCCACGTATATTATCTCCAGCAAAGAAAAGCGCCTCTTTTGTCCCGGGACTGTAGCTGATAGATCCCTCTACTTACCAGTATAGCTTGCAGAATAGTTGTTTGGATCTAAAAACTTCTTAACCAGCTCACAATTAGACAAGATATGATTTGTGGTGATAACGTTGAGATAGTTCTGAAGACCTTTCTGCCTCTCAGCTATGAACTCACGATCCATGTTACCAATCAATTTTTTGGGAGGAAGAGGTAGACTTAGGCCTGCAATCTTTAATTAAAAAAAAAAAAGTATTATACTCATGTCATCCCCAAATAAGATACATTATCAGAATCCTGAGCCGTCATATTTCATTAGGTCTAAGGTATTTTAGGATGCATCCTAATTTGTCAAACTATAAAAATGTGAAAAACCGTAACAACTGAGAATTGATAAAATGCTTTATTCAGTGTAGCAACTTTAAAACTTAATTTTGTAATGTGGTTTTCTTTTTATCAAACATATACATGAACATAATTTCAAGAGTCAAATAGTTCTTTTTTTATTATTACTAGCAGTCCCACAGTGCTCCTACTACCCCCCCTCAACAGGTGACATTTCCATTCCCCACTCCCCAGAGAGAGCCACATTCAACTCTTTCGGCTGATCTTCTGGAATAGGGGAATGTTCACATTGTTATGTCTTGATTTTTCACTTTTAGGTATTATCTGTAAGTTTCTAATTATGGAAGATTAGGATTAAGTTCTCTTTCACAATCCTAATCTCATTCCATACACGTTCTATTACTACTCCTTCCAATATAGTGCAATATTCATATTTACATTAGGTAAATGATATTCACAACTGAGCCAAAGAGCATGCTTATTATTCCTTTCTGTCAATTAGTAGTCTTTTTAAATTTTCTATTCAACTTCAAACTCTCCGCCTAAGCCTTTTCTCAACACATTCAGATACAAAGATGTATCAATTTTATCTTCTTAAGGAGTACCTTCCAGAACCCACCAACATGCTCCAAGCAGGACTGGTGGTCCCTATACCTGCTGCAAAGCTGGCATCCTGGGACCTCCCTTCACCATCATGCTGGAGAAGTTTTTGCCCTTTCTCCTGCTGAACCCCATTTCTATATCCATACCTGCCCTTTTCTTAGATAATTCCCTGACTTTGGGTGGAGATACCCTCTGTCAGCTTCCTAAAAAGGGAGCAAGGGAGATAAGTGTTTTGAAACCTTGCATGTTAAAAAATGTTTTTATTCTACCCTCACACTTGATTGATAACGAGTCTTGATATGATATTCTAAGTTGGAAATACATTTCTTCCTCAGAATTTTTAGGAGCTACATTATTGTCTTTTAGTTTCTGGTGCTGCTGTTAAAGGTTCAAGCAGTAGATTCTTCATTCTGGTTTTTTTTCTCTCCCTGGAAGCTTTTAGGATCTTCTCTTTGACCTCGGTTTGTGAATTCCATGTGCCTTTATATGGCTCTATTTCCATTCTCTGTGCTGAGTACTCGGCCCTTTCAATCTAGAAACTAATATCCTTACATTCTTTGGTATTTTCTTGTATTAGGTCATTATTTCTTCCTCTCCATTCCCTTTGCTTTCTTTTTCTAGAACTCCTGTTTTCCAATGTTGGACTTTCTGGACTGGTCCTCTATTCTTATCTTTTTGCTCCCATTTTCCACCTATGTTAAACATTTCCTCCCTGGAATATTTCCTCTATCTTTCAGCCCTTCTAAAGAGTTTTCATTCCTACTATTATCTTTTTTACTTCTAAATACTTTTCTTTCCTTAATAGCATCCTGATGTAATGTAATGCAATTTTTAATCTGAGATTATAAAAGACAATTTTTCTAAGAACCTGTGACCTCACTCTCTTTAGCTCTTTCCTCTTAGGCTGGACAGATCTTCCCAAAAGAATCTTCCAGTCTCCTGCCTGGAGGGTCTACGCCTGACTGCCAGTATTCTGGGAGCTGAAAGGAAGAAGAGGGCTTGGCTGGGGGTAGGGGTGGGGAGTAGTCAGGTCTCCTGTTTGTTATGTAAATTTTCCAACTATGCCTGCATTCTCCAGTCCAAAGACTGTTCTACCCTCCCTAGAGAATAAACTCAGTTTTTCTACTGGAGGGAGAAGAGCAGCCGTAAGTTGCTCACATGGGGAGACTTGGTGATCTGACTGCTTAAACATACTTTCAACTCCTGATTTTAGCTTGACCTCAGCCCAGGCTGCAGGCAGCAGCTGGTGCTGTCAATTGCTAAATCTTTTGGAGGTTCTGTGGTATAAACTGGGACCCAATGGGGTTAGTCACCCTCACTGCCACCTCAGAATTCTGCCTTCCCATGTCTGCTTAATTAGTTAGCTCTCATCCATTGGATTTTCAGTTTCAAATGGTTTTGTTGTAATTTTCTCCTCTCCTATTCTATTTGTCCTTGAGGGTGTGTGTGTGTGTGTGTGTGTGTGTGTGTGTGTAAGATCAATTTACTGTTGTTTTAGAGTGGCTTCGGGAGAGAGGAAAAGTAAATGTGGGTGCTCAATCTATCATTTTCCAGATCATTTAAAACTCTGAGTCCTGGGCTTCCCTGGTGGCGCAGTGGTTAAGAATCCACCTGCCAATGCAGGGGACAAGGGTTTGATCCCTGGTCCGGGAAGATCCCACATGCCGTGGAGCAACTAAGCCCGTGCGCCACAACTACTGAGTCTGCGCTCTAGAGCCTGCGAGCCACAACTACTGAAGCCCAGGTACCTAGAGCCCGTGATCTGCCACAAGAGAAGCCACCATGATGAGAAGCTCGCGCACCGCAACGAAGAGTAGCCCCCACTCACCACAACTAGAGAAAGCCCGCACATAGGAACGAAGACCCGATGCAGCCGAAAACAAATTAATTAAATAAATTATAAAAAACAAACTTAGCATATCCCTCAATTATAAATGTAGGCCATAAACCTGGTATTATTAGCAATATCTGACTTTTGCCACTAAAAGAAATCACAGATATTTAAATATTAAATTATAGTGGCTGAAGATATCTTGAAATAAAAATAACAAACAACAAAAAAACTTTGTAAGTCCTTTTTCTTTTTTGGCCACACCGAGCGGCATGCAGGATCGTAGATCCCCAACCAGGGATCAAACCTGGGCCCCTGGCAGTGAAAGCACGGAGTCCTGACCACTGGACTGCCAGGTAATTCCCTATGAATCTATTTTTTAAACTTAAAAAAACAAAGCGTCAGATTGGTATCTTAATTTAATGAGCAAAACTGCTTTCAAAGAGCACAGCTAGTCTACACTTGTACGTAGATTAGAGCTGTCCAAGTGGCATGTGTATTGATCAAGGGGAAGGTCTAAAGAGAAGGGCATCTTGAATTCAGACAAGCATGTCATGTAAACCACCCATGTGAATGAACCTAACTTAGCCTGTTCCACTCTGTTGTATTTTTCAAACAATGCTGAAGACCTTGAACTTGATATTGGGCAAGATGAAGAGGTTGGTTGACAATTCTAAATTGCCTATTTCTCCAACATATTTATGAAAATATGTCAGAACATACTTAGAGTGAATTTTCAACCATGGCAAAATTCATTGCCAGATGACACACTTCAATTTCAGGTTGTTTTCCTCACTCATACAATTAGGCTTTACCTAACAGCAGCTCCTTTATTAGCTAAATACAAAGCATACTTATGAAGAAAGCACATCACTCAGCTAGCACACATCCAAGCCAATCGTTTTATTATTAGTTTTGTTCAGGAGCATTGAGTAATACAGGGGAATCAAAGGTAATATATTACTTAAAACATAACTGATTTCTTTTAAAAGCTCCCTTATTAAGTTGCAGGATATAATCTCATTTGTGTGTGTATGTATGTGTGTGTGTGTATAAGCCCAGGCATATAGTTATATATGCACCAAAAACGTCTAAAAGGACTCACACTACCAGCTTGAGAATAGCTACCTCTGGGAGTGGGTTGGTGAATTAATTTTTATTTCTATACTATGAAATGTTAACATTTCTCACTTACTACTTTTTTCAATTAAAAAAAAGAAAGAAAGAAAAATCCCTTTTGCTCATCAAAGTGATCATATACACAACAAGGATTTTTTTTTAAATTACTATCAGCCAATATCAGCCCATTTTCCTGCACTACCTGCCCAAGAGCAGACCCAGCTGAACCTCACACATCACTCGGAATGGACAGTCACATCTGACAACATTGGATTCAAACCCCAACAGGGCTATTTTTTTTGGGGGGGGGGTGCTATTTTTCATTCATGAATTTGATAAGCTATCTGTTTCAAACTTTGTGGCCTCCAAGCTTGAACCAATCTTGTTTTTCATGCTTCATTTCTCTTTAGGAAAATGTATTGATCTGCCCAGACATCCCATCAGCTCTTCCAAATCAACAGGTGAAACAGAGTTCTTTGCCAACAGCTGTGATTAGAGTGTCCCTGCCATGTCAGTCTGCTAGACAGATGGGAGGTGTTTTCCTGCCCTGGTTTAAGATCTCACAATAAATATTCCTAAAAGTATTAAAACTATGCTGTGTGTGTTACTTTAAAATCTTGCCTTTGAGGGACTTCCCTGGTAGTCCAGTGGTTAAGACTCCGTGCTCCCAATTCAGGGGCCCCGGGTTCGATCCCTGGTCAGGGAACTAGATCCCACGTGCCGCAACTAAGAGCCCACATGCCACAACTAAAAAGATCCCGCATGCCACAATAAAGATCCCGTATGTGGCAACTAAAAGATCCTGCATTCCGCAACGAAGATCCCATGTGCCGTGATTAAGACCCGGTGCAGCCAAATAAATTTTTTTTTTTAAGTTCACTAATAAATAAATAAATAAATAAAACTAAAATAAAATCTTGCCTTTGAAAGGAGATTAACATTCAACAGAAACTTCTCTTTCAGCTTCCTCCCAGAATTTCTCAAATGCTTACCAGTCACAGAATATAAAATTCAGAACTCCCATGACTAATTAGAAAGGAGGGAGAGAGAGTACTAGCACATAAAGTGATGAAGCCACTAAGTCAGTGATTTCCTAGACACCTCCACAGGGATGGCTTCAAGCCAATCATCCCATTTTTTATTGTTCCCTCTTCAACATACCCTATGTATTCCCTTCTTGAGTTCCTTGTATAAAGGAAAAGAGAACAAGAAGCCCAGCAGAGAAGTCCCCAAAGTTCCTTCATTCATAAAAGTTCCTCCATTCATAACATCTGCAGAGTGACAAAGCAAAGGGGGGATGACAGCCAAACTGGGGTCTGGAGCCCATAATCTGACCCATGCTAGCCTAGCAGAAGCTTCTAAATTCCATGACAAACTCTATCAGTTTCAAGAAAACTAGCTTTTTGTCTGGAGGAAAAACCTAACTCTGAATCTACTAGTCTCTCATTTCTGTTATCAGACCTTAACGATCTGTAAATTGTCTTCAACTACATTCTAGGGAGTATTCTAGGGAGTTCTAAGCTCTCAACAGACCCTAATTTGTCCCCATTTCCCCCCAGTGTTCAGTAGTCTCTCCTACGTCAACAATGGGCAGTACAACCAAATCACAAAACATTTGTGCTACAACAGACCTGAGAAGTCATCTGGTTCAGCCCCTTGGCTTCAGACAGGGAGAGTGAGGACAGAGAGAGGAAGTAACTGAGCCCAGGTCTCAGGGCTGGTAAGAGGCAGAGGCTGGGTCCCATGCCAAGTCTGAGGGTTCCCTGCCAGTTCCCATCACTGCAGTTCTTTCTTCTTTTTCTGTGTCGCATGCTATCTCCCTAGATGGTCACCAATTTGATGGTGCCTTTAAAATAAGGTGGTGATTTTTCTTCACTGTTACCACAAGATATGCTCACTATAAAAAGTTGGGAAAGTACAGCTTTTTTTCTGTTTTTCTACTTATATAGCTTGCATGTGTTTACTTGTACCGAACTTGGAAAGTACAGAACAGTATAAAGAACCAGAAATAAACATAACCCATAATCCTGCCACCTGGGGAACCCCATTGTTAACATTTTGGCATATTTCCTTCCAAGCTTTTTTCCTAAACATTTCAATGTAATTATTATATTGCATGTATAATTTTACATCCTGCTGTTTTTTTGGGTTTTTTTGCTTAGGTATGTTTCCTATTGGACTCAGACAACTCTGCATATGTGTATTATATTTCTCTTTTTTCAGCAGGAACTCATTTATCTGTCAGAAGGGTAATCAGACACTGAAATTCATGGTCACAGTTTTATTCTGTGGTTTTGGAATCTTTTTGGTCTGTTTTATGGAGGTTGTTTTGAAATTATTTTGTTGCCAAAAAGCTGTATGTGCTTTCTTCTGTTTGTTTACTTGGATCCAGAAAAACCTCCCACTGAAATGCTGTCTGGCCATATCCTGCCCAGCACAAGCCAACAGTTTCAATACATGTGGACATTTGCATTTGAAATAAGATGCACAGTGAAAGTGCCCATTTTAAAAAGGAAAATTACACTGATGCAAAAATAAAATTCTATTATATTAAAAAGGCTATAATTGAATAGTCATGGAGATTCAACTTTATATCCCCAAAGAAAGAACAAATAGGAGATAAAACCCTCCTCCCCACCCCCCATTCTTGGGGGCTAGGCCTAGGCAATTTCAATTTCAGAAGTATTTTTCCCATGATTCTTACTCAGCCATGGCTGAACAGCACTGTACAAAATCACTCCCCCTTCTGGGACTTCCCTGGTGGCGCAGTGGTTAAGAATCCACCTGCCAATGCAGGAGACATGGGTTTGAGCCCTGGTCCGGGAAGATCCCACATGCTGTGGAGCAACTAAGCCCACAAGCTACAACTACTGAGCCGATGTGCCAGAACTACTGAAGCCCACACACCTAGAGCCCACGCACCACAACAAAGAGAAGCCCCCACTTGCCACAACTAGAGAAAGCCCGTGCACAGCAACAAAGACCCAATGCAGTCAAAAATTTAAAAATTAAATAAATTTATTTTTTAAAAAATGTAGACAGACAACATGTGTGAAATGCAGGACCATATGTCAATTACAAGAAGGTCTGCAGATACTCAGGCCAGTTCTACTGGAAGGAAAATAAGGCATTCAGGCTTTCAGCAGTGTTGTAAATAATATGAAAGTCTGGACTCTACAAATGCTATTTTTCCAAAGTCTGGTCAATAAAAAATGGCCTTTTGAAGGAAATGAAGCATTACGCTGCCTCCCAGTCAGCAGTCCTCCTGACTTTTGTGGACAGGATCAGAGGTCACTCAGAATGACTGATGATGGCCAGTTCACCTCCCAGCTGGGCTGGTCGTAAGCCAAGCACTCTGGCTCAAGGGTTTATGCTACCAATCAAAGCTGAGATATGATACAAGCCCAGTGGTCTTCAATAACCCATGGCCCCTGAAGACCAATCTACCAGGTGAAGACATGGGTGGTACTGCCAGTACCTACGGTGCTAACACTTCTCTAGGACCCTTCGATCATTACCAGCACTAGCTTTGTTTCCAGCTCATCCCTCTTTGCATTATGGCCACCAAGTTACAAACATTTAAATCAAAGGGATTTAGAAATACATATTTAAGAGAAAAAAGTTACACTGAGGGACTTCCCTGGTGGCGCAGTGGTTAAGAATCTGCCTGCCAATGCAGGGGACATGGGTTCTATCCCTTGTCCAGGAAGATCCAACATGCCGTGGGGCAACCAAGCCCGTGCACCACAACTACTGAGCCCGCATGCCACAACTACTGAAGCCCGCATGCCCTAGAGCCCGTGCTCTGCAACAAGAGTAGCCACTGCAATGAGAAGCCCGCACACCACAACGAAGAGTAACCCCCGCGCACAGCAACGAAGACCCAATGCAGCCAAAAAATAAATTTAAAAAGTAAAAAAAAAAAAAAAAAAAAAAGTTACACTGAAAAAGGCTGAGTCTCTAGTTACTGCTGAGTGCTGTTGATCTGCAATGCTGACTATGCAGCCTTGTTTAAGAGAGTCTGAGAGTCCCAGCTCTCAGTGAACAACTCTAGCAACCCATTTAGTCATTCCTAACCTGCGAAAAGGAGATAACACACAGCATCCCATGATTGTGGTAAGGACGCAGTCTGGCACAAAGGTACCCAGCTGCAAGGTGATTATTATAAATGATGTTTATTCCCCAAAGTTTATTTTTAGAGTCACACATCATCTGTTTAAAGTATGAGCTTATCTCCTTTGCTAGGGAAATGTGCTAATTTCTTGTTCCTAATATTGTTGTTTCCAACCAGTTCCTAAGATACCCCAGGCAATAAATGTGTCATTGGTGTTTTAAAATAATTACCTGCAAGCTGTTGTTCAGCAAATCAAAGTCACTGTATCTCCTAACAATCTGTAAGAAATAAAAGTGGTGTTTTGATTCAGCAAAGACCATCAATTTTCATTTCCCTATTTAATATTTATTGGCATTTTAGAGCCAAGGCACTTGCATTAAGGGTAGCAGGGCTTATATACCTGGTGATTAACTTGCTTAACTCAGCAGCCCCAGAAAACAGACCAAGCAGAGCCCCTGAGTTGGCTGGGCCATGGGAAACTGGTTAATGCTAGCCAAACTCGCAAGATGCCAACAGGTAAGAAAGAATGATGTTGCATTTGTTTCCAGGGTGAATAGCCCTTTAAGTATTTTTTTTTATTAACCAGGCATCTAGAAAGATGAATTAATGATTTACAAAAAAAAAAAAAGTTTTAGTGAACATGAAATTAAAGTTAAAGCATGTGGACAGTCTTGAGGCCATTTCATCCTTGCCCTGGATAAAACTTCCCCCATTTGAGATCCAACCAGTCTAGAGATTGGACGCATCTGCAGGCAGAGAGGCCACACCGCTCTCTGATTGCCCGTTTCCCCTCTTGGCCAACAGTCCACATCCACTGTGTATGCATTCTTTCTTAGTTATGTTGATGCCATTGATTAGGCCATAGCCAAATTCCACTAGCTCTTCAGTCTCTGGGGAAGGAAGTTATTTTGCTTTCAAAAAGTTTTTTCAATCTTTATTGATGATTCTCAAATATTAGTGTGCATGAGAATTACTTGGAGATCACCTAGGAATTCAGGAATTTAAGGACGTTAAGTATCTACATTTTTGTTAAGTGTCCCCCAGGACTCTAAAGCATTGGATCTAGAAAACTACATCAAGGGTTGATTTTTCTGGTAGGACATTGCCCTTGGGCCTGTTTGACAAATATACATCAGAAAGTTAAACATGAGGGCATCCCTGATAAGTGCAAAGGAGCAAAAGGTAGTACAATAGTTAACCACAGAGAATGTGCAAATTCCAACCCTGTTCTGTCAGGGATATAAGCGTGACCTTGGACCAGTTACTTACCTTTTGAATATAAAATGGGGCTAATACTATCACACAGAACTGGCTTTAAAGGGCTAAGTGAATTAATGTGCCTAACAATAAATGCTCAACTGATGTTAAATATTATAATTAGTCCAACAAAAAGCAGTTTGAATTTTCAGGCAAAGAAAAGACCAAGTATGGGTCACTGAGGTCAAAGACTGCTTAAGGTGAGAGGTAAGTTTCAACCTGGG
This sequence comes from Monodon monoceros, assembly GCF_005190385.1. Lineage (NCBI taxonomy): Eukaryota > Metazoa > Chordata > Mammalia > Artiodactyla > Monodontidae > Monodon > Monodon monoceros. The sequence goes on along the minus strand of NW_021703780.1, from coordinate 71,815,206 downwards.
CTATGAAGGACAAGGTAAGAGTTTTGGAAGGCAGGAGGGTCATTATAATTACTAAAGCAGGAAATAAATGGTCCCTGTACAGAATTCAGCCACCCTCTGCAAGTCAGCTGGCATGGGAAGCACCTCTAGATGTATATAGTAAGTTCTGCCTCTCTGAGGCCACCTGTGAGGAAAGCAGGCCCTGGGGCTGTAAGCAGATCCTTACCTATGGTCAGTGTGGGAACTAGCACTAGAAATTGTCCATGACTGGACTTGGGAGTCCATGAAATGCACAATGTCCAGGGCACTGTCTCACCCTTCTACCTGGTGGACTGAACGTTAACCTGCCTCACCCAAGCCATGGCTTCAGGTGAGGAGGTTTGAAGTACTAGGAACAAAACAGGTACTTTGCCTAGCCCACTTACTCTGTGTCCACCTGGAGAACAAATTCCTACTCTCTGTAGTAACATACACGAATTAAACCGAACAACTGGGAACATAAAAGCCTTTTATAATACATGTGTTAGAGCTAAACGTTTATATCTAAAAGACATATGATTAATATAGTTTTTCCAGATTTTTAGATGCCCCAAGTCAGAATTTTGTTTAAACATTTTTCTAATGACAAAAAAAAAAAAAAAGCTTACCTGCCAGCTATTTTCTACAGAAATTCCTCTTTGTACCCGAATGATATATTCCTAAAAAAGAAGGGGAAAAGAGCCTCAATTACAAAACACCCAAATCATGCAGCTATATGGATGGACCTAGAAATTACCATACTAAGTGAAGTAGGTCGGACAGAGAAAAATATATATCATAAGATATCACTTATATGTGGAATCTAAAAAAAAAAAAAGATACAAATGAACTTATTTACAAAACAGAAACAGACTCACAGATATAGAAAATAAACTTATGGTTACAGACTCACAGATATAGAAAATAAACTTATGGTTACCAAAGGGGAAAGTGGGGGCCGGGGGGGGAGGGATAAATTAGGAGTTTGGGATTAAAATATACACATTACTATATATAAAACAGATAACTAACAAGGACCTACTGTATAGCACAGGGAACTCTACTCAATATCTTGTAATAACCTATAATGGAAAATAATCTAAAAAAGAATACATATCTGAATCACTCTGCTGTACACCTGAAATTAATACAACATTGTAAATCAACTATATTTTAATAAAAACAAATTTTTAATAAGAAACAAAACAGAACAAAAAAACACCCCAATCAGAGGATCAAAAATATTAAGTGAAAGCATCAGATAAAGTAGACTTCAGAGCAAAGACTACTAGAAACAGAGAGGGACATAAAGATACAAGGGTAATCTCACAGCAAGACATAACAATCTTAAATGTGCGTGCACCAAATACCAGAGCTGCAAAATATGTGAAGCAAAAACTGATAGAACTGGAAGAAGAAATAGATGAATCCATGATTACAGCTGGAGACGTCAACACCCCTCTCTCAGCAATTGATAGAACAACTGAAGAGAAAACCAGTAAGGATACAGACAAATTCAGCAATACCATTATTGATGAAAAATTAATCAGTAAGATTCATAATGTTACTGAATATTAATTAATAATTAATAACCAATTAATCTAAGAAAGAAATGAAAACTTTTATTCGAGCCAACCTGGGGACTATAACCCAGGAGACAGTCTTTCAGAAAGCTCTGAGGACTGTTCCGCCTGTTAGAGGTCAAAGCACAGTTATATAAGTTTTTAAGACAAACAGGTTATACATCAAATGACATATCAACAGTTTACACAATCCAGATCTGCACGTACAAAGCAAGTCGTGGGTCATGGTGACCCTTTACGAGATTAAGAAGGAATGTTATCTCCTAAGGAGGTCTAGTTAATGCAGCCACACAATACATACTAAAGGGGAGGGAGGAAGCCTAAATGGAAGCCTTTTCCTGAGAAAAATTTTATGTTCGAATTTTTCTTGTCTTGCCATAAAATATGAATTTTATTTCATTACCATCAACCAACAGATTGATCAGCATTTATAGAACACTATCCAACAATAGCACTCCATCCAATAACATTCTGCTATTCAAGAGGATATACAAATCGCATATAAGCACAGGAAAAGATATTCAACATTACTAGTCATCAAGCAAATGTAAATTAAGACCACAGTGAGATATCACTATATCCCTATGAGAATGGCTGAAACAAAAAATAACGATAACACCAAATGCTGGCTAGGATAACAGAGAAACTGGATCACTCATAAATTAATGGTGGGAACTTTAAACGGTACAGACACTCTGGAACACAGTTTGGCAGTTCCTTAAAAAACTAAAACATGCAACTATCATATGACCCAGCAACTGCACTCCTGGACATTTATTCCAGAAAAACAAAACCTTATGTCCATAAAACACCTCACACATGAAAGTTCACAGCAGCTTTATTGGTAACAGCCCAAAAGTAGAAACAAGCCAGATGTCCTTAAGCAGGCAAATGGTTAAACTTTGCTACATCCACACCAGGGAATACGACTCAGCAACAGAAAGGAATAAACTATTGATACATGCAACAAATTGGATGAACCTCCAGAGAATTATGCTGAGTGAAAAAGCCAATACCAAAAGATTGTAAACTACATGTCTCCATTTCTACAACATTCATGAAATGACAAAATTATAGATATGGAGAACAGCCTAGTGGTTGCCAAGAGTTAAGACTGGGGTAGGAGGGTGTGTGTGGAAGGGAAACTAGTGTGGCTATAGAAGGGCAAATGAAGTGCTATGGTTTGAAGGTCTCTGTCCCCCCAAAATTCATGTGCTGAAATACTAACCCCCAAAGATGATGGTATTAGGGGGTGGGACCTTTGGGAGGTACTTAGGTCATGACAGTGAAGCCCTCATGAACAGGATTGGTGCCTTATAAAAGAGGCTTCAGAGGGGCCCTTGCCTCTTCCACCATGTGAGGATAGTCTGAAACGGTGCTACTAGCTATGAACCCGGAGGAGGACCATCACCAGAAGGCAACCATGCTGGCACCTTGGTCTTGGACTTCCGGCCTCTAGAACTATGAGAAATAAATATCTGTTGTGTATAGGCCACTCGGTTTATGGCATTTTGTTATAGCAGCCTGAATGGACTAAGACATGAGGGATGTCTGAACCAACAGAAATGTTCTTGATTATGTATCTTGATTACATCAAAGTTAATGTCTTGGTCGTGATATTGTACCAAGTTTTGCAAGATACTACCAATGAAAAAACTGGATGATGAATATATGGGATCTCTCTGCAATGCTTTTTTTTTTTTTTTTTTTGCGGTACGCGGGACTCTCACTGTTGTGGCCTCTCCCGTTGCAGAGCACAGGCTCAGCGGCCATGGCTCACAGGCCCAGCCGCTCTGCGGCATGTGGGATCTTCCCAGACCGAGGCACGAACCCATGTCCCCTGCATGGGCAGGCGGACTCTCAACCACTGCACCACCAGGGAAGCCCTGCAATGCTTTTTATAACTGTATGAGAATCTACAATTATCTCAAATAAAAAATTTTAACCTTAGGCATTCAAAACTACTATGGTAGAGTCAGAAGACTAAGATCCACGATTTTTACCACTCAAAGTTTGCATTTTATATGCATAGTCAACTAGAAAAGGCCATGGTTAAGAAAACAAGTAAAAAGGTAGAATAGATAAGCAGTGATGGCATTTTCCAAAGAAACCAAATCTAGTGACCCCCAAAGCTGCCTGAGCATTGAAATCTTCCTGCTCCTGGGGAGGGAAGACAAGAGAGGGTGTTAAAAATACACATTCACAGGCCTTGCACCAGACTTGCTGAATGAGAATCCCTAGGATAGAAACTGGGAATTAGAAGTTTTAATAGCCTCCCCAGGTAATTCTTACTAATCAAATAAGAAGGAAACAGAGACCTAGTCCAGCATTCTGCTTATACACACAGGGAGTTATGATGAAGGTACAGATGAAATCATATAAAAAACATTAACTTTTTTCCTCAAATGCTCAGAATTCTTTTAACATCTTTGGATGGTATGATTCAGGTATTACTCATAGTCACTACTCAACAAGTGCTTATCAACACAGTACTCAACAAATCCTTTCTACTGAATTAATTCTGATTTAAATAGGTTATTTAGAAAATAAAGCCAAATAAGCATTGTTAACTTGGTAACTGAATTTTAAAATAGATCTTATTTTCACTACCATTCATTTCCATTTTGTTTATTATTTATTTATTCTTAATAAATTTATTTACTTATTTTTATTTTTGGCTGTGTTGGGTCTTCGTTGCTGCGCTCTGGCTCTAGGCACACGGGCTTCAGTAGTTGTGGCACGTGGGCTCAGTAATTGCGGCTCATGGTCTCTAGAGCGCAGGCTCAGTAGCTGTGGCGCACGGGCTTAGTTGCTCCGCCGCATGAGGGATCTTCCCAGGCCAGGGCTCGAACCCGTTTCCCTTGCATTGGCAGGCAGATTCTTAACCACTGCACCATCAGGGAAGCGCCCTCCATTCTGTTTAGTTTGCAAAGGTTGATAAAGTCCACATACGCAGGAATTTCTCCTGCTCTGGACTATGTTAAGAACGGTACATTCAACAATATCCACTCAATTTACGAGTGAATCAACTACGTACCTGGCACCCTGCTTAGCTGGTTACATGTGGGGTTATAAAATAAATATTTCAAAATTAACTTGTGTACTACGGCAAATCTCTTAAGCAATATGCCAGTGCAATTATTTCTGAATACACAGAGATAAAACACTAGAAATATCTGACATTCTTGTATTTGGGGATCAGTCTATTAGCTTTAAAATTTTCTTTTTTTCTCAGGGTTGTCTTACTGGCAAATTGTCTGGGCTTATAATAGAGCTAAAATCAGCACATATAATTGAGTACTTCCAAACAACTACACATAGACAAGCTGATGTCTAAGTCCGGGAGGAACTGTTACTTCTCAAAAATCACTTCAAGCATCCATTGCTTCACTATGATTTATAAGAGGAATAATATTAATTTTAAAAATTTCAGTTCAATGTTGAGCACTTGGTAGGTGCTAACACTGCTGTCCTGCTTTATATACTTTGGGTTTAAAGCTTAGACCTGTGTTTTACAAAGATGTTGCAGCCAATTGTAAACATCAATTAAGCACCTATCATGTTCCAATCCCTGTGTTTTGTTCATGCTGGGGGTATAATTCTAAACAGGAAAGGTACAGTCTGACTCCATTCCTTCCCTCTGTATATGCACAGTTTACGGAGTTGGGTTTTTTTTTTAACTTGGCTATAATATGGCACACAATAATGTTGGGGAAAAGCATTTGGCAAGAGGGAAGCAGTAACTACAAGACGGTGCCTGGGTCCTGATGTCAGACTACGATATCCCAAACTGACATCCTAATTAATGTTTCTGCCGAGACACTCTTTATGTTTATATCAGTGTTTCTACAAAGAGGGTGGTTCTGCCCCAGAGGAGACCTGGCAATGTCTGGAGACATCTTTGGTTGTCACAGGATGAGGGAGTGCTATGGGCATCTGACAGCTAGAGGTCAGAGATGCTGATAAACACCTACGATGCACAGGACAGCCTTACAAGGAAGGACTACCTGGCCCCAAACGTCAACAGTGCTGAGGTTGAGAAACCCAGTTCCAGGTGCATCGAGTAAAACAGGTCGTTCCAGTCTATGGAGGCTGGGGATGCAGGGTGGTGGAGGGGTTACTTCTGCCATCATCTGCCCCCGCTGCAGCTTACTGGTACTCCACACACCACACCGTTGAGGATATGTGCACTCCCACCTAGAGGGCTCGCTTAATTACTGGTAGCCTCAAAAACCCCATCGTGTTTCTTCTGTAAAGACACACTAAGACACGTTAAGGCTCCAGTGTTGCCCTCAGGTCCCATCTGCCGTGTGGTTGCAGATACAGAAAGACAATGGGAAATAGGTACGGTGATTTTGCTCAGAAATACTTTCATTCCACTTGAATGGAGCAAGTTCATCTGTAACTACAAAACATTTTAATTTTTTTCGTTTGCTTGGTACCACCACCCAGCCTGACCAAAAGGAAATACTTTCACCTCAAATCTCCAATTTGTCAACTAAACATAGTACAGCTGTTCTACTGCTTGCAACCAGGCTGAAGCAGTGATTAAAGCAGAGAGAGGAGTGTCCTGGGGACCAGTAGAAACGCGACATTTGAAGTCAGGCTTCCACCTCCAGAGTCGGAGTCACCAGCCCAGAATCCTCCGGTGAATCATTCCCATCTTTGCCACCCTCTCTTGTGTGGAACAGAACCTGCAGTCTATGTAAGAGACAATCAACCACCAGGCACAGAAGGGAGAGCTAAGAGCCCTGTAGGGTGGCTCTGCGTCACACAGACCTATGCCGGCTGCCCATCCCTGCCATCTGCTGCCACGCGCCCAAAGGGACTTCTTCCCGCTCCTCTTCACGACACCACACCCTTATCTTGGCGGAGCAGGGTGGGCATTTCGGCAAGTCAGGGTGGTTGGGACCGAAGTTGTTCAAAGTGGAAAGGCACTGGGACCACGTGATTTCTGACTTAAGTAAAGGAAGAGAAGAGAGAATTAGTGTAAAATAAGCACTGATCTTGTGCCAGGAACTTTCCTAGGCCCATTAACACTTCTCATCCAATCCTCACAGCTGCCTGGAGGGTAGATCTCAGCAAAATTAAGTGAGCTGTCCAGGGTTGCACAGCTAGGAAGCAGCTGACTGGGAACCGGAACCCCAGTCACTGATTCCTAGGACCCTCCAACCTGCCAGACATGGCTGGCAACCCCCAGGGACCTGGGGACGCCCTGAGCCTGGCTCTTTCTGCAGCCCTGAAAGATGGGGGTCCTCACCAGTCTGGGGAACTCGGGTGAACTCATCCTGAGGGTGCAGGGGTAGGGAATGTCATTCCCACAACTGTTGATTAATGCTTCCAGTGCAGGCCATTTCCCCAGTAAGCATCCTCACTGACATTTTGTATCTCCCGAGTTTCTGAAGAGATACTTAAGATTTCACTGCACTGTAGCTGGCAGGCATTCAAAGATGCCTCAGTGTGATGAGATTTTAGAAAAACTAGGGAGGAAAACTTATTTTGAATCGTTCTGGCCCCAAATTACTTTAGTGAGGGTACAAACACAGACCACTTGGAAAGAAATGTGTAAAAGAAGCTAAAGCCAAAACTTAAGCCAACCTCCAAACCCACCTAACCCACGGCATTCTTCTCTCTTCCCTTTTGGCACAGCTATCAGATTTACTGAGACTCAGAGTACAGAGAGACGGGGCAGCTGTCTGGAGGTATTTTTACCTGTCAGCGTTCCCACATCTCTACCTATAAAGCAGAGGGTTTCAACCCTCCTACATTCTAGAATTACCCAGAGAACTTAAAAAAAAACACACACACACAAAAAAAACCAACAACCATGCTTTGACCCTACCTGCCAGAGATTCTGATTTAACTTGTCTGGGCTGAGGCACAGGCATTAGTAGGTCTTAAAAGTTCCCCAGGTGATTCTAATGTGCTGCCAGAGGCAAGAATCACAGTTCTAAAACCTCTTCAACAGGAAGCAGCTTCACACTACAAAAAGAAACACCCTGTCCTGAGAGGAAGGAAACCAGTGAACCAAGCACCCACCACAACTCACAGCATCCTCTCCGCCTACCCTCAGCCCTCCTGGCCTCTTCGGCAGGCACTCTCCTTTCTTCTTCGGTGTAGGAGGTACCTAACCTGAGCCCTCTAGGGTTTCCCGAATGGTCCTACGGCGGTGGCCCCACTCACAAGATCCACCAACGTCACCTTCAGGTGAACAAGGAAGAACAATAACTCTCATTTGCAGCCAGGGAGGGGCACTGAGTCTCTGAAAGCATAAATGCCTTGACTGGAGAGCAGTGGCTCTGGGATAGGAGGCCAGATCTGTGCGTCTCCAGCGCCCACGAACCACACCACTCCCAGTTCACTGCCAGACCCGCGTCCTCCCGGCACTTTCCCTTCACAGGGAGGCCCGCAGAGAAGGCTGAGCACAAGTGACCTTGCTAGACACCCAACATTATGCTACTTCCCCACGCAGGAACCTTCTAAGGCTCCCACTGGCCACGGGATAAAACCCAAACTCCTTAGCCTAGCTTCCATGCTCTTCCATCGCCTGCCTGAACTGTCCTAACCCTTTCTTTCTGCTTAATCCCTCCTCTACCCAGTCAGACCCTGCGTATCCTCAACACCCCTCACTCACTCCTCTCCCTTTGCTTTTCTGCCTAATCAAAACCTGGGAAGGTCAGCTTTTTAACCATGTTACGGCTATCTTTGTCCCGTGTCTGCCTATGTTTGAGGGGTGGGGTGGGGGCCAGGTTTCCTCTCCAACTGAACTAAGTTCTTCAAGGGCTAGAACACACGTTTCTTCATATTCCAAATAGCACCCAGCACAAGGTCAAGCCAACGGGCTGAAGTGCAGCGAATGGTTGGTGATGGGTATTTGTTAACTGACCGCCTGCACCTTCGGGAAGGAGGCAGCATGTTGCTATCTTCATGTGCACCTATATGCAGGTAAAGTCTAACAGCACTCTCCGGAAAATCCCCACGGGTCTCCCACGCCCTCAGATTTTATAAAATCAATATTCAAACCTATGGTATCACACGACACAAGAGCTGCGGCCTCTGGGCCAGTGGGTGGCACCACCCTGCTGGACAGCAAGCTTTCTGAGGAAATTCTCATGGTTGCAGGACTTCTGCTCAGCCCACTGGCCACCTGCCTGGCTGCTTACAATCCTTAATGTTCCACTTAGAATTAATGATTACTCCTTGCTCTGCTGAATATTCATTACTTATCGTTGTTTCATCCGCAGATTTTCAGGGATGGAACGTGCCTTTGCTTTAATTGCTGTGCAAGTCAATAATGTACAAAACCTGCCCCCAAACGAATGAAAGTGTTAAGGGTTTTAAAAGGCATCTGAAGAATCACCACTATCTTAACCTGAGTTTTGGCAACTCAGGTTAAGTTTTTTATTTATTTATTTATTTTTATTTTTGGCTGTGTTGGGTCTTCATTTCTGTGCGAGGGCTTTCTCCAGTTGCGGCAAGCAGGGGCCACTCTTCATCGCGGTGCGCAGCCTCTCTTGTTGCGGAGCGCAGGCTCCAGACGCGCAGGCTCAGTAGTTGTGGCTCACGGGCCTAGTTGCTCCGCAGCATGTGGGATCCTCCCAGACCAGGGCTCAAACCCATGTCCCCTGCATCGGCAGGCAGATTCTCAACCACTGCGCCACCAGGGAAGCCCTCAGGTTAAGTTTTGAGTGAAGCCAAGTGTATCTCCTTTTCAACCAAAACTGACTGAATCACAGAACCCTGTGCTTTAACTTTATGCAAAACAAATTCTCCAGTTTCCACTCTGCGTTCACAGAAGGGGCAAGGAACACATCACAAACATGCTCTGATCCCTGCAGTGAGATTCAGTGGCTGTATTGCGCATGCCTCCTTCTTCAGGCCTTTTGAAGTCCACACTCTCCTCTGTGGGACGGTCTCCTGCCCTGCCAGGGGAGCTGGCCTCCACGCTGACTTCAAAGACAGCCAATGTTCCAGCCAGAAGAAATACTGCAAAGCGGCACTCCAAAATCCTTTGACCTGAGACACGACTACGGAATGCATGCGGCATTTTAAACAGCAGTTTCTGTAGCATTCTATAGTACAGAGACCCCTAAATGATGCCAAAGCAATTACATAATTTGCTAAGATGGGAACCCATGAATTCCATCTTACGTCAAAGCAAAGAAAATAAACCCTGGAAAATCTGAGGCTCAATTAAATAGTAATTAAAAATGAAATACAACCTTCGCTTGTTCAATAATCCTCACATGTCTTGAGCCGACGCCCTGAAAGGGCAGAAACAGAGGCAGTGAACATAATCTCAGAGAACCACACCCGACATATTTAACTGGCTAGAAAAGACAAATACACAAACTCTCATCTGGCCGGCAATCAGGATTCTTATGTGGGTTCTGGTATCTAAGGCGGCCAACTCCTCACCCTCACGCCCTGAGCTGGTTCCAACCTAAGTACCTGCCGGGACTGAAGTGCTCCTCTTCCTTGGGCTAATTCTCTATCTACCCCCGTTCGCCGCTGCCCGGGGACAGGCCACCCAGAGTCCTTTTGGAGCCCGCAGCAGGAGCTGGCCACTATGTGGAGATCGGCTACGATGTGTGCCCCTTCCCCGCGTCGCAACCACAAGGCCCCAGGGAAAGGGCAACGGCTCTCTGCCACTTACTGGTTTTGTGGCCTAATTCCTCTGAGCCTCAGTTTACTCATCTGCAGAACCGTACCATTCCAGCAGGGCTGTGGCGAGCGTTAGGCAGGGTCGTGTACTCAAACCTTCCGGCACAAAGGCTAGCTTTGTAACTTAGTTTTCTTTTCTGCCAAGAAGATAGGGAAGGCAAGGTGTCTGCAGGTGAATCAGCGCACACGAGACAGCAGCAGCACCAAGAGCACCGAGGAGAAAGAAGCAGCAGCCGTTTTCTCTGAACATGGGAAACAATGTCATCAGTCTCTGATTGCTAACAAGGAGTACCATCCTTCCAGCCTCTATCGTCCCAGCTTCTACGCCCAGTTTTAAAGGGGGCTAATTAAAAAGCCTCTCCCGCTAAGATAACTTGGATATCAGCAATGAGAGGATTGGACAAGCTATTTATGGTTTATCTACATAGTGGAAGAATACACAAGCCTTTAAAAGGATGTATTGGGACCTCCCTGGAGGTCCAATGGTTAAGACTTCACCTTCCAGTGCAGGGGATGAGGGTGCAAATCCTGACTGGGGAGCTAAGATCCCACATGCCTCGTGATTCCCGCGACCAAAAAACCAAAACAAAAGCAATATTGTAACAAATTCAATAAAGACTTTAAAGGGACTTCCCTGGTGGCGCAGTGGATGAGACTCCACGCTCCCAATGCCCAGGGTTCGATCCCTGGTCAGGCAGCTGGATCCCACATGCATGCTGGGGCTGGGGGTTTGCATGCCACAACTAAGGAGGCAGCCTGCCATAACTAAGACCCGGAGCAGCCAAATAAATAAATAAATCTTAAAAAAAAAAATGGTCCACATCAAAAAAAAAATCTTAAAAAATAAAGGATGTATTAAAATGATTTTTCAATACTTGGGAAAAGGTATATATTATAATGTTAACTATTAAAAAAGGATTAAAAATTCTGTGATAACATTGATAGGAAGAGGGAACTACACCAAATGTTAACAGTTGTTGTCTCCGGAAGTGAAATTATATGTGATTTAAATTCTCTTAGCTATTGTTTTCTATTTTTCACTTTACCCTCAATGAGCATATATTACATTTGCAATCAGGAAAAACAATTTTTTAAGAAGTTCCTTGGTTTGTCACACATGTAGTTTAAAACATGCTACTTTAAAATAAGGAATCCCCAGACTTCCCTAGTGGCGCAGTGATTAAGAATCCGCCTGCCAATACAGGGAACACAGGTTCGAGCCCTGGTCTGGGAAGATCCCACATGCCGCAGAGCAACTAAGCCCGTGTGCCACAACTACTGAGCCTGCATGCCACAACTACTGAGGCCTGCGCGCCTAGAGCCCGTGCTCCACAACAAGAGAAGCCACCGCAATGAGCAGCCAGCGCACCGCAATGAAGAGTAGCCCCGCTCACCGCCACTAGAGAAAGCCTGCACACAGCAACAAAGACCCAACACAGCCAAAAATAAATAAATAAATAAAATTTTAATAAATAAAATAAGGAATCCTGAGTGATAAGGATTGAAATTATCTGAGCTTAGATAAGAGCATAGGATGTTAATGATAAATGCAACCTAGCATCTTTTTTCCTTTGGCAAGGGATCTTTTGGTCATTTTACAACTCATCAGCACTTTTACTGTGCTGGGAAGACTGGAAAAACAGAAGATGAAAGTCAAATAAATGAACTCTTCTACTTGTATCAGGGATGCTAAAACATTTCGTGGGAAAAAAGCTTGAAACTATAAGTTGAAGTCAAGCTAGGGGAGTCCCTACTGGTTTCAATAATTTATAGTAGAACTGGCCACCATCTCTAAGGATAATGGAGAGCTGACTACACATAAATCTACTCTACCTGGCCTAAAAATGTCACTGTGCTCTTTCCTGAGACACGAGTTCCAGTTCATAACTAACCACATACATGACTATTCACACCATGCTGCTATCTATCTCTTCAGAGCTGAAGGTAATAATTGCTGTTTATGGAGCACTTACCCTACGCCTTCTGTTCCTCAGCTTATTCCATCTTCCAGCAATGTGTGGAGGTAGATATCACTATTCCTCTTTTATAAGAATCCCAAGGCTCAGAGAGGGTAGATGCCCTGAACAAGGACACTTAGCTAGTAAGTGCTGAGAACAGACTCCACCCCAAGCCTGACTGACCCAGGGGCAGAGCAGTTCCTCGGTTCTATGGCCTTGGGCAGAAGCTTTCTCACCATCTACCCTCTCATTCTGAGGAACTGAGGTTGGCTGAACAGGCAGAACCAGTCCATCAAGTCAGGAAGAGGCTGGGAGAGAGTGGAGGCAAAGTAAGGAGAACCCGGGCCTGGGTGATCTGAGTTAATATGGGGCTCGCACAGCGCCTCCCAGCCCAGTCTCCTGACTTCAGTGCGCTGCACCTTGCAACCTAACCTCCTACTACATGTACACAGACTGTTGTCTACGTACATCTGGGCTGGATGTTACCTGGGCACTGCACAGAGACTGTGTACAAGTAAGAAAACTATTTTAAACAAGCCCCACTATGAACACTAGGCAGGTTCTGAAGAAGCAGAAAGAAGCATTTTTATATGAACATGCCTAAAGTGGACACAGATTTACAGAGTACTCAGCCATCTGAATGGCAGTTGCACCAAACTAGAACAGGGTCTTTGACTAGGCCGTGCTGTTTCTACACTACGCTCCTATTAACCTCTAACAACAGCTGCACAATGAACAGTGAACCTCCTTCCTGTGCTTTACTGTTAAAAACCACGGCGGTTCTGGATCTCAATGGTCACAAAGCCCCACTGGATGCAGACCGAAAGGTTCTACTCTCTAGCTCAGCCTTCCCCAATCAGGTCAACGGTTTGAAGAAAATAATGACCTAAGGTTGTGAGGTCCAATATGGCAGCCACTATGCACATGTGGCCTGTGTGACTTAGGAACTGAATTTTAAATTTTATCAAATTTAAGTAGTCCAGTGGCTACAGTACCATTATACACTACTTATTTGCAGATATAAACAGATATTTATGAAAATGTAAGCATACTAAGCATAGTGTTAAATCTTGCTTTTTCCCCATTTAATATAACGTGAATTTTTTCCATTTTAGTAACTGTGCCTCTGGACATTTTTAATGTCTACATCTGTGCTGTCCAGTATAGCAGCCACAAGCAGTGTGTGGCTACTGAGCACCTGAAATGAGGCTAATCCTGGAAAATACACACCAGATTTCAAAAGCTTCATATGACCAAGAGAATGTAAAATGCATTAATAATTTTTATATTGATTACATATAATCAATGACAGTATTTCAGATACAGTGGGTTAAGTAGGCTATATTATTTACATTAATGCCACCTGTTTCTCTATACGTTTTTAATGTGGGCTACTAGAAAATTTTAATTTACACACATGGTTTGCGTTATACTTCCATTGGACAGCACTGCCCTAAGGCCTCCACTATATGTAATGAATTAACTCCGCTCCTAGCAGCCAGAATGGAGGAACGAGAAAATAGTCACCCAACTCCGTGTCTGGTTCTGCGGCTCAGGGAAGGACCGCTAACTTGTCCTTGGCTAGGCCTAGGCTTTGTGGAGCCATCATACTGGTGTGGCCGTAATAACAGATCAGGTTGGCTAAGGCTCCCGACTGGTATCTCTTTCATTCAAAGTCCACTAGCATCATACAAACCTTCGTTCTGCTGCCCCCAGTCCTATGGCCTGGGGCAAGTTACGTACCCTCTTTGCACTTTACTTTTTTCCAACTGAAAAATGGGAAAAATAACAAACTCAATTCACAGTGGTTATGAGAATCAAATGAGAATCCAGAAAAGTCTGGCAATTTCTTACAAAGTTAAATATTCACTTAGCATATGACTAAGCAATTCCATTCCTAGATATTTACCCAGGAGAAATGAAAGTATGTCTACTTTCATTTCTTGTAATGTTCACAGCAGCTCTATTCATAATCAGCCCCAACCTGGAAACAACCCAAAAGTCTTCCAGCTGGTGAATGGATAACAAACTGTAGTACATTCATACAGTAGAATACTACTCAGCAATAAAAAGAAACATGCAACAGCATGGAGGAAGCTCAAAGCTTTATGCTAAGTGAAAGAAGCCAGACACAAAAGACTATATCCTGCAAGACTCCACTTATATATGACATTCTAGAAAAGGTGAAACAATAGTAAGAGAAAGCAGATCAGTAGTTGCCAGGGATCAGAGGAAAAGTACTGACTGCAAAGAGGACCAAGGAAATAACTGGAGTGATGAAAACGTTACACCGTGGTTACATTTACATTTGTCAAAACTTATCAAATAAGTAATGTAAAGCACTTAGCACAGGGAAGGGTATATAATAAGTGCTTAAACAATGTTAGCTGTTATCATGACAAGTATTGTCTAAAACCAAACTTAGACTCACGATCTTCCTGGGAAGACCAGGTACCCCTTGCTTACCTTGTACTATTTCTCTAATCATTTCTAGTGCCTCTTTTTCCCTCCCGGCCCCTAACTAGCAGACTTTTCCTCTGATACGCTCCTCCTTCTCTTTCTACCTTCTCTCCTTTCTGCCACTGACCTGAGATGTGGCCTTTCTAACTGCACTGCTTCGTTATCACCCCGGACTCTCTTCTCCCCTTCCCTCACCCTTTTTACTGAACCTCGAACACCACCAGCAAACTAAGCGTCCTAAAATACCACTCTCTGCCACATATATGCTCAAACCCCCTCACTGCCATTCAGATCCCTTAGCCTGGCATCCAAAGCGCCCCACAATTGGCTCTAGTCTCCCTTTTCCATCTTTTTTTTTTTTTAATTAATTAATTTATTTTTGCTGCGTTGGGTCTCCGTTGCTGCACACGGGTTTTCTCTAGTTGTGGCGAGCAGGGGCTACTCTTCGTTGCGGTGCGTGGGCTTCTCATTGCAGTGGCTTTTCTTGTTGCGGAGCGTGGGCTCTAGGTGCGGGCTCAGTAGTTGTGGCTTATGGGCTCTAGAGCACAGGCTCAGTAGTTGTGGCGCACGGGCTTAGTTGCTCCAGGGCATGTGGAATCTTCCTGGACCAGGGCTCAAACCCACGTCCCCTGCATTGGCAGGCGCATTCCCAACCACTGCGCCACCAGGGAAGTCCCCCTTTTCCATCTTTTACTCCACACCAGAATCCTCCATAGTAAATCCTTGTGGGATAAATGAACAAATGAAGGCAGGGACCAAGTCTATCTTGCTTAGACCTGCATCCCAAGTGCCTAGGATAGTGCCAGGAACACAGGGGGCATACTCACAGCAGTATCAGCTGAATGAACTAATGACCTCCTGCAGCCTGCAAATGCATCCTGACCTCAGAAAACATAGCTGCTCATTCTTTAGTTTTTTTTAAACTGAGATCCTTATGGTGGATTAGTAAGAGTTTGGAACAAGATGAACAGTTAGGGGCTCTGGAAAGTGTTGCAGAATTTGTGTGTTAAAGGCTACAAGGCTTCTGTTTCTATTTCTACTTAAAAAAAAAAATCTGTCAATAAATAATTATTTAAATATTTTCTCCCTTTAACTCAAAACAGGCAAAGAGCCTCCAAGTGTGCATGCAAGAAGTACAGGAGGCACCACAGAGATCAGATGAGGGTGCTCATCATTTAGTTGGTTTATCATGGTTTTGACCATTACATAGCTTTTAAAATTATTTTGTTCTTAGTCATATATGTTTTCATTTACACCCATAATGGACCATGACTAAAGGCAGGCTTAAGGAATGCCAATGGCAAAACATGAGTTAGTGAGAAATTAGTGAGAAATACAGGAAGTGCGAATCATCATAAAAATGGTTATTCTGCAAGTTGTCTGAAAAAGCTCTTTATCGGTGCCTTAAGTTGTATTCACCTTATCACAATTCTTACTGTCTGTAAGATTTCAGAAACCAGTATAATTCTGATCCCAAACATTAATATAATTTTCAAAAATGTGCTAATCTGAATAAAATATTTATTAAATTTAAAATCACTTCCAGAGGAGGTTTTCACAATTCATTATTACTATGAAAAGAGTTTGCAGGGCTTCCCTGGTGGCGCAGTGGTTGAGAGTCCGCCCGCCGATGTAGGGGACACGGGTTCGTGCCCAGGTCTGGGAAGATCCCACATGCTGTGGAGCGGCTGGGCCTGTGAGCCATGGCTGCTGAGCCTGCGTGTCCGGAGCTTGTGCTCCACAACGGGAGAGGACACAAAGTGAGAGGCCCGCGTACCGCAAAAAAAAGAGTTTGCGAGTTAAAAAAGGCCTGGGGGGCTTCCCTGGTGGCGCAGTGGTTGGGGGTCCGCCTGCCGATGCGGGGGAACGCGGGTTCGTGCCCCGGTCCGGGAGGATCCCACATGCCGCGGAGCGGCTGGGCCCGTGAGCCATGGCCGCTGAGCCTGCGTGTCCGGAGCCTGTGCTCCGCAGCGGGAGAGGCCACAACAGTGAGAGGCCCGCGTACAGCAAAAAAAAAAAAAAGGCCTGGGGAGGGATTTCCCTGTTGGCACAGTGGATAAGACTCCACACTCCCAATGCAGGGGGCCCGGGTTTGATCCCCGGTCAGGGGACTAGATCCCAAATGCATGCCACAACTAAGAGTTCGCATGCCGCAACTAAGGAGCTGGCAAGCCACAACTAAGGAGCCCACCTGCTGCAACTAAGGAGCCTGCCTGCCACAACCAAATAAATAAATAAATAATGAAAAAAATATATATCTATCAGTTAAAATGGCCTGGGACAACAGAAACTAACATAGCACTGTGAAGCAATTATACTCCAATAAAGATATATTTTTTAAAAAAAGGCCTGGAGAGTGCTGATTTAAAACAAGTTCTCTGAAAGGCTCTGTTAAGCCTTTCTTAGTTCCCCCAGGAGGACCTGGGTGGAGCCACGCCCACTTTGCCCTCCCTGCTCCAGGACAGACTGGCACCTTCTTTCTTTTTTTTTAAATTTTATTGAAGTATAGTTGATTTACAATGTTGTGTTAATTTCTGCTGTACAGCAAAGTGACTCTGTCATACACATATTCTTTTTCATATTCTTTTCCATTATGGTTTATCACAAGATACTGAATATAGTTCCCTGTGCTATACAGTAGGACCTTGTTGTTTATCCATCCTATATATAATAGTTTACATCTACTAATCCCAAAGTCCCAATCCTTCCAGACTGGCACTTTCAATACCTTACTTCTTCTTTGGTTTAGAGGTCTGCCACCTCTACCAGGATATAAGCTCCCTATTTCATTCATCTTTTTACTTTAATACACAGCACAGTGCTTGGCACGCAGAAGACTCTTCATAAATGCTCATTAATGTTCCCAACATCTTAGAGGTTTTCTGACACGGCAGAAACTGTGTGCTTCATTCATAGAGCAGACTGCATCCAAGCCCAGGATATACACCCACAGCCTGACTGCACTCCTCTTAGGGAAAGGAAGACAGCTGGGCCACATAGAATATAAATGCATTTCTCAGGAAGCAGCGTTCTGAAAGATGTCAGCTGTCCCCTACCCCCACAAATGTCAATTAGCATGGTCACTTGTCAGAGGAAGTGGCAGGAAAAATAACAACGCAGAGGGTGATTTTATTTTTTCACTCCGCTGCCAGAGGTCAAGTGGTGCGAACTAACATTGGGATTCCTTTGGCAATGAACAAAAGCTGGGATGTGAGGAGATGAAATGGGCACTGGCCAGGGGTCTCCTCCCTTCAGGCCTGGCCTACGGGAGCTCCTCTGCCAGGCCCGCAGCTGAGCCCGTGGCCTGCCCACTTGCCTCTTCCACCTCTTCTGCCACCTTTGAACACCAACAGCCAGCTCTGCTGCCAGGCAGGGGACCCTGTGCTATATCTCAGAGCCTGGCTGTCACAGCGTGTCCCTCCAGGGTAAAAGGGGAAAACGAGCAGGAGTGACAGGGCAGTGGGAGTGTTCTTTGAGATGTCACTGGGTTTTTTGCTATTTGTTAGCAGTCACAGTTGACAGTGAGACGTACTTTTAAATAAATAATTTTCCTTTTTCCATTCAACACCTAAAAAGTACTAGTGCCTAAAAAGTTACCAGTGCTCTAGAAAATACAGAGGTAATAAACTACAACAAAAACAGTGAGATCTGTGTGCTGAGCTCTGTTCAGAACGCCCCATGTGTCTGAGCTCAGTTAATCCTCACAGCAGCCCTAGCATCCTCTTACTATCCCCACTTCACAGATGAAGAAACTGAGGCTGGAGAGATTAAGCAAGATCATTAAGGCACTGCCCCCTCCTCAAGTTATTTACAGTTTCACGTGTGTTGGAACGGGAGGGTATAAATAGAAAACAGGGAATAAGAAACAATCAGTGTGTAAAATGCTTGCAACTTTCGGACAAATAAAACGGAATGGGAATTTCAGAGGAAGGAAATCACACTCAGCTTGGTAGGTAAGACGGTGGGTAGCAGTCCACAGGAAGGGTTTCCTGAGCTGCGCCTTGAATAAATGCATTCACTCAACAAACCCACGCATTCAACAATACTTACCGAATGCTTACTATCTATGTGGCAGGAACATGGTTTGAAACTGAATCAAAATAGCAATACATAGACATGAAAGGCTGGATTTCAGAGTAAAAAAAAAAAAAACACCTCAAAGAAAAAGGCATCCACATGGGCAGAACAAGAGGTCCATGTGGCCCTTTCCATCTAAGGACTGGGAAGGGGCAGAGGTGTGCCCTCCAAGCACAGACCCACTTCCCCACCCTCAAAAGCCTGAGAGCGCCAAGAGCAGGGCCTCTCCCCACTGCATCCCTAGAGCTGACCACACTGCCCGGAAAGAACCGGAGCTCGAGAAGGACCCATGGGACAAATGAGCGCAAGGCTGCTATTGAGTGTGGTCACAGGCAGAGATGCCCAGAGCATGGCAATGGGCCCCCAGCCACTCCCTGTGCTCTGCTGGGTCAGTGGGTGCCATCGCACTGGCCAGACCCTTACCCTGACATTAGAGGTCTGATGTGAGTAGGCCCGCCTCGGGTTTCATTCCTCTCTGCTTCTGCAAAGAGCAAAGCCTGCAGGACTGAAGTCCCTGACAAGAAATCACTTGTCCCCTGGGGAAGGGCAGGCTCAAAGGAAGGATGGATGAACAACACTCCTTCCCTTTCACATCTCCAGGCGGTCCTCAGACATTTTTTGATTCAGGATTGTCCCATAGCAATCCTCCATTCATTCCCTCCTCCCAGCACCCCAAAAAAGCCTCAGCTGAATTAATGAGGAGAAATGGCCTGTTTCTGATAAGCCATGTCAAAGAAATGTGGGCAGCCTTGTTTGGGTATCATAAACAGAAGTGCTGTGATAAGAGGCAGATCCGAGGCCCGGGCTTTCCAGCACAGCGCCCTTTGCCCTTCCCCTGTGCACTCTGTCTACTAAGTCACCTGGCATGCACACCTACATGCCCCAGGCAGGCTGTGACTGAGAGCAACTCTTCACACTAATAGGACATAATTCATCTACTGTTCTAGATACAGCTGACCCTTGAACAACAGGGGTTTGAACTGTGCAGGTCCACTTACACAGGGATTTTTTTCAGTAAATATGTACTGCGGTACTACACCACCCGTGGTTGGTTGAGTCCTCCAATACAGAGGGCTGGCTATAAAGTCACATGCAGATTTTCCACTGCAAGGAGGGCTGGTGCCCTAACCCCCGTGTAGTTCAAGGGTCAACTGCAGTGGGTTTTCTTAAAGTAGGCTGTATGTAGGAATTCCCTGGCTGTCCAATGGTTAGGACTCCAAGCTTTCACTGCCAAGGGCACGGGTTCCCTGGCCGGGGAACTAAGATCCCACAAGCTGTGGGGCGTGGCAAAAAAAAAAAAAGTAAGGGTATATGTGGTACTGCAGCACATTTTTTTCAATGCACATCTCTCACCAATTGAAATAAGTAACTCTCCAAGTTTACAGTTTTCAAGATTTTTCCAGTGATTCCAGCCTGAAGATCCACAGCCCAAGAGCAGGCTTCAGGTCAGTGAGGTTCTGAGAGGTCATATAAACGTGTGTATGACTGTTTTATGGAGAATTTGTCCCTCTGACGAGATCCTTAAATGAGCTGGACCCAAAGAGCTAAAGGACTCAGAATATATCCCGAGGTTAGCATCCTGCAATGTTATAAAACTTTCCAGGCTGAGGGTTAAGGGGTTGGGGGCTTCTTTTCAGGGTAACAAAAATGTTCTAAAATTGAGTATAGCGACAGATATACAATTCTGTGAATATACTAAAAGCCATTGAGTTGTATACCATAAATGGGTAAACTGTACGGTATGTGAATTATATAAAGCTGTTACACAAACAACTTTCCAGGAAGACTCCTGTTACTCTGCAATGGATTCCCCAAGCTAACATTATGTTAATAAATACCTGTTAGCCACCAAAATGTGACTACTGTATTATGTGAAGACAGCAGAATTCCCTTTTGCTTTCAACTGTACTCTTTTACTAAGCAAGAAGAAACACGTGATATCTTGATGTTTAGCTAGAAATGGCCAAATTTACCTCAAATTTGGTGGTCAGAAAGTCAGCCAGAGACAAAATGGCCAACCTGCATAGACTCTTCCCCCGGCTGAGGTCGGAGTATTTACCGAAGGTGAAGTACTTGTTCCTTAGCCCTGAGTCAAAAGTTTCAAACTGAAGAAACGGGGCCCCCATCATCACCTCTGAAGTAGAGGCACACCTTAATTTCCCCAAACCATGTGCATGTCACCCATGAAAAAAGTCATGGACAAGGATGACTTCCAGGCTCAGGGGAGAACAACGGGAAAAGCCTATTGCTCTCCCTCCACAACGCCCCGCACACTTATATGAGTTCTAAAACACGTCTGGGTCCAGCTCTGCCCTTTTCAGGGTGGGACTGAAAGGAGCTTCATTTCATGTGAAGCTGCCCCGGCAACTGCTAGCACTACCTGCCTGCAGTGGAGAACAGAGGGTTTGTTTAACTTGCCCCAAATGAACCCATTTAGGCATCCAATCAACAGCCTGTATTTTGAACAATCTCAAGACCACAACCCACAGGGAAGCTGTGTACACATGGGTGGCTGTTTCCACTATGCCCCCGGGGGAACAAAGCAAATTATCTTTTCACATAAAATAAACCTCAGCCCCAGAATCCTGCATTTCCTTCTAGTAACTACAGCCAGTTTCTTATTTGTATTCCCACAACAAGAAACCTTTCTAGTGGGATACTCCTCGAAAGAGGTGATGTAGGAGAATTGAGTCCTCAGCCCCTAAATGAAGCTGCGAAAAAATTGACTTCTTCAATAGGA
Source organism: Monodon monoceros (assembly GCF_005190385.1). Lineage (NCBI taxonomy): Eukaryota > Metazoa > Chordata > Mammalia > Artiodactyla > Monodontidae > Monodon > Monodon monoceros. The sequence goes on along the minus strand of NW_021703780.1, from coordinate 71,793,727 downwards.
AGAGAATGAAGAAGAGACTGACTCTACAAATTAACGAATTACCAGTCTCTAAGCTTCCAAGTCAGTTTTCCAACTGCACCCATCATGGGTTTCAAGGACAAGCGGAGAAAAATATATAACCAAGTGGAAGACCAGCAATTAGATTCCCAGAAAACCACTACTGTTATCTTCTTACAATGTGTGCAAGTGCGGCAAGTTAACTATCATACTGTCTCTACGTGTCTAGGCACACATCTTCAAAAAAACTTTCAAAATATTCAGTATAAATTGGAATTTGAAAGAAATCTCCAAATAGCATCTCCAAAGGAAGCCGAGATGGATTCTGATATTGAGCACTGGATTGCCTTAAAATGTCAGGATCTCTAAGGCAACGACATCTCCTGTTTTGGCATCCCATTTGAACAGGTATTCTAGTGATACGTGAATAGAGTTTAAAAGACTATTAAAAAAGGTTACTGATGAAGAGGCTGAAGCTCATTAAACCAAGCCACAAAAGGAACTTTAAAGTATCTGTGTTATGACAGGTAAAGATTCTGGTTGACTTGTATACACCTTGGAAGACAGAAGGTCTCAGAATCCCATAGAACAAAGCTCCATGAAAGCAGAAGCGGTTGAGTTCACCACCAGATCTCCAGCTTCTGCCTGGCACTCAACTAGGTGCTCAGTACATTTCTGGTGAAGGAATGTTGAATTATTGTTGAATAAACAAACTGAAGGAATGCAGTTTCCAAAATCAAAGGCTCAAGGTGAGATCCATTTTCAGTAAAGATCTTAACATGAAATATTATCTTTTCCACAGACTTTTAAAATACTGTTATGCCTCAAGTACCACTGAAATTATCTTTTGTTTCTCAAGAACAAAATGCACCAAACACAGAATCAATGGGCCCTGATTCAGATGAACCTCCGAGAACCTTTTTCCTTCCTAAAAAGGAGGAAATGGAGATTAAGAGCTATGGCACTACAGCACAGTCACCAGCAAAAACCAGATATGTGTATTTGATAACAACCTTCTCCAAAACTGGCAGCTTTCTCTGGTTTCTGTTTCAGCTAAGTATGCATTTTTCTTCAGTCTACTGACTTTAAAAGTTTTCCCTTTTAGTCAAGAACTTACATATTTCCTTGTCTTCATTCTTAATGCTCCCAAAGTTTCCCACAATTTACCTGTGTGGCTTTTTACCAGAATCCCTTTTATCAGGAAAATCCTTCCCTTTCCATGCCCCCCACCCTCCATTCCCCTTACTGAAAGCATCCCTAAATACCATCCTTTCTTATTTTATGGAAGCTTCATTTCCTTGCAGCAGAGGCCTAGTCTATTTCCTGAAGCTAAATTATTTGGGCTCCATAAAAGTCAAAATAAAATCATTCAAACCACATTCAGGCACAGAATCACCTACGAACCTGCACCTTCCGTCAGCTGCTTATCCCAATATGCCTTTCTGGTGGTGACCTTGTGTTCCCTTCATCCTTCTGGCACCTGTATTTTCCAATCCACAGAATTTTCCCCTCCCATGTCCATAAATCCTAAATCATAGGTAACAAAAAATTTCCTGCTATAAATCCTGTTTCCCAAGACTAAACAACCTTGATAAATGAAAGCAACCACGGACAGAAATGCGCTTACTTGCAATAAAAACGCATTAATGTGTTTAATCCTTTGCATATATGGCGCCATAAAGTGAATAGATGGAAGAAGGAAGGAATGCACTTTACAAATACTTTATAAAGATTATTTCATTTGATCTTTGTAACAACTGTGGATGACAGGCAGGGCAGGCATTTATTACTGCTATTTACAGATGACGAAACTAAACATCAAAAAAGGTTAAGTGACTTGCCCAACCAATGATATCGCATGACTAGCGTCAGCCCAAACCCATATTAAGGTCCTGCCTCTTCCAACCCAAAGGATGTCCACTATGTACCCTCTCTGTAGGTTTCTGTCCTACAGCCAAGGAGCAACTTCCTAGAGATTCGGCATTTGAAAGGGAGGACGGTCCTCTGACTTTGGGGATACCATCTCCCTTCAGCTAACAAGCCAGAAAGCCATCTTCAACCTTCCCAACAGAAAACAATGCCTTTTTCTTCTGTAGACCACTCTTAGCAACTACTTCTTTCCAAAACAATTTCCAACAGTTCCTGTTCTTAAGGGACTTACTCTTATGACACTAATAGTTCAAAAAGTTTGTATCACATAGCATTTTCTCAATAAAGTTCAGGGCTGATGCAATACTTTTCACTCTTAGATTTTACAGCTAAAATGACAAGAACACAAAACAGTCAAAAATTATGCAAGACAATGCTGCATTTTTTTTACTCCACCACATCTGCCTCTATGTGTCTCCTGTGAGTCACTGTCTGTGTTCAGTCATCATTATAGGAACTGCCATTCTCTACCCTAAATTATTTTACTTTATTTCTTAAAGAAAATCTCTGCAATAAAAATGGAATCTTACTACATCTTTCACCACCTTGCTGCAGCACTCACCCTTTAACGCAGAACCTCAGATGTCATGTTGCTCCAATTTTTATCACTACCATTTTACACAAACAGAAAAAAAGATGAAGTAAGGTTATAATTCATTTATTTATTCATTCAAAAACACATGAAATCCTATCAGACGCCAGGAACTGGGACCCAAAAATGAACACAAAAGTGTTGTTCCTCTCGCAGCCTCGTGGAGACGTAAACTAAAGAAGTAAATACAGAATAAACTGATCAAGGTTAAGGTGGAGGTGAGCACATGGATTGGGGCAGTGGCCATCATGAAATGCTTTCTGGAAGAAGTGGTTTGTGAGCATTTACAAGCTTCTCTCTCTGGATTTTCAGTACCAAATAAGCCTAAAAGACTCAACCCCACTCCTTTCTGTCCTATACGGTGCCTTCTCACAAGTCTGTAGAACAGGATTAAAGATATGCACAACGAAAGAAAATGTATGATCATTTTCCTAACTGGAAATGAACACTTTGAACAATCCAAGCCCTACAAAGCATGGCTGTCGGAAGAGGAAACTGAGGTTAAAAAAAGTCCCACTTTAATACAACAGAATAAAAGGTCTCTTTGAAGTCGCCAGAACAGCTTGAGCAAAAAGAGAAACAGAAGGCTATTGTGGGGCTTTAGCCTCCAGATGATGAACCCCAAACGCCCTGCAATGGTAAACAAACAAGCCTCTGAGCCAGAATCTGCTTTGGGAACCTAACAAAACATTACAATTTAAGGAATCTCTCTCTCCCCATTCATTATTTCCCGAACAAAGTCCCACTGGCTGGCAGCTCCTGTTTTTTTGCTGGTTTCTGGGTTTATTACTTGTAAATTATATTGTGCTTTTCAAAAAAAAGGTACAGGTATATGAAAACAACCACGGTTTTAAAGACCCATAAAAGACCCTATATGTAACAGAAATCAACTCTGCCTGTGTTTACTATGAGGACCTACTACTCCTTTATGCTACTCCAGTGGATTTTAAACTCAAATGACTGCTACCACTGCCTGCTAAAGAGCAAGTTGGAGGAGGGAAGGAGCAATTTCAAACACCTGCCTCAGTAGGGGCCCAGACTGCCTCCCTCACCATTTCCCCGTGCCTCGGTCAAACAGCTGACCTGGAAATGGGGCTGCAGACCCCGGCCACAGCTATCCCAACAAGTAGGCTCTAAAGTCACACTTCCATTTGGCCTGGCACACCCTCAACCCCACCACTGAGATCCCCAGCCTAAAGGAGGGAAACTGGCCCCAAAGAGGAGGAGATGGCTGGCGGAGGGCAGAAACGGATGAGAGGGTCCTGAGTGGTCTCTTTACTCCGCCGGCCCGACGTGGGCCCGGGAATCCAACACCTCCCCCAACTCGGAGTCCCTTTCCAGGGCACCGCCGAGCCCCTCCCACTCCTCGGCCCAAGGGGCTGCGGTTCCCACCCTCGACCCCTCCGGACTTCAGCGACCGCTTGGGCCCCGGGGACCCTGGCCCAGGAACGACGCCACGCCAGAGCCGTCTCGGCCTGGGCCGCCGACCCCTGCCCCGGGCCCCGCCCGGCCGCCTGCAGCCCTCTCAGGGCCCGGGGCCGCCCCGCGCCGCCAGCCCGCCCGCCCGGTGGGCCGCGCACCGTGTGGGACTGCAGGCTCTGGCTCGCCTCGATGGCTGCTGTCAGCGGCACCGTGTCGTCCAGCAGGACCTTGCCGGCCGGCGGCTTCTCCATGAAGGCCATCCCGGAACGCCCGGCCACCACCGCCTCGGGACCAGAGGCAGGAACCAGAGGCGCCGACTCCCGTCGCCCGCCGGGATCCGCCGCCGCCGCCGCCGCTGTCAACACGCGCCGCCCCACGCGCCGCCGCCGCCGCCCGCCGGGCCCTCGGGGTCCTAGCGCCGATCTTCCCTCTCCGCCGCTGCTGTCAACACTGGCAACCCTTTGCCCCGCCGCCTCCCGCGGGTTCCTAGCGCCAAACTGTCGCAGTCACCGCTGCCCTGGACCCGCGCCTCCACGTGGCCGCACCGCAGGCCCGGTACCCTTAGCACCGGGCCTCATATCTCGGGGCAATTCACCCTAAGCCATCATCACCTCCAGAGGTCCTCAGAGCCGAAAACACCGCGTCTGGGGCCCTGCGGTCAGGAACCCTGCGGTCGGGAACCCTCAGGCGCAAAGATCCCAAGCCTCTCGCTGATGGGCTTTTCGCATTAGGCCCTCAGAAGCTGGACTCTCAGTCTCGATACCTTTACAACTGGACTTTTCCCACTCAGGCCTCCCAGGTCCAAGGACCCTAAGACCCAGAAAAAAAGGGGCTTCAGGATGTGACCCTCAGTCTGTGCCCTGCAGATCCAGAAACTTTCTAAAACAAACCCCTCAGATTCAGGTTTTATGGGGAACTCGTGAACCTGGCTCTTCAGACCCAAGAACCTAAGCTGGGCCCTCAAGATTGGACCCCAGAGTTGGAGCCCTAAGACTCCAGCACCCTCAGACCCAGAGCTCTTTGAACTGGGGACCCTAAAAATTGGGTATTGGTCCACAAACTCCCAACCTCTACCCTTTGCCCCAGCTCTTAGCTCAGCCCACAAGGCCTTCAAACTTGAGAACTCTCAACCTCAGGCTTGCGGTGGTCAGTCCCACTGTACTGGCTCCAAGAATCTCAAACCCAGAGCCAGAGAACTCTGCCACCAACTTCTCAGCCCCAAATTTGCCCCATCTGCCTGAACCCAAGGCCATAATCCTGGCCCACCCACAGTGCGGTCTCCCCGGGCAGTGTCCCAGGACAGTGGAGAGAGTTAGACTTGGAATTAGATGACCAGGATCTTCAGGGCTACAGGAATTACCAGCTGTGTGACCTTGAATTCGTGACCCAACCTCTCTGAGCCCCAGTCCCCATCTGCAAAATGGAGATAATACTTTCTGGAAGGGTTGATATGAGGAATGCAGTAGGATGGGAAGGGGCTCAGCACATAATAAAACCTCAGACAATATTAGTTTCTTCCTTTCCCTACAGTTCAGGATGGAAGTTTCTAACTCTTAAATTTATCTTCCCTAAATTTCTACATTTCAGACAAGAGAACAAAATTTCTTGGAAACACCACCACCACAATCTGACATCACAGCACAAGCCCAGACAGTATCTAAAGGGTACCCGTCCCAGATCACAAGCTTAAGGGGATTGTTGGGCAACTCCAAGTGACCAAGTAGCCATGACAGACTGACTTAGAAGCCAAGACTCAGTGGAGAGAGAGCTATGAAGAGGGAAACATGGAACTTCATGATTACATCCTAAAATAATCAAAATTCTCCTGCATTCCATGTTTGTCCCAGTGTGTTTAAAAGCAGCAGTCCATTAAAACAAAACTATATATCACTTAGGGAGGGTTCAACTTTTTACTTCCATTTCTTTAAGGCAAATGGGTTATTTCATTACCAGAATCACAGAAACCAAAATTCTGCTTTAATCATTATTCCTATCATGTGGGCTGGTCAAGAAAAGGCTCTTCTCACATACCGCTGGTGGGAGTATAAATTGGTCCAACCTTTCCAAAAGGCATTTATGCATTCAACAATTATTTACTGAGTACTTAAGCATGTAATAGGCCTGGCACTAGGAACTGGGATTTGACAACACATATCAAGGGCTTTGAAAATGTTCTCACGCAGTAATCCCACCTCCAGGAGAGTATCCTAAGGAAATAATCAGAGACAAGTGCAAATATATAGCACCCAAGGATAAATATCTAACAATAGGAGATTGGACAAACCATGGTACAATCATAAACAGGATATTTTGCAATGATTAAAAATGAGATTATCAAAGGATGTTGATGTTGGGAAATGCTCTAGATATAACAGTAAGTAGAAAAAAGCAATATATACATTTTATGATCCCAAGATTTAAAAATATATTTTAGGAAAAACACCAGAAGGAAGCCCACCAAAGTATTAACTGAGGGTCTCTAGCAAGTGGAATCATGATGCTATTTTTTTGTTTTCTTGCACTTTTCAAAATGTCTCTAGTGAAGCTATTTGTATGATTAGGAGAAAAATAATGGTATTATATAACTGAGTTGCAAAGGTCATCAAGTGACAGCCTGTTGTCTTCCTTACTATGAAAACGAAACTGAGAAACCAGATATTTGATGAAATGAAGCCACAGACTCTCAATCTAGCCTTTCTCATTCTCTAGAAATTCTTGACTAAAGTAAACCTCTCAGAATAAATACTAAATAGATCCTCTGGAGACCTGGCCCCAATCCTATGACAGTCTCGCTATCCATTTAGCTTTTGAAGTGGCTCATACTGAAGGTGGGGCAACTCCCCAGTCCAGAGCTGATCTGAATCAAATCAACTTTGCTTCCAGTCTCATGCTGGGTAAAGCAAATGAGATATACAGTACCTTAGGTGTTGCCACATACACTACTCAGGGATGGCAGGGGGAAAAAAAAAATTTACATTCTTGCATGTTGCCAAATGTTTAGATGGCCCACAGGTTGTTTATCTAACAGCTTGACATCTGGCCAGACTGACTGAAGATAATGAGTTTTAGTGAGGTTGCTTCTAGACCTGGCAACTGCTCTACAAATCAAGACATAGAAGCTTGTGAAAAACTCAGTGCTTCCTAAGCAGCATCCCCTCCCAACTCAGAATGACTTTCTTTAAATATTCACCATCTGGATAATCAAACAACTCACATTTGATCTTTCTTACTTCCCTTACGTGTTATTTTCCATCACATCGCAGAGGAATTTTGCTCGGGGTTTATAAGGTCATATGAACTGTGGCCTACCTAAGAGCCGCCCTAAAAATTGATTGTAGCCTAGAAATCGACTGCTTGTGGAGACTTCCATTAATCCTGTTCTATTTATGTAGTGTCCACATTTGTCTTGGGTTTTCTTACGATTTTGCTCCAACTCAAAATTTCTCTGAAGATGTCGAGAATTCTAGTCTCTGCTGTGTTTGTAATCCATATGAAGAAAAGCCAAGAACAAAGGAAGTGAAACATCTGGGACACTGGAGATACTCAACTGCAGCCCAAGAGTAATTCCACAGCACTTGCATTCTGTTCAAATAGAGCCAGTTAATAAATTATGCCAGTACATGAGGCATTCAGAGTGGCACAACTGCTCAGAGTGACGGTCAACCTTTGGTGGAGTATGTTTTAATATAAAAACTTAATAGATGTAATTTCGTAGCAATTTTCTTTGGGAGTAAATTGGTCTCTTAATCATACTCTGAGAACATAGAAGAAAAATGACTAACAATTCAGCACAAAATGAAAACCTGTGGTTACCTAAGAGGTACGAATGTGCATTTAGCAGTTTCTTCTTTTTCTAGCTGAATACACAAGATGAATGGTGGCTGTGGTGAGGCTTTCTCCCTGCTGCTACTTAAGATTTGCTACTCAGAAAAAGAAATGAGTGGCACTTCACCAATGTGGAAATGTTTCTAATAGAATATAAAAATCTGTTAAGCAATTTTCCAGTACATTAGACTGAAATTGCTTAAGATGGGTATACATTTCTGTGGCCATCGAACATTACATAAATTGCAGTCTTATAATGCCCCTATGTGGAAAGTGCTAGTACAATTTGGCCTCATATTTTAGTCAGTACTTTTGTACTCATTTCCACTTGTGACCCTGTACAAAGCCACTTCTCAATTACCTGGGAGAGGACTTCCTGATTTGAGGGTCACCCACGCTTTCATTAGAAGAGTCATTCTTTCTGGCAACTTGCACAGAGCTCAAAAGGAAAAAGCCAACCAGCTAGTTTTTGTTAGTCAGCTTTAACAGAGCATGAGAGGTCTGAGAATCTTGGCTCTGAGTAAAAATAACAAGTGATTGTGTACAGAGAAGTATCCCTAACTTCTTGCCTGCTTCTCTATTCCAACTTTTTATTGGTTTACAAAGATCACTGGTTTACAAAGAAGACCATGACATCTACTGAGCACAAAAAAAAAAAAAAAAAAAAAAAAGGAAATGCTCATATTGAGAAGCTACTTTAAGTTACAGAGTATTAATCAGCTATCCGCCAGATCTGACATACATCCCTCCCCACCATACTTGACTTGCACATGACGTTTCAGTTTTAGAATAACTCTTTCAGTAATTCTGCTCTGAAGACAAATAATCACTGAATGTCAGCTTAGAAAAAGTGTAGGCAATAGGTATGGGTAGAAGCCATCAAGTAACAGCAAAGGGGAAAACACTACAACTGTAGCAAGGGAATAAGATCTAGAACATTCTGAATATAAACAGAATTATATAGAATAGTGGTTCCAAATACTTTACTGCCACATAACAAGATATCATTATAGAAACTGAAAGTGTTCCAGTATGGGAACATTTTAAGACCCACAGGGTGATGGAAAAAATGCCCTGGAGCCAGGCAGGGCTGTTTGAATCCCAGCTCTACGGCATATTACCTGTACAACCTTGGGCAAGTCACACCACATCAGTCTGTTTCCTTGCCTATAAAATGGAACATTAACTTCATAAAACTGTTTAAAGGATTAGAATTAATGTAGAAAATTGGCTTATCATTGAAAGAATGGTAGCTTATAGTATTAATGATTACATCACACTCTACTTATGAACTCATGCTTCAGGACTGCTGCTAAGTCCCAGAGAATGAGTTCTGCAGGAGTATACAGTCTTAGCTTCAAGTCTCTATTTTGTGACTTAAGTTTCCCATTTTGTTTTTCAATGTCATATCAAATTTTAGGCATGTATAGTATTTCACCTATAAATACACCTTCTTCAGGTGGATCTAAATCTACACATGCTGCCCATTTTGAAACTCATGATAATGGCATCCTTGCTTCTCACTCTGATTTTGGTATTTTCATCTCACCAACAAACTAGAGTATGGTACAGTATTAAAGTTTAAAATACTCACTTTATTTATACACATCACTGCCCTCTAGTGACTAGAAAAATTCCTTCTAGTAGTCTAACTGACCCCCTTGATGTAAAAAAATAAATAAAAAATCTAGTTACTCATCCACCAGCAGGAAAAAAAATCTTTTTCCAGGAAATGTTGGTTGATGCAACCAATTAAACCTGGTCTTACCTTCCTGATCAAACCATCTAGCTGTGGTCTGAGCCACCATCTAAAGCTACAGAGCACAGGTGAACCACCTGTATGTTCTACTATAGATTCTTGTCTTAATAGTGTTGGCTATGTTGGGCATGACCAGTTAGTAATAACACATTTGGCACATTTCCTCTCTAATACCCCTCAACTCTTAAGAACGTGGCCTCCACAGTGTTCCTTAAATTTTTTACCTTATAATTTTTTAAATAAAAGCATATATTATTTATATAAGGGGGGACCCCACAGTATTTTCAAGGGAGAGATAAAAAAATCTGGATTACTAAAATAGAAGCTTTGCATTCAAGATCTATTCCAAGTTTAGAATACCAACAGAGATTGGCTGACATCTTGAAAGACTGGTCTGTTCTCTAACTTTTGGCCAGTTAGCACCAAACTCAGGAAAACCTCTAACCTTATTCACAGAAGAGAATGGGCAATAGTAGTAGCTACTGTTTATAAGCTAGACCTTGTGCTTAACTATTTGTATCTGTCACCTCCAACAATCCTGTGTGGCAGGTGTTTTTATCCCTGTTTTATACATGAGACCAAGAGAACTTACATAGCTGAGTCCAAATCTGCACATAAGCCCTCCTCCGATAACAGGAAAACCATCTGAAGGGCAAGTGACACTGAACATTGAACAAATTACCATCTTGGTGTAAACAGTAACAAATTACAATAAACTCTGACCCAGAAACTGCTGAAGAACAGAATCTAAGGATATTTACTAGTAAAAGATAGGTGTTCAAAGATGACCTATCTTCTTCAATAATTAAATGCTAGCTAGTTATAAATTCAGTGAGAAACTTCTACACAGATATAGGTAGGTTTCTCTTATCCAAATGCAAATCTAATCAGGTTTGAAATCCTAAAAGTAGAACATTAAGCTAAATGATAACTCTCCCAATATTTTTTCAGTTTTTGGTTTTTTTTTAAATGGCACCTCATGGGAGCCTGGACACAATGTCCAACCTTAGAATCACCTATGATTTTCTTTTTTTTTAATTAATTAATTTATTTAGTTATGGCTGCGTTGGGTCTTCGTTGCTGCGCGCGGGCTTTCTCTAGTTGCAGAGAGCAGGGGCTACTCTTCGTTGTGGTGCTCGGGCTTCTCACTGCGGTGGCATCCCTTGCTGCGGAGCACGGGCTCTAGGTGTGGGCTTCAGTAGTTGTGGCACACGGGCTCAGTAGTTGTGGCTCACAGGCTCTACGGCGCAGGCTCAGTTGTGGTGCACAGACTTACTTGCTCCATGGCATGTGGGATCTTCCTGAGCCAGGGCTCGAACCCATGAACCCTGCACTGGCAGGCGGATTCTTAACCACTGTGCCACCAAGGAAGCCCACCTCTGATTTCGTCTAGTCACTTTTTCTTTGGTTTTTTTTTGGCTGTGTCACACAGCTTGTGGGATCTTAGTTCCCCAACCAGGGACTGAACTCGCACCCGTGGCAGTGAAAGCCCAGAGTCCTAACCACTGGACCATCAGGGAATTCCCTATAGACAGATGATAAATATACTTAAGCCTGTGTGATGCATAAGGCCAAAGCATAAGTGGACAATGGAACACCCCTCTATCAGCTCCCCTCCACCAATGTAGGTTTATGGGTCCATCAGCCCCTCCTTGGTGAAGAACAGCAATCCCTGCTCTCCTCAGAGGCTGTTCAATAATAGTAACACTGATGTCTGAACTTGCATCTTTAAAGACATATTTCAGGATGTGGGAGCTTCTGGGACCATAACTTTAACCCAGCCTTCCATAACAGTCTTCTTACTTTCTAGTACAAAACATGACACTGCAATAATAGCAAGGAACCGCTTCAGCTTTTTCACTTCTGCAGAAGCTAAAACAACTTCCCCAACATATAAAGGCGCTGGAAAGTTAATTTCCTGGGAAAGAAATACACAGCCTGGCCCTGGCATTTTAGTACCTAGGAGAGCTGAAATAAGTCCATTGATCAAAACTCCATGTACAATCGTCTTTCCAAATCTGGTGTGTTTTGCAAAATCTTCATCCAAATGCAAAGGATTGACATCCCCTGTTAATTTTGAGAAGACAGCCACATCCCTCTGTGTGAAGGCCCTACTGAGTTCAGCCCGGTCTCCAACTCTGATGTGCACATGCTGTAAGTGCTGCCTGTTTAGCACTGCTTGGTTCAGGCAGATACTCCTCTGAAGCCTACCCCACCAAAGGCAATGGCTAGAAATTACTGGGAGCATCTTCAGAGGTCTCAAATTCCATCAACAGGAGCTTTTAGGCTGTTTCAGTCTTCATACATTATGCTGGCACCAAAATGTACTTTTGAGAGTGAGGAATACTTCTGAAATTGAAGACTATTCAATTCAATACTAGTTCTCTACTGTTACCAGATAATGCAAGGAGAAATGGAGAAACCTATAAGAGAAAGAAAAAGTTTAAGGCAGTATCAGGAGAAAACTGCACTGCAACACAGTACAATGTAGAAACATGCCCTATTCTATAGGATAAGCCAAACTGAGGTAGTAGCATTTTAAAGAGCATCCTGACAGCTAGCCTTAGATAAATAAGTGGCCATGATAAACTCAGAAAGAGCATTCCAATACATTAGGCGCTAGGCATTAAGCAACAAAAGACTTTTCCACAGGTGTTCCAAGTTTTATCCCCAAACCTCCCCCATAAAATTTAAAACCTAAGTGCTTTGTCTCACATCTTTGTAATTAATGAAGCCCTGAATTTTCCCCTCCCAGCTGGATGATGTTATCAACACTAGATTTATGCAAGCGCAAAAATGAGACACATATTAATAAGTAGTCTGGTCTACTACTCAGCTCATTTGGAATATGTGAAGGAATGGTCTTTACCTGAATCACTCTGAAAGCACATTTCTTGCCTTTATAGGATCCTAACAGGGTCAAAGAGCTCCACAATTTGACAAGACCACTACAGAAAGATTGAGAAAGCGTTAAGTAAAGATTTGTCCCTGCAACATCTCCCTAGTACTTTTGTTTGTGATGGTCCAGAAAGTAGTTTCTACCAGAAAACCTATTTAAAATAAGAAAACTTTAAAAATAAAAGCACAGGGCTTCCCTGGTGGCACAGTGGTTGAGAGTCCACCTGCCGATGCAGGGGACACGGGTTCGTGCCCCGGTCCGGGAAGATCCCACATGCTGCGGAGCGGCTGGGCCCGTGAGCTATGGCCGCTGAGCCTGCACGTCCTGAGCCTGTGCTCCGCAACGGGAGAGGCCACAACAGTGAGAGGCCCGCGTACCGCAAAAATAAATAAATAAATAAATAAAAATAAATAAAATAAAAAATAAAAGCACAGTATGTCAAAGGCAAAGAAAAAAACGAACCTCAATCAGGAATGTTTCTAAAATATACACTTCTGAGTTTGCAACCCTGACTATCAATTGGGAAATATTATAGTTGTAAGCAAATCACAAGTTTGGCTCTCTAGGGTGTAAGTTCCTGGTGGATGAATGTTCATATTCTCCCCAATTTAAACTTCCAAAAGCTGGTTGGAGTTCACAATGACAAAATTCTTCTCATTCTCAGAAGAGAGCACCTTTGCTCTTTTTTTGCCATCCGTCTCTGCTCTGTTAAACTAGAAGTGTTCCACTGTCTGTCGTACCTGCTGCATATTCTCAAGATGGCTGACAAGGTCTTCTCTTCGTAGGTTAGAATGTCCAAGGGTAAAGCAGCATCAACCTAAGTATGGAATAATGCTGTCAGCAGACTATTATCATCATTACTCTTGAACTCTAATAACTAATTCTGTCAACTGCTTTTCTTCTCCAAAAAATCAGTATTTTATTTAATGGATTGGAGTACTGGGCCTGCTTTTTTATAACTTCCCCCTGCCTGGAACATTCTTCCTGTACCTCTTCATATTGCTAAGGCCTCTTTACCTTTCGCAAGTCTTCGTTTAAATTGCTCCTTCCTTGATTCCCAAGATTAAGCTCAACTGCTTGCTACGCTCTTTCACATACAGGACCCACATACTTCCTATTTCAAGATACTCATCATTCTTGCCATTAATTGTTCAAGATGGTTTCCTATTAAAATAACCAAGACCATGAGGCAGAAGCCATGTCTGTCTGTTTACAACTACATCGCCAGGAACCAGGTTTTATACTTGACATATAGAGGGTGCATGGATTTTTTTTTCCTCATACTTTTTATTTTGAAAAATTAGAGTCACATGAGATTGCAAAAACAATGTGCAGGAAGATTCCATGCACCCTTCACTCAGCCTCCCCCAGTGTCAACATCTTGCATAACTACAGTACAATATCAAAACCAGAAAACCGAAATTAATAAATCAGAGCTTATCCCAATTTTGCCAATTATACATGCACTCATATTTGTTTACACGTATATATGTGTAGTTCTATGCAATATTACCATACAGGTAATTTAATTTAAGTATTACCATTATCAAGATAAAGAGCTATAGCATCACAAGGCTCTCTCCTTCGACCCCCTTTACAGCCATACCCACCACTCCTCCTCATCCCTAAACCCAGGCAAACACTTATCTTTCTCTAGATTATATAATTATGATAATTATGTTATTTCAAGAGCATTATATACATGGAATCACCCAGTATATTACTTTTTGGGATTGGCTTTTTCACTCAGCGTAATTCTCTAGAGATTCCGTCAATTTGTCAGGTGTATCTATGGTTTATTCCTTTTCATTACTGAGTATATTCCACGGTATGAATGTACCATAGTTTGTTTAACTATTCACCCACTGACGGGCACGTGGCTTATTTCTTATTTTGGGGCTCTTACTAATAAAGCTGCTATGAACATTTGTGTACACGTTTTTGTGTGGACATAAGTTTTCATTTCTCTGGGATACACAGCCAGGTATGCAATTGCTGGGTTGTAGGGTAGTTTAAAAACAACTACCATAGTTTTTTAAAGGAAACTGCCAAACTGTTCCAAAGTGGCTGCACCATTTTACATGCCCACCAGCAGTGTATGAGTGGTTTAGTTTCTCTGCATCCTCACCAGCATTTAGTGTTATCACTATTTTTCATTTCAGTCATTCTGCCAAGTGTGTAGTAATGTGTCATTGTGGTTTTAATGTGCATTTCCCTAATGGCTAATGATGCTGAACATCTTTCCATACATGTGCTTCTTTGCCAACTGTACACCCTTTTTAGTGAAATGTCTGTTCATATCTTTTGCCCATTTTTAAGAATTTTTTTGGTATTTTGGCTGCGCCGCGCCATGCCATGCGGCACGCGGGATGGTTCCCCAACCAGGGATAGGACCCGAGCCTCCGCGGTGAAAGCGCCGAATCCTAACCACGAGACCACCAAGGTACTCCCACTTTTGCCCATTTCCTAATTGGAGTGTTTGGGTATTCTTCTTTACTACTGAGTTTTAAGAGATCTTTATATATTCTAGATATTAGTCCTTTGTCAGATATGTGGTTTACAAATATCTTCCCCCCAGTCTGTAGTCTGTTTTTTAGCCTCTGAACCAAATCTTCTGCAGAGTAAAAGTTTTTATTTTGATGAGTGCTTGACAGATTTTAATTTGATAGAATATGTATCAGGAAATAATTTCCTGAGAATCATCTGTCTTTGTTCTCTCTTCAAAACTCTACTTGTTTTCAATTGAATGCGAAAACAGACTACTCAAAGTGCTGGTCTTGATAAGGAGCTGCACCAGAGTGGAAATCAACAATATCAGTGAGCACACTGTTTAGTTCAGCTCAGTTTTTTTTCATTGGAGACTGTCTCAGTAAAGGAAACGGTGTGCTCATTTACATTCTGGTACAAGCCACAACAGGCAAAAAACCCCCCCAAAAACCCCAGCAGTTTGCAGGTTGCCAGTCTACACCATACTCTGAGTTGCACTACACTAAACATTTGTCTAACAAGTTCCTGTCAACTAGAAGGCATATGAGAACAAACCTACACAAAACTCATCACTTCTGGAAGTCTGCTTCTGCAATTTCAAATGTGGTTTTAAAGTTTTAAAATAATGTTGGGAAAAGTGTCCTTTCACTATGTCTTACAAAGACCTTAGGAGTGTTCAAACTACCAAGTGATTCCATACCTCTCCAAACAGGTCCTTCAGGGCTGAAATAAGCAGCTGTTTGAACTGTGCAGCATTCAGTCCAATGCCATGATCTTGAAATTCTCTGTAAAAAATATTTTTTAAAAAATGCATTGCATTAAATTTCATGCCATTCACATTCATAAAAGAGTAGTTGAAAATAAAACTCAGGAGACTGAACTTACAGGTGGACTTTCATGTAGTGGTGCTCAGAGGGATTTCTGTAAACTATTCTTTCATATGTGGCAGCTGGGGCTGGCATCTTTTCCAGTGCTGATCACACCTACATGAAGGGTCAAGGGGGCTAGAAATTACCAAGATACAAGCTATTTTTCACTTTTTTAATGAGAATTTGACCTATATGATTTTTTAAAGAACTCTTAGTACAATAACTTACCTAATTCTGGTCAAACTGATGTTACCCATACAGACACAATGGAAGTTTCTATATTTTATGTATGCCAGACCACCGTACTCTTATTTAATCCCAGCAAACATTTTCCCTTACTGAGTACCCAGCTCTGTGCTAAACACTTTACATGACTTAGGTCATGTCTTCAAAATGATCCCATGAGCTAAAAGCTATCAGTATTCCCATTTTTGAGAAGAGAACACTGAGGCTCAGCAAAGATAGCTAACACCTGCCCAGAGGCACACAGAGATTCCAACCACTCCTGAGCTGCCTCGAGACCACTCTGGCATGATGCCTATTGATACAAAAAAAAAAAGTAAAAAGCGTAAAGGAGTAAAATCTGGGACCGAAGACCCTCTTCTTATTTACTCTGTCAACATAGAACATTAACAGAAGAATGAGGGGTGGTAGTTCTCCTGGCCTCCCCCCACCTTGGATCTGCCTGTTCTCTGTCTAGAAGCCAGGCCTGTACAGGGCTATTTGGCAGCCCTGCAAAAGACTGAGCTTAAACAGCAAAGGTCTTAAGAAGAATTCTGGAACGGACACTCAAGCCATTTCTAACAGATCTGGAACTTTCAAGAACTCAGAACATGCTAGTCCCCCTGGAGAGAATCCCTGTCCTTTGGCTCCACTCCTACCTCACTCTCACTCTGGACAGCTCCTACTCATCTTTCAAATTTTAGCTTAAAGTTCACCTGTTCCAGGAATACTGCCTCTTCAGGGAGGTCTTCTGTGACACCCTAAGTTAGGTTCTCTTGTTACACAATCTCTTAACATTGTCTATTTGTTTAATATCTGGTTCCCCCACTAAAGGGACCAGGAAACTGAGGCTGAACTAAGGAAAGGGACTTTTCCAAGGTCACATAGCTATAGACCAGCATTTACAAAAACCTCTCTGGGCCCACTTCCAACTACTCCCAAATGACGACCTTAAGAGAAAATGAGAAGTCAGGGTCAAGCAGGTACATCCAAACATCCATTCAACAAACACGAATATTTACTGAGTTTGGCACAGAGTATTCAACACTTTCTGAATACAGGATTGATCAAATGGTGGTAGTGTGAGGCCTGTATGTTCAAGAGTTATCTTTGGTTTCAGGACTGCAGCAATAGTTACCTGGTGCTTCTTTCCCCATCACCAGAGTCTCCCCGACTAAAGGGGCAAGGAGAACAGGACCCTCAGTCATTCCATTCATCATCCAGCACACGATAGGTGCTTTTTAAGTGTTACGGACTGCCCTAGAGGAGCTGGCTGCTTGAGGTAGAGGAGTGAGGCTGGACTGGGGCTTAGGATGCCAATAACAACAAAGATTTCAGGACTACCCTGGAAATGGATAATGGTGATAGTTGTACAACAACGTGAATGTACTTAACGCCAATGAACTGTACAGTTAAAAATGGTAAATTTTAGGTTATGTTTATTTTACAAAAAAAAAAAGACTGAAGGAGCAAGTGTTTATTGAGCAGTCACCTCCGACAGGGCTGAGCCTCAGGGTTGAGTGATAGCTCTGCCCTCTTCAGGTTGTCCTGAGACTAAAGGAGATGATGCTTGTGAAACCCTCCCTACAGCCAGGCATATTCACCAGGCTCACCAGGAAAATGTGAGCACTTCCATGGTGGCTGTCATCATCATCTTTGAAGTCAGTCTTTTTGGTGGCTGTAGGGATGCTCATTACCTTATCTACTAGTAATAAGTGTCCCTGCTTCCCTCCCCAATCTAGTCTCTACAGCAGCCTGAGTGACCCTACTAAAAACCATCCAAGCCACATCATTCCTCTGCTCAAAACCTTGCAAAGATTCCCGTTTCAGAGTAAAGCCAAAGTGTTTACAGCCGTGATCTGGACCACTGGTTCCTCCCACCACCTTGACCCCACGTCCTACCGCTCTCCCCTGCTCAGTCCCACCACACAGGCCTCCTAGCTCTTTCCCTCCCGCCTCTGGGCCTCCCTCCTACTTTTCCACATGCTGTAAATACTCTTCCTCCAGATAGCCACACGGCTCATTCCCTTGCCTCCTTCATGGCTTTGCTTAATTTCATTCCTCCATTTATTCCAGTGGCATTTAGATCTAATGTCATCCCCCCATGCCACTGCTCTACTTTTTCCTCACAGCATTCACCACCCTCTAACATAACTGTGAAATTCATTTATTCTTTATTCGTACTTCCCTCCCCCGCCCTATTAGAATATACATTCCAAAAGAAACAGACATCTTTCTGTCTTGTTCTCTGATGTTACCCGAAAACCTAAAACAATACATCGCATACAGCAAGCATTCAATATATAACTTTGGGACGAAGTCAATGATTTACAAAAAAAACCCAGAATCCTCGATCCCGTACTGTTGGGCACTTAAGTCGTTTTCAACTTTCTTAGACTAACGTCCGCCACTGATTTAGCGCCCACCTGGGGGCCGGGCGCATGCGCTCTGCACACATGAGCCGTTCGGTCCTCTCAGCCGCCCTCCGCGACTGAGACCGCGTTGCAGAGAAGCCCGGGGAGGTTCGCGGCCCAGCCTCGCCTTCAGCCCTTGGCGTCCGCGGCCGGAGCGGTAGGTACCGCTAACCGCTCCTCGCTGCCCGCCGTCCCTCCGCCTTGCGCATGCGCCCCTGGCGCGCGCGTCCATACGTCACCAGTGCGGCCAACTGAGCCCACTCCCGGAAAACAGCCGCCCTGCTATCCGCCTACCCGCTCTCCGTCGGACTGGTCTGACGCCTCCCGGACTCCTTTTCCCTGCAAGAATCCACCAAGACTTGGAGCTCTCCCGAAGCCCACGGCCCGAACTCCGGGGTGTTTACGTTTGGCTCCTCTCTGTCCCGCCCCCGGATGCGTGACGTCTAGGGAGGATATGACGTCACCGCGCGAGGTTCTCCTAAGGACCCAGGCGTGACTCTGAATCTGAGACTCGCCATGCTTAGTGCCCTCTAGTGCCCACGCTGCAGAAAGCCGTGTGCGCAAATGTCTGCATAGGGTAAGGGACTCAGGGCATGTTTATTGTGCCCGAGAGCGTGCTTCTTAATCATTTATCTATGCCTTCATTCGTTCAAAAAATTTATATCTAGCGTCTCTTCTGCTGAGCATCTCCTAAATAAAGCAATCCCCAAGGACAGAACCGGTTCTCAGTGTCTCTTGTGGCTCCCAGCACATAGTAGGTGTTCTGTCTGGGTTGACATAAAAAAACCCAGATGGTCCTATTTCCGAATGTAAGCCAAGTTTCATCTATTCGTTTATTGAGTAAGTACTTGCTGAGTCCCTATTATGTGCTAGGCACTGGGAACAAGACGATATGGCCCCTGCACTCGTGAAACATATCGTGTGTATTCAACAATCAAGTGCTTACTTTGTGCCAGGTACTATGCAAAAACCTTTATATATGTTATCTCATGGAACTCTCACACAGTCGTAAAGTAACTATTATTACGATCATCCCCATTTTACAGAGGTGGAAACTGAGGTACAAGAGGCTAAGTTACTTGCCCAAGATCACAGTTATAAGTGGTGGATTGGGCCATCTGACTTCAGATGGTTTTCTCCACACTGCACGGTATTACCACCAATTGTGTGATATGAGTCAGGGGTATACATGGGAGAGGGCCTCGGGGCTGCCAAAACTTGAGTGTAAAGCCCATGAGGTTGGGGTCTTGTCTTGTTGGCTCACCACTGCTATCCTGTGTCTGGCACTCAACTCCTACCGAGTTCTCCGAAAACTGAGTTCCCTCGACAAGTTTATGATTAATCTCCCTATCCAAAACTTTATTCCCTTTCTTGTCCCACCCCTGTTCCCCTCAGGATTGAAGGGTAGCAAAGAAAAGGGGGGATTGAAACCAAGCAGGACCCTGTGGAGCCTTCCCGGCTACAAAATTCCTTCCATGTCTAACTACGAGAGAATTAATCTTGCTTGTTTGAAAATTCCAGGGGCTGAACTTAAGGAGGTGGAAGCAGACCAACCTTGGAGTAAATTACTAATTGAGTACACATTAAAAACACCAAGATGACACTGACCAGACCACTGCACGACCCATCTCAAGATGATTATTGGAGCTGACCGTGCTGTTCTGCACGTAGCCCCCTGCTTGTGCACTCCTGAAACTCCCTTTTAAAACCTTTGTCCTCTAACCCACAACTAGGAGATGGTCTCAGACATTAGTCCACCATTTTCGCAGGTTGCTGGCCTCCTGAACAAAACAACTTTTTTCACCAACACTTGTCTCTCGAGTACTGACCTTTCGAGCGGCAAGCAGTCAAACTTGGCCTCAGCACCTGCCTCATCCAGTTACACATATGTCTGTGTCTGTGTGTGCACATACATATATACATAAGTATAATGTCTAGAAGGGTTCCAAGTGGACTGATGGAAGACAGGTGGGGCTGTGTGGAGGGTATAAGAGATGCTCACAATGTTTTAGCATTCATTTTGTGTGATTTATTTTAACGCGACAGGGCATCACTTTTATAATACTGATAATTGTTAAATAAAATTCAGGACTTGCCCCTAATGGTCACAAGGTGGAGCCGTGGACCACACCCATCTGGATGCCTCTCCTTCCACCTTGGAAGAACAGACTCTTCCTCAAGATGTCAGCTCCAACCCCCACCCACCAAGGTAAGAGAGAGGGGACAGGGAGTGCAGGTTCACTGTCCCTTATCTGCAATCCTGACATCCAAGAAAAATCCAGAAACCAAATCTTTCTTCATCTGGCATAATGCTTAATCCGAACTGAGGTGAAGCTCTTTATAGCTTTTGTCCCATTTGCTGTGGATACGCATAGAGCATACAGCAGAAATACGAATGCATTTGATCATGTAAAGCTGCCCCAGATCCCACTGGGGGTGTTGCACAACGTATGGTATACATAAAATACCACCTCTGTAAAGTCTGAAATTTCTGAATTCGGTATCACATCTGGCTCTGTGAGATGTGATAAGGGACTGCAGACCTACACTCACACTAATAGTTGCCCTTCAGCAACAGTTACCCAATCCCAGCCAGCTTTCACCTTGGGTCACTGGGATTGTCACCTTGCTGCCACTTCCTGCCCCTAAGAATCCCTTCTTCTCCTCTCATCCCCTGCTGGAGCTTGGCAGCCTTCTACATGTGCCCTGAGGTTCCTAGTCATTGTCCTGAGGGTTTAGAGACCAAAGATCCAGAAACCATGGAAAGAAAGTTTCCTCCAGGAGCCAAGAGAGAGGGGCTGTCCTGTTGCTCAGAGGACATCCTCTCCCTCACCCTGACTAGACTTACGGTCCCACAAGACCCTCATCCCATCACAGGCACTGGCAACCCCAGGCCCACATCCTGGTGATCTCCAGCCCAGAGAGCAACACTGGGCCCCAAGGGTAGCTGGAGATACCAGGACAGCAGCCCCAGCACCGCTGCCCTCTGGCCCTGACTGCGGCAGGTAACTTGAGGACATTTCCACTGCGCCATCTGTGACCACTCACACTGCTTTTTTGCCTCCTTTCGAGGAATGGAAGGGTTGTATGACCGTCATCCAGTGTGGGAGGGATGAAAGGGGCAGGAGGAGCGGCTGATGGGAAAGCCCGGTCTGTATGGTTAACGGAGTGACGCTGGAAGATTTGAAAGACTGAAGGATCAGAAGAATCAGGTTCCCAACTGTTAAGAGAGTCTGTGTGGGTGATGGAGACAGATGGGTATGAGACAAAGTGATGAAACAGAGAGGGGGCAAGGGGTGGGGGAGGAGAGACAGAGACACAAAGACTTGGAAAGAGACAGAGGGAGACTATGAGAGTTTTTTAAAAAAATGCTCTCGAACCCAGCCTAAGAGTATTTCAGCAAACATTTCTGAAATAGACCCAATATATTGCTACTTTTTGAAAATTAATTAATTAATTTATTTATTTATTTTGGCTGTGTTGGGTCTTCGTTGCTGCGCACAGGCTTTGTCTAGTTGCGGTGAGCAGGGGCTACTCTTCCTTGCGGTGCGCGGGCTTCTCATTGTGGTGGCTTCTCTTGTTGCGGAGCACAGGTTCTAGGCACACGGGCTTCAGTAGTTGTGGCACGTGGGCTCAGTAGTTGTGGCTCGTGGGCTCTAGAGCACAGGTTCAGTAGTTGTGGCGCAAAGGCTTAGCTGCTCCGCGGCTAGTGGGATCTTCCCGGACCAGAACTGGAACCCATGTCCCCTGCATTGGCAGGGGGATTCTGAACCACTGCGCCCCCAGGGAAGTCCTAAATTGCTACTTTCAATAAAAGACTTGGTCAACCCAAGTTCATGTGCCTGAGGCACAGTGAGGCCAAACAAACTGAAAGGTCGGAGTTTGGAGCAGAGAAAGGTTTATGGCAAGGCCAAGCAAGGAGCAGGGGCAGCTCATGCTCAAAAGACCCAAACTCTCCAATGGCTTTGAGGGAAGAGCTTTTAAAGGCAACGTTTGGGGTGAGGGCTGCAGGGTGGACGACTTTCTTCCAATTGTTTGGTGGTGAGGTAACAGGTGATGCTTCAGGAATCCTATTCATCAACCTTCTGGTTCCAACCTGTCTGGGGTCTAGTGCTTGTGCTCAGCATGTAGTCACCATCCTCCACCTGCAGGGGGTGTAGGGTGGGTCCATAGTTCCAGCCGAGCAACTCAAAGATATGTGTCGGATTGTTATGTATATCCCTCCAGGAGGAACTAGGACTGTGTTTTATTACTGAACTATTGTTTCTTAACTGCTTTTACTTTGTTTCTGCATTCCCTCACTTTCCTAATTAGTAACTTCTTGAATCTGCTCTTCAGGAACTCAGGGAAGGCCTCGAAAACTAAAGCCTTTTTCTACAAACAGGAAACAGGGAACACAGAAAGGCTTTTGTACCCCAAGGACTTCCATGGTGGTCCAGTGGTAAAGAATTCATCCTGCAATGCAGGGGGCCCGGGTTCGATCCCTGGTCAGGGAACTAGATCCCACATGCAGGGGCCCAAGGTGTGACCTCAGTGATCTGTGGTTGAAGCTGCCACACACTGGCCTGGTCTAGGCGAGCCAACAGGGCCCCAGGCTCTGCTGGAAATTGAGCAAGACAGCTCCTGCCTGAACCGGTGAAAGCACGGTTTTTGCAAGACACCTTCAATCATAAACCAAGAGGCTTCTCTCTATTTGTTATCTGTGTGAGCTTGGGCAAGACACTTAACCTCTCCATGCCTTGGTCTCCTTGGCTGTAAAATGGGCACAGTGTCCTATGTCCCTTTTAGGGCTGTGTGAGAGCTTGATAAGGTGATGCATGGAAAACACTTAGAATAGCGCCTGGCACATTTACATGATTCAGTCATGTAATTTACATGATTCAGCCTGGCCTGACATACATTACAATTTCCCAGTACTTTCTGGGGACCTCCTTTAGACAAAGCAACAACTAAGTTTCCCTGGGATGGCAAACTAGAAGATAGACTTACACACATGGGCAGCTCCATCCAATGTCTTGCATCAGTCACTCCTGGTGTCACTTCTGCCCAGAACAAGAAGCCCAGACTAACGGGCAGATTGAGTTCTAAACACTGCTGGTCCCTCAGCCTCTTCAACATCTGCCTGGAGGCTCCATCCCTAGCAGCCTCGACAACCCTGCTCCAGGCAGTGAGGGAAGAGCCCACTTGTGATTCCTGGGGCTTTCCACTCTTATTTCAGAAGCTTTGGGCAGTCTTTGAGGGAGGGCTGTGATGATTGACCCCCTTCTTCTTTCTAAGACCGTCATTAAAGACACTCCAAAGGGCCCAGTGGGGCAGTAACCAGCAGGCTCTTCATAATCACAAAGGTAGGAAGTGGGGCTCAAGAGGGAGATGTGCTTTTCTGCTTTCGAGTCTTCCTAGCACCATGGGACCAGAATTGCAGGGCCAAGAGAGAAACTTGAAAACCCACTTTGCAGGTTTGTCAAAAACAACTCTCGGGCTTCCCTGGTGGTGCAGTGGTTAAGAATCTGCCTGCCAATGCAGGGGACACAGGTTCGAGCCCTGGTCCAGGATGATCCCGCATGCCGCGGAGCAACTAGGCCAGTGCGCCACAGCTACTGAGCCTGCACTCTAGAGCCCACAAGCCACAACTAGAGAAAACTCGCGCGCATCAACGAAGACCCAGTGCAGCCACAAATAAATAAATTTAAAAAACAAAACTCTCAAGGGACTTCCCTGGCTGTCCAGTGGTTAAGACCCTGCGCTTCCACTGCAGGCGGTGTGGGTTCCAGTGACGCTTTCCAGTGACAGTGGAGCGCTTTCCACTTCCAGGTGGGAGCCGTGTCCTGCACACCTTGCCCACTATCCTTCCAGGTGGGATGGCCAGCACATGCCCCTTTCTGGATGACCCCACTGAGGGTGCAGTGCACTGGCTCCTTTGGACCTGATTCTTAGTTCAACCCAGGACATAACAATTCCTGCATCTAACAGGCTTAATGATCTGGGGTAGTTATCCCAGGTCTGGGGCTTCTTCAGGCTTCTTCTTCCCCAAGGAAACCATCTCTCCCTACCCAAACCTATCAAGACTGACTCCTCCCAGAGCCTTACTAGGCTCAGAATTTTTGGTGAATATGGGAGACTGGAACAAGCAACATGTCCAGTATCTGCTTTCTTTTCTGCTTCATTGATTTTTGCTCTCATTTGTATTATTTCCTTCTATTTTTTTCTAGGTTTGATTTATTTTTTTTTTTCTAGCTTCTTAAAATAGAAGCTTAAATTATTTATTTTTTAGCCTTTCTTCTTTTCTAATATACATATTTCAGCCTATAAATTTCCCTCTGAGCACAGCTTTAGGTGCACCCCACAAGTTTGATGTCACATTTTCACATCTCTTGTTTTTAAGATCTATATTCTACTCTTCCTTGATAAACTAAAATATTCAGACCAAGTCCTGAATTCCAATTTAGACCACAATGTTCGCCAAAGTTCTCACTTTATTTCCAGAACTATATGGCTGCAGACTCTGTAAGAAGATTTGAAAGAGTGAATCTCCTGGGGAGTTTAGGTTCCTAAATGCCACAGAAGAGAGTCAAAAGGAACAGTTTGATAACTCATGCCTTTTGTTTTTGATATATAATTTCAGGACTTCCCTAGTAGCGCAGTGGTTAAGAATCTGCCTTCCAGTGGTTAAGAACCTGCCGGACACTGGTTCAATCCCCGGTCCGGGAAGGTCCTACATGCAGCAGAGCAACTAAGCCCATGCACCACACTACTGAACCTGCACTCTAGAGCCCGTGAGCCACAACTACTGAGCCCATGCACCACAACTACTGAAGTCCTAATGCGCCCTAGAGCCCATGCTCCGCAACAAGAGAAGCCACCGTGATGAGAAGCCCACGCACCACAACGAAGAGTAGACCCCGCTCACCACAACTAGAGAAAGCCTGTGTGCAGCAACAGAGACCCAAACACAGCCAAAAATAAATAAATAAATTTTTAAAAATTGATATATAATTTCAATTGAATAAAAATTGCAAACATGATTTCTGGAAATGAAAGTAGCAACTCATATAAGCAAGGTCTTCCAATGCCTGTAGAACAAGCCTTACTTTAAAAAACACATTTTAAAGTTAACAGAACATCTGCCAACATTGCACTTCATTAAGAGCTTAAAAACAGAAACCAGTAGAGGGATGGGATAGGGAGGGTGGGAGGGAGACTCAAGAGGGAGGAGATATGGGGATGTATGTATATGTATAGCTGATTCACTTTGTTGTAAAGCAGAAACTAACACACCATTGTAAAGCAATTATACCCCAATAAAGATGTTAAAAAAACACCCAAAACCAGAAACCACTTGCATGTTGCTGATCTAGACTTATTAAATTTATTTTATGTCATTGTGGTCACTTTTACAGCGGTTTAGATTTATTTTCAATCACATTACTGTTCACAGAATTCACAGAATTCATTAACAATCTAGTATTTTACATCCAAGGGTTTTCAATAGCACAGCAAGATAGAAAAGAGGTGCTTGGGAGCGGAACCCGAGTCTGATTATTTAGATAGATGTCTAGAACATTATTGCTTTATTAGTTCCTTTTAAAAAATAATAAATTATCCCCAGGGAACCCACCCTGCCAGGTGTTCTTTGTACTGCAGCTGTCCCGGGTTCACTCAAGACATACCTGACACAGGGGTGCTGGTCAAATCGCCCACCTGTGTCCTCTGCTGCTCTGAGAGCTGGCAAGGCCGAACACGCCCTTCTGCATGGGTAAATGTTTTCTACAGCCTGCCGTGCTCCTCCGTGGTCTTGCAGTTGACGGGCTGCATTCACATATGGGACTCTACGTAAACTTAAATTAGACATAAACAGGAGGGGCTTGGTGAATGGGGACTAACGCTCCTCAAACAGCCACTGAGCATGCACGGGAGAGTGTCAGAAGCAACAGAAATACCTCGAGCCTCAGTCTGTGAGGAACATCTTAAAGAAAATGTCTCCGGTGGTTATGGTCCAATATGGGCGCTTTGTGACATGAACTTGAAGACTTCTGGGTAGATTTCATGGATGGGTTTTCTTATTTCGTTCCATGTGAATGTGCATTTTGTGACAAACATCTTGGAGTTTTCCTCGTGGCCCCCGAAGCTCTGTGGATCTGTAGAGACCGGGGCTGGAGGACTTGCCTTCCTCAGGGACGCTGGCGCTCCCACCGCATTTGGGGCAGGATCCCTGAGAAGTGGTGGCTGCGTCAGATTCTGGAGATGGGAGTGGATGCTGGGTGCAGAGTGCAGGCTGCCACTGGGGCCTCAGTCCAGCTTCTTGTCGTTGTCTGTGCTGTGCACAGAAGCTAAGAAGTCGACAATGAGCTTGGCTGTCTTCCTGGGTCTCTCCATCACCACCGAGTGCCCACAGTTTTCCAGGAGCTCCACCTGGCAGTTGGCAATCGACTTGGCCAACATGTCCGCCCCAGACACGTCGAGCACCTGCAGGATGAGAGAGGAAACTAGACGGAAAAGGTTCAGACCCCTGTGCGCTCTGTGGACAGAACTCCCATCCAGGCCTGGCAGGGGTGACTTTTAGGATGAAGTCACTTCAGTGTAGGGGCTTGTGGCTCTCTGACAGAAGTGACCACATGCCTCATGTTTTATCCTGCAACTCAGCGCTAGGAGGTGTGCCGCTGGCGGCATTACTGAGGTGGAAACACAGACCCTGCCCTGAGGACATCCTGGTCTGGTGGAGAAGCCAGACAGGACAGCAGACAAATGCAGCACGATGTAGCGAGGACTCTGATGGGGGAGGATCCTGGGAGCTGAGAAACCACACGGGAGGGGAATTCATGGAAGAGGGAGCAGCCCAAGGGTGGGAGATCATGGCAAATGCAGGGGACAGCAAGGAGCCTGGTGCTGTCTGAGTGGGGATGGATGTGGGGTGGGACAGAGGGGGCCCACTCTTCCAGCCACGCCGGGAGCCAGGCCTCAGTCTGAGGGCAGCTGGGGGCCGTGGGGCTATGTCAGGGACAGCGGCCAGTGATGTGATCAGGCTGGGCCAGGAGAACGCACCCTGCTCCTGGACTAGGGGAGCCCAAGCTGTAGGGAGGCCACACAGGAGACGCGCAAGAGGGGAAGACTAATTATCACAAGCTGGAGGAGTATCTCCTGAAGGTCCTTTGGGGGGTCCCTGAGCTGTGGGACCTCCGGCACTGAAGTTTGTTAATAACAGGGAGTGCTTTTCCCACGTGGAGGCCACCACTTTTCCAGGGCCAACACCTTTTGAACAACACAATTTCATTTTCACCTGGGTTACCTTGCTACTTTAACGCCAACCTACCGACTTTCTCCCCAACACCCTCCTTTGGTGTCCGGTTTGTATTGACTCCCCTTCTCTTAGTCACGTTCACCTTCAACTCATCCCAGACAAGGTGGGCCCCTCCATCCATAAGAGCAAGAGCAAAACCCCAACAAACTCGAGCACTGTCTGTTTTTGAGCTTTAGCCTCATCAACCCAGATCATTAAAACCAAGATTTGCCGCCCACTGGGAAGCGGGGTGATGAGCAGAATGCAGAGCACCCTGGGCTGCAAAAATGCAAAAAGGAACAGCTAATGGGGAGCATGACAGGATTTCGCCTCTCCCTGTTGGTCCCCAAGAGCCCACATCACCTTTGGGATTTTTAGAATGAAGAAAGGCCTTCATTGTTCTGACTCTGATTTCTGACTGAATGACTCCCTGCTGGCCCAGCCTGGGTCCCACTTTTCCTATCAGGCGTCCAGTCCACAAAGCTGCTTTCAGTCCCTGGCTGGCGCGAAGGAAGCACAGGAGGCCTCCCTCCTCTGGATGCCCTCGTTCCTGTGCTGTGCATTCTCGGCTGCACCTGGCTGACGTGAGACAGCTGCACGTAGACGACGCCACCACCGCTGCCTCCCCGCCTGCGCCAGGCGTACAGACCTGGCTCCCCCTCCCCAGTCTCTTCTGGGTCCTCCGCAGTCGTGAGCCTTTGTGGTGCAGCCTGACTTCCTGCCTGTGCTTTCACACACATACAGTGGGGATGTGCAGCCTGCCCAGGGCTCACAATGGTGGCTTTCACCTTGGTGTCCACAGGGGAGCTGTCTCAACGGGGAAAGCTTTACTCTAATTTCCTTTCTCACGACTGTCAACAGCATAAGACTGCTAGATACCCTTTAACAGACACTGTAATTCTGTCTGCCTGTGGGCTCCATTTCCCACCATCTCCTCTTGCTTTTAACTTTCCAAGAACTTTCAATAAGATATGATTTCTAAAGAACAGTTGCAAACCAAAGGGGAGCTTCTGGGGTATAAATGAGTATTTCTTTGGAGGGTTTATTATGGGTTGATTGTGCCCCCTCCCCAAATCCATATGTTGAAGTCCTAGCCCCCCAAACCTCAAAATGTGACTTTATTTGGAAATAGTGTCATTGTAGATGTAATTAGTTAAGAAGAGGTTATACTGGAGCAGGGTGGACCCCTAATCTAGTATGACTGGCATCTTACAAAAAGGGGAAATTTAAACACAGAGATGCATAGGCACAGGGAGAATGCCATGTGACGATGAAGGCAGAGATGAGGGTGATGCGTCTATAAGCCAAGGAACACCAAAGACTGCCAGCAAACTCCCAGAAGCTTGGGGAGGGACATGGAACAGACTCTCCTTCAGAGCTCCCAGGAGGAACCAACCTGCTGACGCCTTGATCTTGGACTTCCAGTCTCCAGAACTGTGAGACAGTCAATTTCTGTTGTTTAAGCCACCCAGTTTGTGGTACGTTGTTACAGCAACCCTAGTAAACTAATAGAGCCACCTGACAAAGCCTCTCAAAATTTAAAAATGTACAAAGCCTCTGATCTAGCGATTCCACATTTAAGAACTGACCCTTCAGATATGCTCTCAACACTCCACAAACACACACGTATAATGATGTTCACTGACGTGTTGTTTAATGGCAAAATTGAAAATGACCTAAGTGACCATCAATAGGGCACTAGTTAAATGTACTGCGGCAGAGCCATATAATGGAGTACTGTGCAGCTCCCAAAAAGAACACAAAATTTTGTTTTGGGCAAGGATCATTCACAAATGATAAATCTAAGGGGAATGTTTGATGAGGGGCAGGATATCTGCACAGTCTCAAAGTGCCTCCCCCGAGACTGCTTATCAGTTGCCAGGGGAGAAACAATTAGTCTAGATGAAGAAAACAAGACGTCGTGACCAGACAATCAAAATTCCCATCACCAGGACTTCCCTGGCAGTCCAGTGGTTAAGACTCTGTGCTTCCACCGCAGGGGGCATGGGTTCAACCTCTGGTTGGGGAACTAAGATCCCACATGCCACACAGCGTGGCCAAAAAAAAAAAATCCCCATCACCCAGTGGCAGAAAGACACTGTCCCTCTGAGGATGTGATATCTTATGACCCATGAGATAAGGGATATATGGCAGGGATATATAGCCTGAATTTAATCATGAGGAAACAGCAAAAAACTCAAACTGAGGAACATTTTGTAAAATAATTGGCCTGCCCTCTTCAAATATCTCAATGTCACAAAAGATAAAGACAGACTGAGGGAAACATTTCATATTAAAGGAGATGGAAGAGACATGACATGCCGTATGTGATCCTGGTTCAGGGGGCAGGAGGAGGGGTCTATGTGGGACGTTACTGAAACAACAAATAAATTTGCAATATGGACTGTAGATTAGTTAAAAGCTATTGCATCAGTGTTAAGCTTCCTAAATGTGACAACGTACTGTGATTACGTGAGAGAATATCCTGGTTTGCAGTAAATACACCTTGAAATATTGGGGGTAAAGGTACATAATGTAAGCAACCTACTCTAAATGGTCCAAAAATACATATTTCTAGATCTGTCTAGATGAGGATGATGAAGCCAGTGTGGCAACTGTTAAAAAGTTGGTAATAAATAAGATGTGGTACACACATACCATGGAATGACACTCAGCAATAAAAAGGAACAAACGGCTGGTATATGCAACAATATGGATGAACCTCAGAAACATTATGCTGGAGTGAAAGAAGCCAGACGCAGAAGACTACATGCAATACGATACCATTTTATGAAAATTCTAGAAAACTATATTCTAGGCAAAACTACAGAAACAAAAAACAGATCAGTGGTTGCATGGGGCTGGGATAGGAATGGAGATTAACTGCAAATGGGCAAGAGGGAACTCTGGGGAGTGGCAGAAGTGTTCTACAACTAGGCTGCAGTGGGGTGCACAAGGCGAATTTTACAGCATGTGAATTATATTTCAATAAAGCAGTTAAAACAGGTGACATGTGGTAAAGCAATATAGGAGTGCTCTGTACTAGTTCTACAATTCTTCTATAAATTTGTCATTATTTCAAAATAAAATATTTTTAAAAATAGAATGAGTAGATCTGTATGGGCTGATGTGAAATGGTTTCCAAGGTGTACCTTTCTTATATATGTGAACTAAGGTGCAAAATAGTATATATATAGCATGTTTGGAAAACTTACAGATAAACTTATTTACGCATATTGATATATGCTTAGAATAGGAGCGGGCAAACAATGGTCCCCTGCCTGTTTTGTGACTAAAGGTTCACTGGAGCTCTGCCTGCCATTTGTCTGCATGTCCCCACATCTGCTTTTGCAACACACAGCACAGTTGAGTAGATGTGACAGAGAACTTATTGCCAGCAAAGTTGCAAATATTTACTACCAGGCCCTTTACAGAAAACGTTTGCCAACTCCTGCCTTAGAAAATTTAAGAAATATACACAAGACTGTAAGTGTGGCCTCAAAGAAATGGGAATTGGGATCTGGAATGTTAAAAAGACCAAGTTCGCATTATAAATCTTTTTGTACTCTTTGAAGTTTTATGTACCATTTGATTATATGGCTTTGAGAAAAATAATTTGCAAAAATGATTTAAAATTGCCTTACGGGCTTCCGTGGTGGCTCAGAGGTTAAGAATCCTCCTGCCACTGCAGGGAACACGGGTTCAAGCCCTGGTCCGGGAAGATCCCACAGGCCGTGGAGCAACTAAGCCCGTGCGCCACAACTACTGAGCCTGCGCTCTACAGCCAGTGAGCCACAACTACTGAAGCCTGCGCACCTAGAGCCCGTGCTCTGCCACAAGAGAAGCCACCGCAATGAGAAACCCGAGCACCACAATGAAGAGTAGCCCCCGCTCGCTGCAACTAGAGAAAGCCCGCGCACAGCAATGAAGACCCAACGCAGCCAAAAATAAATAAAAAAATAAGATAAATACATTTATAAAATAAAGCTTGTAAGCGTGTTTAAAAAAAAAAATTGCCTTACATTTTAAGCGGTCAATGTCATTGCTCTCAGCTCACAGAATGATTGCTCCCCGTGAACACTGGCACCTGGACCAGGTGTGTGCCACCTCTTCCTGGGATCAGAAACCAGCCAGGCTCCCATTATAAATGACCTCTAGCTTTTCCTCAGAGCCCGGTGTGACTGACACAGGAGGTCACAGGGACACGCTACGTACCTGATCTTGTTTCCCCCAGATGATCTGCGTCGGGACCTTGATCTTGTCCATGTTCTGATGGAGGGAGTATCTCGACTTCTCACTGACGATCTCCAAAAACACTTTTGACAGAAGGAAAATAAAGTGAGTGCATGCTGGGCTGTGCTGTGGACACCACCGAGTATAGACAGTCTTTGAGTCTAAGCCACTGCTTTTTTCTTGAGGGGCCCCAGAAAACTATCAGTCTCAGAAATGTAAGAAAAAAGAGCCAGCCACCCATAAAGCTTGACTTGTCACACAAGTTCAGAGAGCTTAACGCAGGGCTACTTACGTTTTCGGTAGAAATTGTTATGAGGGATGCGGACGTCGACAAGGCCTTGAAGGATCTGAGGATAAATAACCCAAAGTCAGAAGGCAAGGGAAGATTCATATCCTCAGGCCTCACATGGGTCTGGGACAACGAAGGAAAAGAAGTCCAGCAGTTTAGGGCATTGTCAAGGTCTGTAGGGCCTGATCCTCCAAATTCCCATGATGTACTATCATGCAATGTAATGGGGAGTCAGGTTCATAAGTGGCTTTTTTCTTTCTCATTAGAAAGGAACTTTGATAATACTGTGAAGCCAAAGGTCCCCTGCGGCATGTAAAATACACCCGAGATGGCCTGATAGCTGCTCTACCTTTGAGAAAATCTCCGCTTAGCCTGAGACACAATCAGGATGGAAATAATATCAAGTAATTATTCAGTAATACCCAATGCAAAACAGGTCTATTTAAAAAACATTAAACCATTGGGGATGAAGGGCCTCTCAAACAATGAAGAAATAAACTAATGCGGAAATTGTGGGAAGGCTTCCAGTGTCCTGTGCTCATTGTGTGACGCTGCCCTGGCCCTCCCTGCCGCGGGCTGTGAGGCAGCAGCACAGGTGGACAGGACAGGCCTCCGGGACCTGCGAGATGGGCCCAGAGAGGTACTGTGGCCAGAAGGAACACGGCCCGCCTCTTCCCCCGCCTCAGGGTTCTTGAGGTAGTGTCCAGGGCTCACGTTATCAGCCATCACTCCTCTCATCTCCCTGGGAATGGTCTGAACCCCTTAACTGCACTCTCAGGAGTCCTGTGCACTGACTGAAGTGGGAAGATCCTGCCGTAACTGCTCTGGACTAAAGCGCTGGAGCATGACAGAATCTGACTACTCGGGAAGTGGAAGCCCACAGGTGAGACCAATGGCAAGCTGTCCAACACACAGTGCTGAGCATCAGACATTTTCTTTGTTCTACTATCTATCCTGCACTCATGCATCTATCCATCTTCCATCCACCCATCCTCCACCTACCCAACTACCCATCCATCCTGCATCTCTGACTCAGACATGCACATGTCTATGCATGTGTCCACTTATCCTGCATCTGCCCATCCATCCTCCATCACCTATCCATCCTGCACCTCTGAATCATATATGCATATGTCTACCCATGTATCCATCTATCCTGCATCCACCAATCCATCCACCCTCCATCCCTGCTATCTCCAGACATTTTCCCATCCATCCAACCAAGCATTCAGCCATCCAGCTATTTTCACCATCCCTAAATCATCGATGCATGCACATACATCAGTTCATGCATCAGTTCATGCATCCATCTATCCTGTATCTTCCTACACATCCATTCTCCATCCCTGCATTATCCTGGCTTCCTCCCATCCACTGATCCATCGAATCTATACCTAGGAGCTACCTCATGCAAGAACAGCCAAAGACAGAGTCCTTGCTCTTACAAAGGTAAGAATGGAAGACACAAACAAGCAAACAGACGACCATAACACAATGTGACGCAATGGGCTGAGTGCTCGGGTGCTCCAGAAAAGACTTTGGGACCTGCATTTATTTTCTCCCAGTGTTTTCACATCCCTGACAACTCAAAACATGGAAATTTCTAAAACCCTGTTTGGCCACTCTATTCTGGAAAGAGATCAGTGGAGAGGGGATCAGTGCAATGTCACGACTGAAAAGAGGATTTCATGGATAGAACATACCGCAGAATTTGATTCTGGGTGCTTCCTCAGAGATGGGCCACACCCATGCATGAGTCATGTTCACAACTTCTAAATAGAGCCCATTCTCTCAACTCCTAGGAGGACCCACCCCACCCTGAGGCAGGGTCCAGTTCCTGCAACAGAGTGAGATAATTTGCTATTGTGAGGACTCAGCCTCAGACTCTCTTGGTTTTCCCCACACTTTCCTCTCTTGGTTTTCCCCACACTTTCC